>NC_073696.1:188236354-188555639 GCF_029784165.1 Wyeomyia smithii
CTCCTGTCCTGTAACAATAACGCACCTGGGTTAGATAGAATCAAATTCAACTTGTTGAAGAATCTACCCGGCAATGCCAAGAGGCGCTTGTTGAACTTGTTCAATAAGTTCCTGGAGCAAAACATTGTACCGCAGGATTGGAGGCAAGTGAAGGTGATCGCCATCCAAAAACCAGGGAAACCAGCTTCTAATCACAACTCTTATAGGCCGATTGCAATGCTATCCTGTATCCGGAAATTGGTGGAAAAAATGATACTCCGTCGTTTAGACCACTGGGTCGAATCAAATGGTCTACTATCAGATACTCAATTTGGCTTCCGCCGTGCCAAAGGAACGAATGATTGTCTTGCGTTGCTTTCAACAGATATTCAGCTGGCGTATGCTCGCAAAGAACAAATGGCGTCTGCGTTCTTGGACATTAAGGGGGCTTTTGATTCCGTTTCTATTGACATTCTTTCGGGTAAACTTCACCGACAAGGATTTTCTCCAATTTTGAACAATTTTTTGCACAATTTTTCTGTCCGAAAAGCACATGCATTTTACGCACGGCGATTTGGCAACTTTTCGCATTAGCTACATGGGTCTTCCCCAGGGCTCATGTTTAAGCCCCCTTCTTTACAACTTTTATGTAAATGACATCGACGAATGTCTGGCAAATTCATGCACGATAAGACAACTTGCAGACGACAGTGTAATCTCTGTTACAGGAGCCAAAGCTGCCGATTTGCAAGGACCATTGCAAGATACCTTGGACAATTTGTCTGCTTGGGCTTTACAGCTAGGTATCGAATTCTCTCCGGAGAAGACTGAGATAGTAGTTTTTTCTAGGAAGCATGAACCTGCTCAGCTTCAAACACAATTAATGGGTAAAACGATTTCTCAGGTTTTTCACAAATATCTTGGTGTCTGGTTCGACTCTAAAGGCACCTGGGGTTGTCACGTTAGGTATCTGATGAAAAAATGTCAACAAAGAGTGAATTTTCTTCGTACAATAACCGGTCAATGGTGGGGAGCCCACCCAGGAGACCTTATAAGGCTTTACCAAACAACGATATTGTCTGTCATTGAGTACGGGTGTTTCTGCTTCCGCTCCGCAGCAAACACACATTTGATCAAACTGAAGCGAATACAATATCGTTGTTTGCGTATCGCCTTGGGTTGCATGCAGTCGACCCATACGATGAGTTTGGAGGTCTTAGCTGGAGTACTACCATTGAAAAACCGCTTCTGGAGCCTGTCTTCTCGCATTCTTATCAAATGTGAGGTCTTGAACCGTCCTGTGATTGAAAATTTTGAAAGGTTAATCGAACTCAATTCTCAAACCCGTTTTATGACATTGTATTTCAATCACATGTCCCATAATATTAACCCTTTTTCGAATATTCCAAATCGTGTCGACTTATCAAATACTTCTGATTCTACTGTGTTTTTCGATACATCCATGATAGAAGAAACTCGTGGAATCCCGGATCATTTACGCGTGCAGCAGATCCCTAAAAATTTTTCCAATAAATATCGAAACATCAACTGCGACAATATGTTCTACACTGACGGATCACTTCTTGATGGGTCCACTGGCTTCGGTATTTTCAATAACAATTTAACCGTCTCCCATAAGCTTGATAATCCTGCTTCTGTTTACGTCGCAGAATTGGCTGCAATTCAGTACACCCTAGGGATTATCGAAAAAATGCCCACGGACCATTATTTCATCTTTACGGACAGTTTCAGTTCCATTGAGGCTCTCCGATCGATGAAAGATGTTAAGCACTCTCCGTATTTCCTGGAGAAAATACGGGAACATCTGAGTGCTTTATCCGAAAAATCGTATCAGATTACCTTAGCGTGGGTCCCTTCTCACTGCTCGATACCGGGCAATGAGAAAGCGGACTCTTTGGCTAAGGTGGGCGCAACAAACGGTGGAATTTATGAAAGACCAATTGCCTTTAATGAGTTTTTCTCATTTGTACGTCAGAATACGATCATCAGTTGGCAAAATGCTTGGTCCAGAGGGGAACTGGGAAGGTGGTTACATTCCATAATCCCCAAGGTGTCGACGAACCCGTGGTTCAAGGGGTTGGATGTAGGTCGGGATTTCATTTACGTGATGTCCCGGCTTATGTCCAATCACTATAGATTTGACGCGCATCTCCGTCGTGTTGGGCTCGGGGAAAGTGGTATCTGTGCCTGTGGTGAAGGTTATCACGACATAGAGCACGTTGTTTGGTCATGCCCTGTACACCGTGACGCCAGGTCTAAATTAATAGCTTCCCTGCAGGCCGAAGGTAGGCAGTCGGCTGTTCCTGTTCGTGATGTATTGGCGAGCCGTGACCTATCCTACATGTCCCTTATATACGTTTTCCTGAAATCCATCCACGCCCCAGTTTAGTCCTACCCCCTTCCGCCTGCATCCAGCCTAACGACAAGAACACGTTAAGACCCCGGATCCGGAAACAGCAATCAGACCCGCACGATACTCTCAAGGCCCGAGGGAGACAACCCAATATGCCAGTCCGTAATATCTTGGCCCAGCAGCGGAACAAATTTAATATGCTGCTTACCTATGGCAATGAAAACCATCAAACAGCAAACCTGTGCTTTTAATGCAAAATATTCTAGCTTTAAGTTAGATTTAGTTTCAGCTCGTAGTCGGCAGCGAGGATAAAAAATTTGCTTTTAGTTATTAAGATACTTTAGAAAGTAAGCTACCAGATATAATTGGCGCCGTTAAACATTAAATTGTATTTGTGCCGTGTCAAATAAATTATAGATGAACAAAAAAAAAACTACAAATAACTCACGAAAAGCGTATTTTCATGAAAAAACCGAAATTTTCCAAACTTTTTATTGAAATATCTTAAAAACGAATACGTCTAGAGAGTTAGTCACCAAGAGCTTTATGATTTGAAATTACTTTTAAAATCATACTTCTTCATTGGTATAAGATTATTCTTAAAAATGTTGCAATTGAAAAAATATTTAAAACTTAACTATTGAGTAGAAATTTATCTTAAACTTCTCCATTCAGAACTTTTTATAAATCGATTCGGAATAATGTCAAGTATCGACAAAAAATAATTTGTGTGGAAAATTTAATTCTTTTTGGATTTAATGAATAATTCGGTGTATATTTTTCAATTTTGTCAACTTAAATTGCAAGTTACTCGAAAACCGATGCTCTTAGAATGTGCTTATCAAAAGATTATCAATATAAAATCATTTAAAATCATTGAAATACAAACATTTTGAAAAATGGTAAAATTAGATTTCATTTGAAAAAACTAATCTTCCATAACTCAAATAACTTATGAGTCTTAAAAATTTCTCCATCTGTGAAAAATACTCAGTTTGCTTAGCCAAACGCATGTGCAAAGTTTCATCCAAATCAAAAATGTTTGATATTCGACCATAGGTCATTTGGCGCGATTTTGCTCATATAAAAAATTTAAAAGAAACTCGCAAGTTCGTAGATTATCCGATAACGAAAAACATAAAAATTCACGACCTATGTAACCCTTAACCAGCGCTTTAAATGAGCTGCCAACACTTTTGTTTAATCGCAATATACACGGTTTCCACACGCTAATTGTACAGATTTTCATTTACATTTTGAACAATCCAGTTCCAAAGAAATCAACAACAAAAATCAAAGCTCTTTTACAGCAGAACGATACCGTTAACGTGCGCTCCTCTTGAAGTGCAGAATTCACTGGCGCCATCCTGAAATAATTTTTTGCCATGCTGTAAAGTAGCAACAATCCTCATCTCTCCACACCGGTAGAGTTGAAACCGCCAACCAAGAGCAAATTTGTAAGTTGGATCACGTACTTTCGACGACGACGACGACCCCCAACATTAGGTCCCAGGAAATGTCGATTGCCGCCGTAGCCAATGCTGTTAGCCATGTACTTGTCATAAAATGGCATATTCATCATGCCGGGAGCTTTCGGTAATGACTTTAATCCATAATTTACTAGTCAACTCCTTGCTTTATCGTTGGCCGTCCTTTCGGAGGTCCGTTCACCTTGTCTAATGATTGCCGTTGTAGCTAACGGTAACCCATGGGATACCACTTTTGTTTTCTTGGAAATGTTGATATGTTGTTGTTTTTTTTTTTTACTTTGATGATGGCGTTTATTGTTCGTTTTTCCGCGAATCTAACATGTTTTGTCGAAAATATTCAACTGCCACCGGCAAAATCAGCACTGCATAAAATGCAGCTATTTATAAGTCCAAAAATCATCAGCTTATAACAAAAAGAGAACTTTAATATTATATCGGAAAGTTCGTAATTATAAACTTTCCCAATCATCTATCGGCTATGTCTGGAAGACGTCACGGTCGCCTTCAACTGTTCAACATTCTATATTCACCCGTCGCAAACGCAAACGTTATCCGACGTTATACTCCCCAATTTCAATTTATATTTCAAAACAAATTAATTGCAATCATTTCTCTCACCTTTCTCATTCCAGGTAAGCCATTACTGATACAAATCATCTCCTTTGAAAAATCTTTCATCCCACCTACGTGCATATCGTCGGTAAGTTTGATATTAAAGCTCTGAAATAAAAACGGCGTTATAAGCTGCAGCCTAACCCGCTCAGCGGTTGAGTTTTCCACGCGAACGTTTCCCAAAATCCGCCATAAACTTTTCCCTACCGCAATCCATCACCATTGACCGGCCCCGATCGGGCAGCAGAAGAAAGTATCAAAATCCAATCGATCACTCGGTAAATTGCTTTTCGCCTGTTCCTCCATTTGGTTTCTATAGCACTCCATTCGCACCAGTAGACGAAGTTCGACGAAAGACGTAAAAATGGCAGAATACATCAACCCTTCAAAAAAAAGTGAAAAATGATACGTATTACCGTGCGCAGGAGCAAGCTTCACCCCGTGTGAGAAGACGCTCTGCCGGACGGTAATAGCGAGTGCCGACAGGAAGCTCGGACAAAAGCACGCCGCAGCTAATGGGAAAACAAAGGACTAAGCGTAATAAATTTAAAAATAATGACCAATTTCCAGACGGAGCCGGTAGGCCGGCGGGCAAGTAACCAACGTCGAGGAAGTGGTAGGATATTCGCGTGTATCGATTCAGACACCCCGCTCGATTAGTATCTTCTGCACGGGTAAAAATATTTTCCCGTTTTCATGACCTTTTAGGTCATGAAATCATGAATGTTGTTTTCCGACCGAATCATGACCTATGACTCATGATATCATGATGTCAACCCCGAATATCATGAGCTATGAAAAGCGTTTTCAAGAATGTGACTCATGGCTATTATAAGCGTAACACATCGCTGTCGCATGGACTCATAGAATTATGAGTTATGACTCATGATACCATAAGTTGAACTCTGAATATCATGAGCTACTCAGTGCGTTTTTATAAATACGACTCATGACTGCTATAAACGTAACACATATCTGTCAAACTGCGTGCCGGTATATTCAGTGATTGCAAGTTTAGAAACCGTGATTAATACCATAGGTGGACTAGCGTATTTCATGTTGCACAACAAGGTTTTCGCGAGTGAACGTGTTGATAAAACATATGACGAGTGTCCGGTTGCATAAATTTGCTCAACACAGTATTATCAAGTGCGGTTGAAACAACTGTGGCAGAGAACATACGATCGGAAAAATCGGATTGGAGATCGAAAAGGATACAAAAAAAAAAACAACTACTGATATCAGGTCTATAATATAAAATGGTTATTGACGTAGTGCACGTATAAAAATAGCTAGCCGTAAAGTTTGTATTTTCCATCAAGCCCAGTTCCTTCGCTTGAAATGTAAACTCGTTGTTGTGCTTCTGTGCGGCCGAGACTAGGAAATCAACGCCGGTGGGATGGTAATGGTGGTGCGGTACGTATTTCTGCTAGTCGCGGCACTAACTCGATCGATTTAAATTAGGTTTTAGATAGTATTTGTAAAATTATAAATATTTTAGAAACACGAAAAATTAAATTTATTGATTTTTTCAGCGTTTGTCTGTTAATGGATAACTCTTGTTGTAATTTTGTTACAAAATATTTGAAAATTATCAAGGAAAACTTCTAAATCATATTATGGTTTAATTTCATAATATATGTACTACTTTCGTCAAGCATTGCCCCCATTTAAGTGAGCCAACACACTTTAGGTGCTCGTCACCAATTCTTGGTGACTTTCGTAAAAAAGATGCATTCCTCTTAATAACGGTTATAGATCATTACTTTATTCCTCAATAAACATCAATAAATACGGGGACTCTTTTGAGACTAATCTAAAGTTAGTTTTAAGAAATATGTGATTTTATTGAATTGAACTAATCTTTTCGAAGTTACTTGTTTAAAAAGGATAGTTAATAAAATTCCGCGAAATTTTTGAAGAGATCACATATTCATAACAACATTTGACAAATTCTTTACAAAAGTCACGGTGACTAAAAAGTAACATTTGTTGATTGAAGCCCGATGTTCACTTTTTCTGATATTTTTGCCTTTCTCCTAGAAAGGTATAGCAATCACTTGCAAAACCGAAAGTATAAAAGTGCTCCAAAGGGCCGAATGGCATATATCACTCGACTCAGCTCGACGAGCTGAGCATTTTCTGTATGTGTGTGTGTGTGTGTGTGTGTGTGTGTATGTGTGTGTGTGTGTGTATGTGCAGATTTTTATTCTCACTCACTTTTCTCAGAGACCGATTTTCATGAAATTAATTGCAAATGAAAGGTCTTGTTGTCCCATAAGACCCTATTGAATTTACTTCTAATCGGATTTTTAGTTTAGAGGTTATGTATCAAAATGTAAAAATTATAGAACATCATTATCTCGAAAACTACAAACCGATTTGAACAAAATTGATTTCAAATGAACGTGCTATTTGAAATACCCTTAACTTTTGAATTTTATGAAGATTGAACTTGTGGTTCAAAAGTTATGAAAAGAAACGTGTTTTGAAGACCACTTAATCTTACTCATGTTTCTCAGAGATGGCTGAACCGATTTTAATAAAATCAGTGTCAAATGGAAGGTCTAGTTGCCTCATAAGACCCTATTGATTTGTTTTGCAATCGGACTATTACTTTGCCTGTTGAGCTTAAAAATGTAAAATCCAGCTATGAAAAGGAACATATTCCGAAGACTACTTGAACTCACTCACATTTCTTAGTGATGGCTGACCCGATTTCCACAAAATTAGTTTCAAACAAAAGGTCTAGCTGTCTCATAACACCCTATTGAATTTTACTGCAATCGGACAGTTATTTCGTCTGTAATGTACCGAAATATGAAAATCACGAAACTTCATTATCTCAGAAACTACACAACCGATTTGATCAATATTATTATCAGATGAGCGGGCTAGTTAAGGGTTAACTGATGAATTACGATTGAACACGTGGTTCCAAAGTTTGGCTGCTCTATACGTTCCCATTTCATTTGAATATAATCGAACTTAATCAACCGTTATGTATTAAATTGTTAAAAAACAACGAGAGTCTATTATCTCAAAAATTACATGACTTATTTGAACATAACTAGTGTTATACGAACGAGTCATCTCTCAAACGTACAAATAACAAACTTCATAACAATTTGATATGTGGCTCAAAGTTTTTGGAAAGAGAAAAAATTCAAAGACTATTTAAAACTACACCTGCTTTGATCGATATATGTGGCCTCAACATAATTTTAATGTGGTATCGTACTATTTAAACTTTCCAAATTCATTGATTCCTTGCGATGTGTTTAAAGTCTGCAAATGCACGACGAATCGGCCATAGGATATGATCAAAGTCAAGTAATGCCTGTCAAGTAATGTCAAATTGATGCCTGAGGTCAATTGTTAGCTCATTGCATCATTCTGGTTCCAGAGATACTCATATTGGATGGTATTTGGTTATTTTAGGCTGTTTTTCACAAACCGGAAGTCGCCATCTTGGATTTCAAAATGGTATTTAAGATAATTTCTGGCCTCTGATTGTCATTCTGGTTGAGGAAACACTTTTATTGGGTGTTATTCGATCATTTTCCGCTGTTTTCCAGGAACCGGAAGTCGCCAACCGAGAATCTAAAATAGGGTTTGTGGTCGATTTCAACTGCTGTGTATCATTCTAGATCCGGAGATACTCATGTTAGACGAAAATCGGCCATTTTTGGCTGTTTTCTAGAAACCAGATGTTACCATCCTACAATTCATAATGGTGTCTGAGGTCAATTTTTAGCTTCTTGCAACATTCTGGTTCCGAAGAAACCCATATTGGATGGTATTTGGTCACTTTTTGTCATCTGGGCGTAATTCTAAACCTAATGGTATTAGGTCATTTCCGGCTGTTTGCCAGATACCGGAAGTCATCATCGTAAAATTCAAGATTGTGTCTGTGATCAATTTTGAGCTTCTGTGCTTCTTTCTGGTTCCGGAGATACTCATATTTAAGGGGAATTGTCCATTTCAGGTTGTTTTCCAGAAACCGGATATTGCCATCTTACAATTTAAAATGCTGTCTAAGGTCGATTTGTGGCTCCAGTGCATCATTACTATTCCGGAAATACCCATATTGGGCGGTCTTCGGTCGTTTGCCGCTGTTTTTCCGAAACCGGGAGTCCATTTTGGATTTCATAATGGCATTTGGAGACAATTTCTGGATTTTGAACGTCATACTGGTTAAGGGAACACTTATATTGGGTGGTATTTGGTCATTTACAGCTGTTTTTCAGAAACCGGAAGTCGCCATCTTAGAATTCAAAATGGTATCTGTGGTCGATTTTAGCTCCTGTGTATCATTCTTGATCCGGATATTATTATATTGGGTGGAAATCGGCCATTTTTGGCTGTTTCCCAGAAACCGAAAGTTCCCATCTTACAATCCAAAATGTTGCCTGAGGTCGATTATGGAACATATTTGTTACCACGCAAAACATTCACCTGCCAAATATGGTTCCATTTAGTTGATTAGTTCGCGAGATGTGCAGAAATTTGTGCAGAAATTTGTGCAGAAATTGTGCTTCCAGATGAGGTAGGGGCGTCGAACCATTATGGACATATTTGTTACCTCTAAAAACATTCACATACCAAATTTGGTTGTATTTTCTTGATTGGTACTGACCTGTGCGAAATTTGTGTTTCATTTGTATGGAACCGCTCCCTTCCAGAAGAGGGAGGGTTCTCAAACTATCATAGGAACCTTTATTGGCACCAAAAACCCCTACATACAAATTTTTACGTCGATCGGTTCGGTAGTTTTCGAGCCTACATATATGCATCAGATAGACCGGACTGCATTTTTATATGTATAGATTACAACATCAATATTTTAGAATCTAAAGAATATTCACTCTCATTTATTGGATTGAACATTTCACATTTATTGGATTGAAGCGTTCATGTAAATCTTTTTTACAAATAAAAATTTGAATGAGAAAGGCTGGGTCTGACCGCTAGGTGGATTAATTTAGGTTTTTAAACTAGAAGAGATGATTACCAAAATCACTGCGACAATGTTAATAACATATATATATATATATATTTTTTCAGAAGGTCACAAATTCTATTGAACAAAACTTTTGACGAATATGCTCTCACAGAAGTCACAGTGACTAACAGGGGAAACTATTCCTATGAAGGTCACCATGAAGTTATCAGAAAAAATTTAAATGTACCTTTTAATGACTTAGTGACTATTCTAAGACAACATACCATTTGTACATTAAATTATCACCGTGACTACTTAATGGAAAAAATAATTTCATTTCACAAGTGGAATAATTTCGACTGTGACCCTTCAGAGAAGAATAAATGAATTTTAGTTCAATTATCACAGAGACAAAATATAAGAAAAATTTGTTTTAAAATCAGAGCGCTAATGTCTTTTGTAAGAAAACTCACACAAGTTTTTCTATAAAAAGTAATGGTTACTCGCGTACAAGAACTATATCCATATTATTTTTAAAACATTCGGGGGATAATTGTAAAAAAAAATCTTATTTTATTTGTGACTCTCGTGCGGATTGGGCAATTTCGTGAATCGGATCGCACAAATCATGATCTCATGAAACTAGCCCAATCAATCATGAATTCAATTCATGGTTTCCTAAATCGAAGCAAGGTTTTATAAATCGAACACCCGATTTCATGAGTCAAATGCTATATGTCCTGACTCGCAACTCATGATTTCACGAGTTCAGCTCATAATTTCATGGGTTAGAATAAGCCAAAGCAAGAATTCATAAATCAAACACCCGATTCCATAATTCAAATGCTATATTTCATAACTCGCAACTCATGATTTCATAAATCACAATCGTAGTTCCATGAGTCAAAGGGAGATTTCATAAATTGAACGCCCGATTTCATGAGTCAAATGCCAAATTTTCATGACCCATAAATCATGGTTTCAATCCAAATTGCTCATGATGTCAGCAAAACAGTAACGCACGGGGTGCGTTACGAACAATTGGCTCATGATTCCATGAGTCTTTACTCATGGTGTATATTCATACCATGAAAATACATCCAAATCATGGAATCATGAGTCATTTTGCCCGTTTTCGATATTTTATTTCTACCCGTGTGATCAGGCGGATAAGAACTGTCGGGATTTTCATTCGCCCAAAAACATGGGTCCATATTCAATGGAAGTATGTAGTTCGGTAGGACATGGAACCAAGCTGGACGAAATAAGTCGCAGGAACACGACGTAATTTATTTTCTGTTCAGGCATGTACAGGGGATAGTCAAAATAAGTAGGATAGGCAAAATTTTGGTGAAATTTGAAATGCTATAGCTTTGCTAAATGTTGTTCAATTTTAATAATTCGAACACCATTGAACTGGAAAACTTTTAAAGTCTCATTTTCTGACCTCAGATCTGGCCTAGGTTACCGGATATAGGAAATATTCCTGAGTTCCGGTAGGCATGTCAAACCTGCTAATTTTTGGATGGATTTGGTAATGGGTTACCTGATAAAAATGCTTATTTGCATCATTGGCATAGATGACAAAATCATTTCTGAAGCGAATGGTTCATCAAGATCCGGAATCGGCCAAGAACTCATCGAGAAATGGCTATTTTTTATCCGGAAGTCCTCAGAGGAACCTTTAGTAGGGGACATTTACGTTTTTGCACCAAATATAGCGTGTTACACCTCTATCTTCAGGATTTTTTTATCAGAAATCTTTAAAAAGACATATATCTGAATATAGGCTGCATTGGCCACTTCCGGAACGACCTGGAGGCCCCGAAGGAACCCGTAGTGGGAGAATTTACATTTCTGCATTAAAATATAGCATGCGACACCTCTATCTTCAGGATTTTTCATCAGGAATCATCCAAAAGACATATTTTTTAAATACAGATTACGTTGGCCACTTTCGGAACGATCCAGATGCCCCGGAAGAACCCGGAATGGGGACATTTACATTTCAAAGACATATTTTTGAATTCAGACTGCATTGGCCACTACCAGCACAATCTATATACCCCGGAGGAACCCTGATGAAAAATCTTGAAAAATCTTGCAGCTCTATGCGCACGCTTTATTTGATGCAGATGTGTAAATGTCCCCATTCCGGGTTCCTCCGGGGCATCCGGATCATTCCGGGAGTGGCCAACGTAATCTGTATTCAAAAAATATGTCTTTTGGATGATTCCTGATGAAAAATCCTGATCCTATATTTTGATGCAGAAATGTAAATTCTCCCACTACGGGTTCCTTTGGGGCATCCAGGTTGTTCCGGAAGTGGCCAATGCAGCCTATATTAGGAAATATGTCTTTCGTAAGATTCCTGATGAAAAATCCTGAAGATAGAAGTGTCGCACGCTTTATTTGATGCAATAATGTTAATGTCCCCATTCCGGGTTCCTCCGGGGATTCTGGATCGTTCCGGGAGTGTCCAACGTAATCTGTATTTAAAAAATATGTCTTTTGGATGATTCCTGATGAAAAATCTTGAAGATAGAGGTGTCGCATGCTATATTTTAATGCAGAAATGTAAATTCTCCCACTACGGGTTCCTTCGGGGCCTCCAGGTCGTTCCGGAAGTGGTCAATGCAACCTATATTCAGATATAAGTCTTTAAAAAGATTCCTGATAAAAAATCCTGAAGATAGAGGTGTAACACGCTCTATTTGGTGCAAAAACGTGAATGTCCCCTACTAAAGGTTCCTCTGAGGACTTCCGGATAAAAAATAGCCATTTCTCGATGAGTTCTTGGCCGATTCCGGATCTTGATGAACCATTCGCTTCAGAAATGATTTTTTCATCTATGCCAATGATGCAAATAAGCATTTTTATCAGGTAACCCATTACCAAATCCATCCAAAAATTAGCAGGTTTGACATGCCTACTGGAACTCAGGAATATTTCCTATATCCGGTGACCTAGGCCAGATCTGAGATCAGAAAATGAAACTTCAAAAGTTTTCCAGTTCAATGGTGTTCAAGTTATTAAAATCGAATAACATTTAGCAAAGCTTTAGCATTTCAAATTTAATCAAAATTTTGCTTATCCTACTTATTTTGACTATCCCCTGTATATATCAATTTTATTGATCGTAAATTTACTGTATTTGTGGTTCTGTGCCGATTGAAAGATGAATTGTGTCGTTAATTAACTAAAATATTGCTGCAGCTCAAGGTTTTGCTGCTAAATCACAGTATTAGCGGTCGGGTAGAGTCCGTAAACCTTTTTACCAAAAGTTTTGGAAAAAGATCAAGATTCACGAAAATTAGATTTGAGGAAAAATTCAACACTTTCTGTACGATTAAAAAAATCCCAACTTTCTAAAATTGGATTCGAAATAACTTGAAAACGGATGCATTTGGAAGTTCATCCTTAGCTTTTTGATTGGAAATCTTTAAAAATCATTAGAATGTAACTATTTTTAAAAAATGTTTAATTGATTTCTTTCTAAAACTTAAATTTTGTTAAAAGAAATTTTGTTTCATTTCTCCATCTAAAACTGTTTAACAGAAGTTTTGTTTTAACTTCCGATGTCTTTAAAAACAATGAGAAACTCATTTTTAATAAATTAAAATTAGGTATATTGTTTTTTTTTCTTTTTGTTTTATGTAGAGCATCATTAGTTCAGTACAATTTGTTCTAAGACAATTTGTGCACGAAATATTCAGTTTACTAAGTCAAATACGTGTGCAAAATGGTCAATATTCGACAATAAATTGTTTAATACGGAAAAACTCAATTGAAAGAAATCAAAACTTGGGACCCCGCACCATTTTGTACGTTCATAAAATGTATCATCAATATTGCGTGTGATGCTTCACCTTCAGTTTCCTCAAATAAATACACATAAATATAACGGTTTGTGATTTAGTAGAATTCAGCAGTAAAATTTGTTTAGTGTTGTTCTGGCACATGGGCATTTTGGAAAAATAGTTTTAACCAAATTTCGACAATGTTCACCGTACACAGCCAGGCCCGGATTTAAGGGGGGGGGCAAATGCACTGGGCCTTCCGATACGAGCCGCTCCGCTAGTTTCTCGAAATACTTCCCTGAATTTTCATAGTAAAAGTATAAAAATCCGTCACTTACCACGGTGACAAAACACCTTGTTTTCCGTCACTGTCATTGATCAGATCAGAGATGCAGAAGTAAAATCGGTCTCTTGCAGCAACGATTGTAACACTTCCTTCCTTAACCAACCCTAAGCCGGTGCGGTTATCACTCTTTCGCTCTAAATTAATCACAAATATCTACTTTATAAGCTTAGATTCATCACAGATGAACAATTACGAAATGTGCGATGGTCAAGGTCAAGCTCATACATTTCTGAAAGCCAGTAGAATGCCTGCAATAGTTGTTAACTTAAAGCTACAGCTTGAACTTGTTAACTCTTAACTTGTTACCTGACCTAAAAGAAAAAACAACATGCAGGGTTTTCGAAATTTTTCTGAGTGTTAAAAATTTATGTTCAGCGAATCATGATGTAAACAGACATAAATATCAAATTTGAAATATTTATACTCCTTTAAAATTTGAAAAATTTATACGCTTTTAAAGTCTTAGCAGAGCAGAAATCAGAAGAAAGAATTATCAGTTTCCGTTAGACTCTACTAGAAATTAGGGAAATAAAAATTTGAAATCAGTCCGCGCAAATACGTATTTCGACTGTGACATACAGTCATCCTCAGTGCTTGTGTGGACTGGACTAAGTATGTTTTTTGACATGGTTTCGAAATATGTTTAAAAAATCATTAAAATACTTTACCAATTATATGTCCTCGAAATAGACATTTCAAACCAAATAATTTTCATGCGGTTTAGACTGGCTAAGACCTAAAAGATAAAATGCTAGCAATATGCGTACCAGAATCCATGAAATTTCCTCTACAGTTTTTTTATGATTTTGAGATTATGATTGCAGAATTTCTAAAATCTCTACTTGGTATCTAATATTATCTACTAGACATTGTTATCAATCGTATTAAACGACAAAGTACAAATGTTTTGCAATAAAATTTAAAAACATAGTTATGCTCGAAATTGCGAGCTGCAATCTGGGTATGAGAGTGCCAAAAACTAATTTCTAACTTCAATACGGTTCTTCTTCTTCTGGAACAATTCCTGCCCTCGTTCCCGTGTCGGAGTGGTTCATGGAGTAAACTTTTTTATTAGTTCAAGCCATCTGCCAAGTTACGGTTACAGTTCAATGTAATGCATGCGCAACGCAACATGAACAAAAAAGATTCGCTTGGTATAAAGTGAAATCAAAGTTTAAATTAAAATTTAGTTTAAATAGTCAGCCAGTGTGAACTTTTGCAGCAAACGGCTGCAGCCAGTGCTCTCCACAAGAACGGACATTTCTCCGGTCCGGCTCCAACCAAAAGAGGCTACTTGGGCGAAAACTAATTCGTGGCAGCACGAAAATAAAGCCTGCTTCTATTCGGTGAAGTTTGAAAACTATACTCGAAAGTATTCCCTATACGGTCTGTCGCTCGTCACGCCTCTGCCAGCCAGGAACTAAAATGCACTCTCGTCGTTAGCGCTGATTTTAATGTAATTTACTGCCAGTACTGTGCAGCGCCGCGCCATAGCATTTAATTTCCTATGCCAAAAGCCCACGGTCGTCTTCCACCTCTAATGGGTCCCCGCAGCCACGCAGTCGGTGTGAGGCACGCTTTCAATCTAACGAGAAAAAAATCGATTTTCCCGACTCGAACCAGCCCTCTAAACGCTAGCGTGTAGCCCAAGTCAGGCCAAGTCAGTCAGAAAGGTAGCCGAGTGAGCTTCGGATGTGGTGGGGTGACGGGCGCGAAAAATTCTGAGTAGACAAGGAAGCTACCATACGGAGTGAAATATGTACTGTATGGTGCGATGGTAAAAGGCAGTGATTAAACTGCCTGACTCCACGCAGTACCGAACACCGGGTGAAAATCGATTCGTAATGTGAGCACCGTGCAGTAACATTGGTCTCATCGGGATGGCTCGCCCGGCAAGGAGGCGTGCGCCTGAGGTGGTTTTTGTTGTAAGTCATCTTTTCTCATCCGAAATAAAAACAGAAATTTAAAAGGGCTTACCATTTCAAAGTTACCTTTTTTAATGCAATGGGAACAAATGATGGCCCATAATAGGCGTGAATATTTCATCATGGACTGTGTTGTTTGTTTCGGGACAAAACGTTTTCTTTTATTTTGTGAACTCCATCCGGGAATTCACAAAACATATTTCTAAGTTAGTAACCAGAACAGCAGCCCTGCGTTATTCTCTATCGCTTGAAGTGGTTTTTCGTCGATTTGCTAGTTTCCTTATTTAACTAGTTTATCTGAAAACTTATGTTTAGCTTGACCTATTTCATTTTTTCACTTTGAGCTCTAGGTCAAAACCTGTTTTGACCACTGTTCGACAAAAAAGAGAAACAAAATTGCCCTTGAGCTTATATTGGGAAAATTCAGGATTATAGCTATTTAATCGTTCCTGTGATTTTTGGTGCTCCTAGCTGCCTTGGCAGTGCATCAAGTCATCAGAGACTTCAAAAAAGTTTCCTTGTAAGCAAACGGAAATACGACGAACCCGGCTAGCAATTACACTGCGTTCTTGTGACGCACTTTCGAGGCAAATAGGCGTACTAAAATTCGCAGATACGATTAATAAACTATATAATCTTTATTTTTGACGTAGAATTATGTCTCAAAGGAACGTATTGGTGAAAATTGAAAAACCGAGAACATCGAGAACGTCACAAAAATTGTCTACCTTCTGATGCTTGAAACTTGTTCAGTTTCAACGGATTTCCTCATTCTAACAACAATCGTTTGAAAAATTAGCTATGCTTCCACCAACATGTGGAGAACTGTGATTATGTAATACTAACTTGGAGAAGAGCACCAGTTATGGCTATGTTTAAAATAAAACGTAGTAGTTATGGCATGAACCAGTTATAGCCTATGGAGTTTAAATGAAGTCTTGACTGGAACCATTGCACTTAAGCGATGTAGCCCTAACTGGTACACTTGCCATAAATGGCTCACCTACCCTATTGTAATACTAAAAATGTAGAGCCTTGTCAAATGCATCTTCCGTCTAAGTTTCTCTATTTTTCTCGGGGCCGAGTCTCCCTGGGACTACCGTCAGGCATTCCTTCAGGGAGAAGGGCGAGTGTGCTTAGTGCACCACCTTGTTATTCAATGACTTGGCTGACTTCGTAAAGGCAGGGTTAGCCTTCATTGGCATTTTGATGAGTGTTCCGTCGGTTGTGGACACATAGGTGACGCGTGCCCAAACTTGTGCAGGTACTGCCTAAAGCAGCCATGGCCTGACAGTATCTGTGTCAGTTGAAAGTTAACTTCTTCATGGCGCCTCTCGGGATGAATCGGTGCGTCCATCTACCTTTGGTATAATTCCCGCTGCCACCTGGCCAGTGAAGTTGACTTTCTAATGCTCCGTATACCTCTTGTGTCACGTTGGTCAAAGCACTCTACATCCGCTTTGACAATGATGCTGATAGGCATCATACCAGCCAGGACGCATATTGCCTCGTATGACACGGTTCGATAAACGCACGCAACCCGCAGGCACATTAGCCTATAGGTGCTTCCGCGTTTACTGCGGTTACTGGAAGTGCCCAACGCTTTCGACCACACGTGTCCGCCACACCTGAGTATGAACGTTGCTACGCTAGCTAGCAGCTTCCGCCTGTTGCTAAATAACGCTGAGCTATTCGACTTCATGCGCGATAATGCCGCTATAGTCGTGGAAGCTT
Organism: Wyeomyia smithii; assembly: GCF_029784165.1. Classification (NCBI taxonomy): domain Eukaryota; kingdom Metazoa; phylum Arthropoda; class Insecta; order Diptera; family Culicidae; genus Wyeomyia; species Wyeomyia smithii. The sequence goes on from NC_073696.1 coordinate 188,253,560, forward strand.
CCTTGCAAGCATAGTTGACGTGGTCCCTAAACATGAGCTTATCGTCGGCCATTACCCCCAAGAGTGGCAAGGATCGCTTTGAGGCGATAATGCATCCACCGACACTAAACGCCGCCTGCTGTTCCGATTTACGGTTGTTAACTAGGATGACCTCTGTCTTATGATGCGCTAACTCCAGTTTCCAGAGTGCATCCAATGGTCAACTCCGCGTATGGATAGGGCGGCTTTTTACTCGACCTCAATGACTGAATAGCCTTAGACTTCTAGAGTTATATCGTTCTCAAAGTGCACAATCACCGCTCCCGATGGGAGCTCAAGCTTCAGCACATTATCATATCTGGCATTCCACTGGACCTGGGATGGAACCTAGTGGTACCCCTGCGATACTCGGGACCCAATTCTGAACATCGCGTGTGTTGTAGACCAGCACTCGATTCTGAAAGTAGCTTTACAGAATCTTTCTAGTGGCACCGGCACTCCGAGAATCCACGTGGGCTATAGAGTTCCAGCTGGCGCTATTGAACGTGTTTTTCACGTCTAGCGTTACGATTGAGCAATAGCGAATGCCCCTTATGCTGCGCTGGAGTGCTACCTCGGCCGTCTTGGTGACGAAAAGGATAGTATCCACCGTGGACTTACCTTTACGGAAGCCGAACTGGTTGCTTGACAGACCGGTTTCACTCTCGGTGAATCTCACATGTCTTTTGAGGATTACCCTCTCAAGCACCTTGCCCGCTGTGTCTGGCAGACAGATTGGTCTATATGTCGTTGGGTCACCTGGTGGTTTTTTGGCTTTCGGCAGCAATACCAGTCTCCAGGCAGTCGTCTAGTAATTTCTTCATGACTGCCCTGAAGAACACGGGGGCTATCTTCATGGCCGACTTATTGGCCAGGTTTGAAATTCCGTCTGGTCGCTGTGCCTTGCTTACCTTAAGGAGTTTGCAATCTCAATGAGTTCACCGTCCGTCACCCTTGCCGCATCCTCGAGCTTTGCGAGGCTGCCGTCACTCGCTGTTTGTGGTGACTCAACAACCGGAGGCCATAGGTTTGGCTCGTGGTGTGGGTAAAGTCCATCAATGATCCGCTCCAACATCGCTGGTGATTGCTCTGTCGGGGTTGACGAGCGTCTGATCTTGGCCGTAACGACTCTATAAGCGTCACCCTATGGGTTCGTATAGGTACTGTCACCAAGTCTATCGAAGCAGGCACGTTTACTGGCCTGTATCGCGCTCTTAAGCATTACCTTTGAATGCTGCCTGGCGCTTCGATCTGTGCACATCGGTACGCGCGCGTTGCATCCTCCGCCTCGCACGAAGGCACGCACTGCGGAGATCTTTATCGCGTCGGTCCACCAATATGCCGGAGGCCTTCCATTTCTAGGCTGACAAGACCTAGGCATGGCGTCGACGCACACCCGCGATAGTGTAGCAATAAGTTGGTCCGCACTCAGAGAGGGCCTCCCTCCTTCGAGGTCCCAACTTATTACTTCCGCAAATACATCGGCTTCAAAATGCGATGTTTCCCAGCCGTGAGTGGTTGGGGTATTAGCCTTACCCGTCGCTTGCCGCCTCGTGTCCACGCTATAGCTGACCGACTGGTGTTCGCTATTAGTGTTGCCGTTGTCTACCCTCCAGTTCGTGATCAATCTCGGGCTGCCGAACGTCACGTCGATGATCAATTCCGCACCGTTTCAGCTGTAGGTACTTTGAGCACCGCCTTTTGCCAGATCTAAGTTGAGCCTCTCCAAAGCTTCCAACAGGATCTGCCCCCTTTTGGTTAAAGCAGCGACTTCCTCATTCAACAGCCCAAGCGTTGAAGTCACCCGCCACCGTACGGTTTTAGGCCCGTTAGTTTCACGGTTACACGATCGACCATCTGAACGAGCCTCTCTGTAGACCAACGCGTCGGAGCATAGCAACTGCAGTAGAATACTCCGTCCACCTTGGCAACCACATAGCCCTCATTCGAGGTCCACACAATCTCCTGAACTGCCATTCCGGACTTATCCGCTCCCCAGTTATCGTTCACGATGGCAATGTCCGACCACGACTCAGTGGCTGCTTGGTGTAGCAGTTGCTGTGCCGCGTAGCAGTGGTTCAGTTTTAATTGCGTCACCTTTACGTCTGCGGTTTAGTAGCCGGCTTGCCAGCCGGGTACTTGAGATCTCCCGTGACGTGTTTAGCGTCCCGCTTACCGATGCATACGCGCTTTATGGCCTGCACCACCGCAGCGTCGACATAAGCTATACCTGTCGGGCCCTTTACATGACCACGACTTATGTCCCCGCTCGAAGTACCTGAAGCAAACATTGGGCCGCTGGAGGATGCCCAGCGGGCATAGCGTCCAACCAAGCTTCAGCTTGGTTTTCTTCAGGGCTTCGCTTCCTTCCGACGATGGAAGCTTTACGGTGGCAACCTGAGTCCCAGCGAGACCCTTTCGGAGGCAAATTCCCTCCACGGCCACCAAACCCCACATTCCTATTCAAAGGCTTATGTAATGTCGCACCCTTCGGTGATTTCGTCCAGAATTTTAAGTTGGAAAATCACCTCGAAGGCCCGAACTTGCTCGTCCTTCTCCAATACTTTTTTGGCTACCTCTTTGTAGATTGCTCTCTTCCCCTTCGCGTCCCTGCGTAGTTCTAGGATCATTTCGCCGGTATGAGATCGACGAATGGTCCGAACATCCTCACCTAATTCCTTAAGCTGAGTATCGCCTCTTCCGTCTGTGTGGGAAGCACCGTCATAAAGGTATATCCTTTTGTGAAAACTAAATTTAGCCGTTTTTTAAGAACGATCACATATTTTCAATCAAAGAAGTAAAAATAAGTTTTCCACGTCTAAGTACTTTAGTAATCATGAGTTTACTATCAAAAAAAAAAATTCTTTTCACTGCTAGGAACTGCGAGACTCATAGTACTTAAGATACAGTAACTCTACAAAACAAATAACCAACCAACTGTCGCAAAATTGACATAACGTCGTTTTCATTCAAAACGTGAATAACTCATAACACATAGTTTTGATAAAAATGGTTTACTTTAAATACAGAAACTCTACAAAACAAATAACCAACCAACTGTCGCAAAATTGACATATCGTCGTTTTCATTCAAAACGTGACACATAGTTTTGAGAAAAATGGTTTTGGTTTAAGACTTTTGAAGACACATAAAAAATGAATCATTCAATAAGTAGATTAGAAAGAAAACTAACCTAACTACGTAATACTTAAATGATTTTGGGACGCTTAGAAGTGCCATTAGTGGTCTCTATTTATAGTGTCACCCGGAAAATTTTGTTCAATTTTTCGTCGTTGCAGATTGCCATTTGCATGACGTGTGGGACGATTCGCGTTCTGTTGTTATCTTTGACAGCATTTCCTGTCGTTTTCAGAACTTTATCAGCTACTAAGTATTTCATAACAGCTAGCAGACAGACGAATCAACCACGATTCGCACGGGCGGGGGATAAACTGGAATTTGCTTCTCTCTTCTGTGCCTGCGACCAGACCTTACCGTCCATATGGTACTGTCTTAGGAATAGAAATGAAGGTAATATTTCTGTATACTTCCTTTTATATCAAGCTTTGGATAAAAACTATTAGAAATGGAGGACCACTTGCGTAGCGTGGTGGGGGCGGCGGAGGCGGTCCGCCCCGGGTGTCACTCTCCAGGGGAACATTTACAGCTACTAAAAATAGGCGCGAGTGACAACTAATTTATTTTCATTGTAGTGCCTTTTGCATGATGTGTAGGAAAATTCTCGTTCTGTTGTTATCTTGGCAGTATTTTCTACCGTTTTCAAAACTTTATCAGCTGCCGTAATAACTAGCAAGTAGACAACCGAATATAACAATTAAATTACTTCACAATTTTTGACTCAATTTCGAGTTGTAAACGTTCTGGATGAGCCTTGGATCAATGTTATTGGAAAATCGTTTTTATTTTAATTTATTTTCAAAATATTAGTATTCTTTCGAAGGGTTACTATGTCTGTATTACCTAATAATCAGTCCGTTATTTATTTGTTAACTGGTTACATTGTATGACTTTATATAATATCTTACTCAGATAAATCGACTAGCTCAAACCGATGTAGAGGTATGACATGAGACCATCATCATTATCATCATCATCATCATCATCTCTAATCATCATCATCATCTCTCATCATCATCATTTTCATATTTCTTTCAACAGGGTCAACATAAGAACATATCATTCGTATTCCCGGACCTATTGCTAGGAATGCAGACTGCCTTAATTCTACGTTAACCTTGCGGTCGTGTCTTAAAAACAACTTTTTCATCTTGTTTACAATTTTTCAATCTTTTATATTGGACAATTTTTGTTGCCCATATAAAAGATGTGGCAATTTTTCACAATTAAATTTAAAAGCTCGGAATATTTCTTTTTCTTTATGAAATTAATTAAAGTGCTTAGATTACCGAAAATTGATGAAACGCTTCATTTCTAAAATGATTGTAGCTTTAATGAAGTCCAAAATCATACCATTCTTTCATTACATAAATTGATTATTCCAAAGTTTATAGTTGTACCTCCTCTATTCCTAAAAGCTTTTATTTCAGGTGAAAAATTGCAACACCTAAAAACGCATGTTTTCATTTTTCGGAAGAGTTCGTTTTTCCAACATTTGCATTGCGTTAAATGCTACTTTGAAGGAGAGAATTCGTGAAATTCCGTTCAACTTTACAAGAATTTTTAAATAAAGTTTGGTTTATGTTCAACAGTCTTACAATTTTTTTATTTATTTTTTTAGAATTACCACATGAAATCGTAGCTTTCATCTAAAATAATCAACTAAAATATCATTTTTCGTTTATTATTAAGCAACACAGATTCAAAATATTATTCAGTAACATAAATTCATACACAGACTGCGTGTCCACCACACGTTTTCCCAGTAATCAGTACATGCGATCAAATTTAATCACACTGGTATAACGAAACTGTTTTTTTTTTTGGTCTATGAACTACATTTCGATTAACAAGTAAATTCAATTCTGTGGCGTTTCGCCATTCTAATTACCAAACCATCAGCAGAGCAAACTTGGTATACGGTAGGCCGACAGGTCGAGTCGAAAATTTCCACGCCATGCTTCACGGCTATTTTTCCAACCGAACGACATTAGAATTATCACCTATATTCAAATTTATTGGCGAACCATTTAAAATACATTTCGAGCTGAACGAATAGGCTTGTGATGAAGTACACCGGACAAACGAATAAACTATGGTCCACTCCCGTCAAAGAACTCGCTCGCGTGTGCTCTTCGTCCGAACAAGGTCAATCGGTTCTTTGTTCGGAAGATTTGCCAGTCCGCCACGTGGATTGTTCAGTTAAACGAAATAAAATATAGCATACTTGTTTATCGATATATATAATTCATAAATAATTAATGCAGCACCGTTATTACCATCAGCTCACGAAAAATATACAATTAATATCACGCCGATAGCTGTTGGCTGAGAAATCTTGGTAGCTTTGGGTGCGAGTAACACTTGATTTAGATTTCCTAGAGTGTGAAGGATGTTCTTAATCCACTTTCACATTACATTCCCAGCTATGTTTGAAATTACATATTTCCGATTTCGATTGGTATTAGGCTGAAGATAAATCAACTTTGCATGACTTGAATTAAAATAATTACTTACGTACAAACAAATATCCTTTTTCTGTGTCAAAACAAATTTTTTTGCTCCTAGCAAAATGCGTAAGCACGCAACTAATATACGTCATATTCGGCAATATGTAAATACAAGGCTGCTTTGGGGCTATAATTAAATATTGAAATGGAGTCACTTTATGAGGTTTTCATGTTGAACTCTAGCGTTCGACCGTGCAAAGCGTTTCGCCGTTCGTGGGGACGCGTATGTGTACATATCAGTGCGCCATATTCCGTACCAGCAGTTCTCGTTTTAATCAAGCCGGATGGTGCTGGCCGCTGCTGGTGGTGCGGTCAACCACGATTCGCACGGAAAATTGGTCGATTTCTGGGTCAGGCTCTACCTTTAGCTCCACCACCACCAGTACCACCAGACAGGGTGGCGCCGTACCGTTCACGTCTTCTAGGTACATGAAGTGTGCTTGTTTTTTGCCCCTCGTGTTTGCTGATTCTCATAACCGGGTGAATAAGTTACTGACGCTGATGGGATGTAGCAATGTGAATACGAAATTTCGCCAGGATATAATTTGAATAATCCACTCGGGTTGTTATTTTGATATTTGGATTAATTAATACCAATAATATGCAGAGAACAAAGATTCGTGCAAAAACAACTTTTCGTTCAGAAGCTAACGTTTGAGTAAAATTCCGATTACAGCGAGGTAGACAATGAGTAGTTAGAAAGTGTTGCAATCTTATCCTATTCGAAAAAATATCCATAAGAAGTTTACAGTTAAAGCGAGTTAAACTCTTTGTTAGCAAAATAGTTCTAGTCGGAGCATTAAACATCTATTTGTCGTGTCGTCTTTCCGGAATGTTCCCTCTCCCGCAAACTTTAGATTCCAGCTTCATGACACTTTGTTATTCTACACAGCCTTATACACGAGCCAAAAACAATTTGATATGTGAGCATGTTAATTTAATAACTTATTCTTACGCTAAAAACTTCTCTTCCGAAATATTTTTAGAAGTTATTGCCTTTTGAGCTCTAAAAATAATTCTTGTTTCGAGGCTTCGTCTTTGCAGTATACGACAACATTCCCTCGGCGAAAGCTGAAAAAGTAAGTGTCACACAAATTAGGTTTCTTTTAATTAAAATGGCGTCATCCTCAATTTCTTCTGAATCATACAACGGGCGGCGTGACACGCTGCGTTACACTCTGAACACGCTAGTACCTGAGCACGGTAACCGTATTCGGCCGTAAATATTAGAACGAAACAATGTGTTTCACCGCAGGGCAAGCACAATTTTTACGATGTACTGCGGTCAAATAAAACGTTTCTAAATGTGTTGCTAACGACAAAACCGCAATCTTCGCGCCAAAGTAATTTATATTCAATTTCACTTTCTCGCAAAGTTTATATATTTCTCAATACCGTCGTAATCACGTTGATTACCTTAGTTTGAAATTAACTATCGCTATTACCGACGTCAGAGAATGCTTTCCTGATTTTAGCCCCCTGCACCCGGGGCTTGATAGATAGGGATACTTTATTTAAGTCGTTGGCTTTCCGCCTGCAAGAGCCGGCGTTCACCTGTCACATCGCTTTGAAAATTTCATTTGTCTTCATCGGTGTGACAAAGTCGACGAAGGCACCCCGGCATGGACGACCATGCTGCAGAGGCGCCCGTCGCTAAGAGCGCAACCGGAACGATAACTTTTTTCCAATTCGGAGCGAATGTGGAATCTACCGGTGTCGGGCGACGATAGGATACTTCTTTAACTCGGTAAGTATGCTGGGACATTGGTTGCCAGTGAAGGGTGATGTCTGAAGGGGATAATATAATGTTTTAATTTAATCTAGTAAGTTTTCTTATGCGAAAATTTTTGCTTTAGTGGTTGTCCGACAGAACAATGCACTAAGGGCATCTTCAGCGGTGGTCTATTTTTGAAACAACTTTATACTAGATTTACACCAGCGAAACCTGAATAGAACCAGCTAATATAGACCAACTTTTCGTTCTCCGCACCGGTGTTGTATATGTTGTTGTTTTAAACCGCTGACATCTGTCATACTGTCAACAATGCAATACCCCATGCTATCAGTTAATGAGACTTGTTATATTAAAAAACACTCAATATTTAATAAACGGAAATTCGATAATTTTTACGCACATTAAACGATTACTTTGGCAAGACACTTTATATCCACAAGACTTCATGGATTCGACGGTTTGACCCGAGCGTCAGTGACATTTCTCAGCATGGATTGGTAAGATCGAATGCTACAAATAGGGCTACGGAGGATAGCGAAAAACATTTGATCGCGTAGGTGTTCATCTTCCGTTTTCGTCTCATCAATCTTTCAAAATCTTGCAGTTCCTAAAACTTGGTTTGGGTTTTGAGGATATTGGGTGGCATTGCGCAGCTTGATTCGAACAATTTTCGCTATTTTCGAGTAGGTCACATACTGCCAGTTATGCTTTAAGCTAAAAAGGAGCAGTCATTGTCATTTGTCCTGCGGCTCATCTAACCCGCAAAGTCAAAAAATACGAAAAACGAAACATAACGCCCCCCAGCGATCATTTGGTTTTGTTCGAGTTGCTCGAAACAAAATGCTCAATGTCACCCCAGCATTTTGAATGTTTTCAGTTCAGTGTCTTCGAGGAACATATTTCTAGCCTCTTAAGTTCTCCTCTAGTCCCAATACAATTAAGGCGAATAGCCAACATCTTTGTCATCCTGGTGGTTGCAAACCAAGTAGTTGAGCCTACGGTTATGGTCTTCCAGAATTCCCCCTTTTGCTGCTCGGTTTCCTTGAAGCCAAAAACGACAAACTTGTTCATTTTCTTCTTCAGAAAAGACACAAAAATGAATTGGGAATTGTCATAAAAAATCTTTGTTTTCTTTATTCCCCAACACTCGCTTTTGCTTATATGAAAATAGCTAGAAATGAGATATTCAATAAAAATGACATTTTACCCACCTATTGGTAGCGTACAAAGGGTTTTAGAACGTTCTATTTCTTGTTCCAAAAAGTGACAAAAATAGACCAAAACGTATACCAGTTTCAAATTTTTTCAATTTAGATCTGGTATAAAACAAAATTTACACCACCGGTGCAGCAGTGAATTTGAGTTTGTTCCAAAAAAATAGAACAAAACAACGATTTGGACCACCGCTGAAGGCATCTTCAGGGAAACAACAGCCGACAGCAAGTCCCGGTAATGACATTATTTATTTACTCCTCTTTGTGTGATGTAAATGTTGAATCTACTTGAAAAAATATTCAAAATTTTGAGAAAAAATATCCCAAATTTTTATACACATTTATTTGAAAATTTGCGAGATGCGATTGAAAACAGTTACTCGACACTTTTTTGTTTGCTCTGAACCTTAAGCAAGTAAATTTAGTGACGATAAAAAGCAAACTGGATCTCTTGAACTTGCATACCAATGTACTGTAAACTGGGGTGACTTTGATCACTGTACCTCTTTTTTTGAAAATGTGGTAAAAAAGAGCTCGTAGTGCTTGGGACTTGTCGTAATCTTCACTGAATGCGTGGATATATGCTCGCATTGCTACTACTCATGCATTTCCTGCTATTTAAAGAGTGTTTTTCATGCTAAAATATTAATTGAAAATAAAGTGTGTTTTTGGCGATTTTTGTTGTATACAAACAATCGGTTCAAGCAGATTCAAAACAACAAGTTGCAATACGTAAAGTTTTTTTTATTTTGTTCCCAGATTAGTTCTCAAGATGAACAAATATTATAACAATACATTTTATTGTTATTTTGCAAGTTTTTCCTCAAAGGCAATGTTGAGTCCCAATATTCTCCACAGCGTATTACATATTTCTTCTTAACAAAAACCCAAGACGTGAAGTAACATGCAAATTTGGCCAATTTCATAAGTCATATTCCTCGTGGACTAGTTTTTGATGATTTTAGACCACCTTCTCTCTCAGTGGATAACAATTCATATATATTCTAAAAAATTTGTATGAATCTTGTACATTCGCCATTATGAACTGTTCACGTAGAATGTGAATGGCCCCCAATTTGCTTTCCATATTTATAAACTCGTTTAAGCCGTTTAAGGCTGTTCAATTTAGTGAAAGTAGCAAAGTGTTACACCAAATTCATCAAAACAATGAAGTGATCAAAGTCACCCCGGAATGATGATTGGTGTAAAATTTTTAGAGCACATTTAAAAACAGCAAAAATGTTGCTAAACTTTTGAAGTAGTGACTGAATCTTTTCCAATGCATGCCAGTACTTATTTTAAAAATATCGAATAATATTGTTTTCAGTATATTCTGAAAATATTTGAGATACAATCAAAAAAGTGATCAAAGTCACCCCAGTTTACGGTACCTTACTTATTTATTTGAATCAACAGGTGAGATTTATTCCCTGGGTATTACCATCAAAATCACTTCGAAATGATAGATTTGGATTTATCGCCAGCAGTAACGACAAATGCTTCTTTTTCGTCACGTTACCAATTAGTACATTTGCTTGAGAAACTGTCGCTATTTTGAGTGTTTAACAAGTAACAAGTTAAAATTAAGTTAATGTATGTACTAATGCTTCTAATTTTAGCTCGCTTTTGTTTGTATTTGTATGCTTGAAGCACATTGGAACTAAGAGAGCCACTGCAACCATCTTGTTGATTACACTGGTCGACGAAAGCAAAAATAATGTTTCCTAAAGCTCAAAATAGTTACCCTAAAAAGAGTAGAGCTTTTGAACCATTCTTGTGAATTTTAAAGCCCCTAGTGTATGCATAAGTGCATCAGAATACCGCACAGTAAGTGCTGCCGATATTGAACAGCTTATTGATTGCTTTGCAGTAAGCAGACCTCGGGAGGCGAAATATCGTTCTGGTCTCCGGAGATGTAAGTGGATGCGATGACCTTGTCTTGATTCCCGTTGAACGTCGGGAACTCCGCTATTATGGCAGTGACGTCACGTTGACTAAATTTTGTGATTGAAGTGTAACTGAATTGCAGTCCAAGGCTTAAGTTGAGTGTTAGAGTAGATTGACCTACTATTTGGTCGGCGTGCGACCATACCGAACCAAGCGCCATTTCTTTTGAAAATTGAGTTTTTAACACTAGTGGATGGTAAAATTTATAATCTATATTTCATGAAGAAACGAAATCATTTGAACAGTTTATAATGGTATTATAACAAAATTTCTCTGCAGCAGCTTGCAGGAAGCATACGGTGTGAGTAAACTTTGATCGCCGATTACTCGAAATAATGTTTTTGGCGCCTGGTTCGGTCTGGTCGCACGCCGACCTTTTAAGCTCGAGAGGCTAAGAACCCTTGTGTTGTTGACCCATGGCTTCTGTACAAGAGCAAACGGTCAGTTACTCTTTGATGAATCTTCTGCTAAAGACGCTAGACCCTTCCTTAGCGTGATGAAGATTCACCTAGATGCATCGGAAACTGCTCATTGAGTGTTGAATCCGCCTGTTGTTCGATCGGAGGAGATCCAATACCTATCAAACAGTTACTATCAACAGAACCTTTGCTCCGATCCCTGCTCGTCTTGTCTGCTGTGAGCAATAGGCAACAGACATATAATCAGCACCGGAAGGTGGTTTCTGAGACCTAGGTTTGCGTGCAGTAGATGTTTGTGGCAGTGAACTTCTTAAAGCTTTCTGCGGAACCTTCCTTTCTCTCGCAGGTTTGCGGATGGGAAGTGGATGAGCCATCAAGCTAAGGCAAGCAGTCTTTTTTTAAGTGGTGGGAGATCTAAAACTCCCAATCTCCAGCCCTAGTATTGTATGCTCCCTGAAACTACCGTGAGGTATTACTTCAGGGAACTGGTTTTTGTGCTTGGTGCCCCTCTTTTTTTATTTTGCTATCTGCTAGGAGACAATAAATTAGCTCACTCCGGCATTTGGATGGTCATCCTGTCGATTAGTGCTTGGATTATTCGGGAAGCAGTCGCGCTAACCGCTCTTCAGATAGCCTCGTTCACGTATATTCTATCAATCAATGTTTCCGGGGTGGTGTTCAGTTCACACGCCGCATCATATCTCTCCTCGCCTGCGCGAAACGAGAGCGTATGAAAAGGGCGTGTTCTGCGGTTTGCGCCTATACGTCTTTCTACCCTAAGTAGAGTTGGATCAATCCCTCTGCCACCTGACCATCGAAGATGATTGTTCGGAGTTCCGAATACCCATTATGTCACGTCTATCGTTCTGCGTCTGCTCTGAAGATGATACTGATAGGCACCACGCCAGCCAAGACGCATACTGTTTGTATTACACCTTGCGGTACACGCACGCGACTAGTGAACCTGTAGGCTAGCTTTCCTCTGTTACAGGTAGTACCTTATACCTTAAACCGCACTCCGATGCTCCATATCTTAGTATGGATATGATCGCGCTAGCAAGCCATTTGCGCTTGCTGTCGTATACCGCTGAACTCTTAGTCATCATTCGTGATAATGCCACGATGGCCGTTGAAGCCCTCTTGCAGGCGTAATCGACGTGGCTCCCAAATGTGCGCTTATCATCGACCTCCATACCTAAGAGTTTCAACGATCGCCTTGATACTATAGTGCACTCACAGGTACTAATTTTCGCCTCCTGCTCCGGTTTGCGGTTGTTTACCACCATAACCTCCGTCTTGTATTGCGCTAGCACCAACCTCATGGAGTGCGTCCAGATGATCTAGTCTTCTACAGTTATTATTTGAAGCACAAATTTCCTGCGGTGACTCTGATGCAATTCTGACCCTCGTCTGTATTGTAAACAACTACTACTACGGAATCCTGGAAGTACCCTGGCTCGCTTAGACTCCGTAGCGCAAGAGCGTCCCAACTGGCGCCTATTAAACGCGTTTTTTAAATCGAGCGAGACGATTGCGTAATAACGGATGTCCCTTCTTTCACGTTGGAGAGCTATTTCGGCCATCTTAATGACAGAATAAATAGCATCCACCGTAGACCTACCCTTACGAAAACCAAACTGATTGCTTGATAGACCATTTTCATCTTCAGTGAATCTCACAATCCACTCAAGCTACCTTTGTCTGCTGTGTCTTGCAGACAGACTGGTCTATAAGCACCTAGTGGTTTCCCGGCCTTCGGCAGCAGTACCAGTTTCTGTCGCTTCCACGTATCTCGGAGAAGGCATTCATTTAAGCATTTCTGCATGAACGCTTTGAACAACCCGGGGGATATCTTTCCTTATGGATTTAAAGGCCAGGTTCGGAACTTCATCTAGTCCTGGAGCCTTGCTTACCTTTATATAGTTTACGATATCAAAGAGTCCCTCATTCGTAGCCCTTATCGCTCTTGCTAGCCGTCTGCTGAACCTTATCTTCTATCGCATGGTTCCATCTGTACCTTCTCCTCTTTGCGAGATTGCATTGAGTAGAAAGTTTAGTAAGAAGCGCTGCTCGGTGATTCGGACGCCGGATTGGTTGATTGAGTTCAACGGGTTTCCCTGCCACTTTACGATTCCTGGCGCGCCTCTCCAGTGCAGAGTCGTTCTGATTCTGTATGAACCGCAGTATCTTCTCGTTTGAAGTGTCCACGCTGTTTGAAAAATAACCTGCGGGCAGGATCGCTTCCTGTTGGATATCCGTGTTGCTTTTACCCATGCTGAGCAACCTTAAGCTGAACAGCTAAAGCCTTTGGTCTCCCCGGGACCGCCGTTAGGCATTACTTCAGGGAGAGGGCCAGTCGTGCTTTTCGCACTTACCTCTATGGGTAGCAGAGCAGCCTATACAGGCCAGTTAGTTAACCGTTAACTAACTGGGGCACATCAATAGTTTCCCGTCGATTGGTGCCCTGCGAAATACTAACGATTTGTGATGCGGCCGTGATGACCGCATCCCAGATTTCCCTATTTTCGCACATCCTACGCACGATGTTCTCTGGCGTGGTGTCCATCCCACTTATCGCCAACATTTCGTACCGTATCCGCTCGAAACGCGGACATGTGAAGAACACATGCTCCGCGTTTTCTCCCGCACCCGTACAAGCGGGGCACATAGGGGACTCGGCGTACCCGAACCTATGCAGGTACTGCCTAAAGCAGCCATGGCCTGACAGGATCTGTGTTAGATGGAAGGTTACTTCTCGTGTCGCGTTGGTCGAAGCACTCTACATCCTCTTTGACGATGATGCTGATGGGCATCATGCCAGCCAGGACGCAAACCGCCTCGTACGACACTGTTCGGTATGCGCACGCGACCCTTAGGCACATTAGCCTGTACGTACTCTACCGCCGAGCTGTTTGCCATCATGCGAGATAGCGCTGCCACAGCCATGGAAGCTTTCTTGCAGGTATAATCGACGTGGCTCCCGAAAGTGAGCTTGTCGTCGATCATAACCCCCAGAAGCTTCAGCGAGCGTTTTGAGGCGATAGTGCATAAACCAGCACTGATCGATGCCTCCTGCTCCGACTTTCTGTTATTAACGACAATAACTTCAGTCTTATGGTGCGCTAGCTCCAGTTTCCTGGAGTGCATCCAGTCTTCCACTACGCGTATTGATAGCGCGGCCTTTAACTCTACCTCTCTAATTGACTCGCCATAGACCTCAAGAGTTATGTCATCGGCGAAGCCCACGATAACCACCCCTGGAGGGAGTGTTAGTTTTAACACGCCGTCATACATGGCGTTCCACAGTGCCGGACCCAGGATGGAACCTTGCGGTACACCTGCGGTAACTGGAACGCTTTTCTGACCCTAGTTTGTGTTATACACTAGCACTCGATTCTGAAAGTAGTTACCCAGAATCTTGTACAGCGGCGTCGGCACTCTGAGACTCTGTAGCGCTAAGGCTATGGAGTCCCAGCAGGCACTGTTAAACGCGTTCTTCACGTCGAGCGTGACGATCGCGCAGTAACGAATGCCCCTCCTTTTGCGTTGGATTGCAACCTCAGCCGTTCTGGTGACGGAGAGAATTGCATCCACCGTGGACCTACCTTTTCGAAAACCGAACTGGTTGCTTGATAGACCGTTCTCACTTTCTGTATATTTCACCAGTCTATTGAGGATTACCCTCTCAAGCACCTTGCCCGCCGTGTCCAGCAGGCAGATTGGTCTGTATGCCGATGGGTCACCTGGTGGTTTCCCAACCTTCGGCAACAGCACCAGCCTCTGGCGCTTCCACACGTCCGGGAAGTGGCAGTCGTCAAGGCATTTCTGCATGACCGCCTTGAACAACCCGGGGGCATCTTTGATGGCCGTCTTGATGGCCAAGTTCGGGATTCCATCTGTTCCCGGTGCCTTGCCTATCTTTAGGGAGTTTGCGATCTACCGCATCGTCTGCCTCTGCACGGCTCCTTCCCCCGGAAAGCCTCTGGTGGATATCCGTGTTGAAAACACGCAATTGTACTCCTCCCAAGACAGTTAGATCTGTGATGGTTTTCTCAAGCTACCCAACTTGCTTCGTTGTAGGCTCAGGTCATGTGAGAGTGACCGTGTTCGAAATTGCAATTCCTGAACCTAGGCCTGAGTGGGGAAGAATCTAGTGCCGCAATTCGATCCAGGATCGAATTGTGCACAGTTCAAAGCTGCTCTTAAAATAGAAGTTTAGTGTGGTAACCGGCAAGGGTAGAGGCGATGGTTACAGCCCTCACCATTTCCTTGTAGGTTACACCCACCGAAGGATCATCCCCACTTTTTATTCGCCGGGTGATCAGCGCTGGTATTTCGTGGCGGGACGTTTTCTGATCGTTGCCGCTTAACAGCAGCTTGACCTTGTAGACAGGAGAAGAAGGATCAAAGGGCTAGCATTCTGGCTTCATCCCTTGAGAGGTCTTCTTCGAGATATTCCGCGTACCTACGCTTTTTTGCGTTGGAGAGATGCTTCGCTCTTTCCTTAGACTAGAAGGTGCGTCTTCAACTGTCTCCTTTTGGGAATCGATGATCATGGACGGGGCGGATGAGCAGCCTGGAAACAAATCACTATCAAAGTTGAACCCTGCCTCCATCTCATGACTCGTTCGCTCGTTTGGCCACTTTCTCCGTCTCCTGTTGAGTGTTTTTCGCTTGTTTGTGTTGTTTATATTGTCCATGTGAATCCCACGGGAAGCTAGAGAATTTAGGTCCTCTGCGACATAGCCCCGTTTATCGCAATAAGAACAGAAATACAGTGGAGGGTGCCCTGGTACTCCACTAGCTCCGTTCGCTGTTAGGGTATTTGTTAAACCCCCTGCCAGTATCTCGGCACGGGTCGCATGACACCTTAGATTAGGGTTTTATCTACTCTTTTTTGTAACAGTCATGGATAGTCGCTATTGCAATCATCCTTTTTTACAGGGGCTTTGTACCCTCTGTTTTAGTTATCAATAGTTTAAGTCCATTTGTAGGAACACCAAAGCGATTCTACTTTCAGTTGGTTCCGAGGTACGATGTTGGCCTTACAAGCCAGTCGTCGGTAGTCTCGACTCGGGAGAGACTGTCAATTTCAGTAGGATCGTAGCGCTAGCACCGTAATTGTACACTGAACAGTTGGCTGCAAAGTCTGTGTATAAGTCTGTATATAATTCCAAATCGGAATGTAGCACCAAGGCTTTGCTTTGTTATACCAAGTAATATCACTATCCAATCATGATAATATATTACTGCCATATAAAAGAAACTAGTCGAATTGAAAAGATACTGAACCTTGACAGGTGTTCTACCCTCGTCATTTAACCATCAGTTAGAATCAATTTAACTTTTTGTTATTACCTTCATGTTGTGAAATAGGGATCGTAACATCGGGTCTCTCGATGTAAGGTTATGTTTCGAAAAGTAAAACGCTCAATTGTTGAGAGGTAGATTTTTCTATCATTCGATTTTTTGCATAGTTTTAAATAGATAGTTTTGCATGCAACGGAGTTCTTCAAATCAAAGGAAAACAATGATGCTAACACAAAACTGCTAACATTTTGACGCCCAACTCAGCATTTTTACAGCTAACAAACGTAAGAGTTACTCACTGGTATCAACAACTTTTGTCAAACGGCTTAAACTAATTTGTCCTTCCAATGTTTTTTTTTTGTTTTCCAACTGAAACTTCGATAAACTCAGTCGTACCACAGATGACAGACATCCAAGCCAATTTTGCTTCATGTGTAAAAAGACGCAACGCTTTTTTAGCATGTCGCTATATGCAGTATGGTGGCGCTAAGAACCCTTAGTGGTCAATGATTCGATAAAATAGATAGTTTTACAGATAGTTTTCTTATCGAAATTATTGCAATTAGAAGGGTTGCCGCTTTTTAATGTAGAAATTTTGAGCAGTCGTAATTTGTACATAATCGACAATTTTATTCAATCCCAGTTTATATTTGCGATAAATTTCTTTGTTTTAGTGTTAATATGAAAAAGAAATACACAAACCTCACGAAAACAGTGTTATATCGTTGCAAAAACAGCGACTCTATAATCTGTGAAAATTTTCATGCGACTGGCAGCTTTGACTATAATCCAGCGCTGCAATCACTAAAGTGGTTAAAGTCGCAAGTTTTAGAAAGATGTCGTTAGCATTCCTCATGCGATTACTGGATTTCTGGAGTTTTTTGTTCTAGCTTGGATATCTGTTATCTGTGGTTGCACTGAAACCTCATTCAAGACTGTTATTCGCTACTTTGAAACCTCCGAAGGAGAAAGTTAAAAAGTGCCGCAAACAAGCTGTCCCGTCTGACGGTTGTAAAGTAAAAGTTACACGAGATAATGCAGTAATGTCATTGTGCGCGATAATGCTGTAGTAAATTGCATGGAAATATGGTGCAAGTGCAGCTACCGCTCTTCGCTGGCTGTTGTTCACCGGAAAAGGAAGTATCTCTATCTACAGGCTTGTTAAAGACAGTAGCATTGCGTTAAATTTGGGTTTCCCTAGAAAAACTAGCCTTGGAATTCGAATTTGCTTTCTGAAATTCAAGCATAAATTAATGCAGCTGTAGAAGTGTACTTCATGTTCATACTGATGGATAAGCAATTTAAATCTATATCACCTTTTTCTTATACAAATTAAAGTGCTTGAATATTTTTATATATGCACAACAGTGATCTGTCTAACGGTACGCTAAATATATGCCGTATTGCTCCTGTGACATCCTGGGTCATGCTTCTACACGCACCCCACGTGGCCTTTGTCTTTGATTCATTCATTTACCAAATTTCAGCAAGGTTTTTTTCTGCTCCAAACAAACATATTTTAGCTAATTGGCAATAAATTATCTCGCTTCCTACCAAAACGCTCGCATATGCCGACTTTTTGTTATCCCCGGGGATGCCGATTCGCTCCGTTCTCCGGTGGCGCGGCGTGTGACATTTCTCAGGCCAGGACGCTGTTGATTGCTGAACTTTATGTCCTACGGTGGCAGCGGGAGCATTTGAGCCCATGATAAATCATTCGTCGCAGCACTGCCTGTTGGAAACTGAGAAGATATTTACTGCTATACTAAAACATATTTTACGATGTCGTAATCAAATGAAAATTAACTCCCATTCGAGGCAATCAGGCTTGCGGTGGCGCCCGAAATGCGGAAAATAATTTTTCCCAGCGGGTTGCCAACGGGCTTTCTTCAGACGTGGACAGTAAACGTAACGATACTGCAGGTGTACCTCTCGTACGAAGATAGAGGAAATCTCAACTGTGGCGTTATTCGATTATACCGTTTGTTAATTTTCATGTTTGGAAATAATGCCTGCATTTCTTTTCCTGCTCTAGCAAATGATTGAGAGTTCAGCTATTTGTTAGAGGTGTGATTAATTATAACTTTAAATATTACAATAAATTATATCTCCCTACCTCCTGCTGTTTTACGCGCAACTTCTGAAACAGTTTTAAAACGGGGCTGTCTCGAATATTGGAACTGAAATTTATGTTACTAGTTAAGAATATTGTTAGTTAAGTCTATTGTTGTGGGAAACTAAGTAACGTGCAGGTAGCAAATTTAAAAAGGTTCGCCTCTACGCTTCTAGGTATATTGATTAAAAGATTTCAATTAAAATTGATTAGAATATCCCGATTATTGTGAAAGGATAAATATTCTTTATTTATTTATTATTCAAATACCTAGGCATGTGATGAATTTAAACTACACATTTTGAAAGAAAACATTCGCGAAGATTTGCTTTCCCATTTAAGCCATATTTTTATGTTGAGCCATGAATTAATAGTACAGGTTTCCCACGCACGCATAATCATTTATCATCGTTTTTCATCCAATTGACATGTACGCCTACGCTGCCGAGCGCACGTATGATTCCGCGCGGCTGCTGCATGCATGGGGTATCATATTACAGAAGATTATTCGTATATTGCCGCGATATGTTTTAGGTCCGATTGAATAAGTGCGGATATTGCTCCGACCCTCGGTAGCCAGAAGCCCGGGCCATACCGGCCTCACCAAGCGAAGCACCCCAGCCACAGGATATTGGTATGATATAATTGAAAAAACCTTCTCCTGCTCCACGGTTGCAAGAGACTTGGTAAGGTGCGTTGGTGGAGGCGAAAAAACCACCTGAACCAGCCGGAATACAGTGAATACGGAAACAGCACGACAAAAAAAAATCTGCACACTCATGCATATTCACGCAAGTGCCAAAGCAGGTGATCTGCTAGTGGCGCTAACAGAAAATCAATGTGTACAGATTTCGACGAGGTCGGCCAGACAACGGACCCGTATCGTAGTCGTAGTCGTAGGTCCATGCCATAAAGTGATTCGCTTTGTGCATTGTCAGCAACTCGATGCATAAATCATAATTTGTTGTCTATGTTAAACGATTTTATTCAATTTTTAGCATAAACACTAGTGGCATTTTTTACTCAGCCACTAATGCATGATTGCGTAGAATGATAAAAACGAAAAAACAAACTGGAAAAAGCATTCATGAATACCAAAACCCATTCCATCCAGGGTTAATTCGAAAATCTGAAACGCTATTAAAGATAACTTACCAAATCTCCCTTTAGCATAAATATGGACGGTAGCGGCTAAATTGAGAATAATTAACTAAATTGGCAAATAACTGACTATTTTCTTTTTTCCATTGCAGGTGAGTAAATCAACCAACTTTGATCGAAAATGCTACATTCATCAGGTAAATCTTTATTTGAGTGCAAAATTGTCCAAAGTAGTCCCCAATTGAAAGCAACAAAAAATGTTTCAATGATATATGAAGGTTTTTTTTCTCAACGAATTTAAATGGAACAATTCGTGACTGTTGCATATATATCCGCGTTAAATATAAATAAAAATCGTTGAGTTTTATAAACTATAATGGAAGTAACAATAACATAAAGTTTAAAATCTTGGAAAAAAGTGTCAAAAGAACTCCCGAACGACGGTACCTTTTTTTATTTATTTTTTTAGACAAGTTATTCTTTTCAAGCAGGGATAACTCAAAAGAATGTGTGAAAAACATGTGGGTGTGCATTTGTAGTCGATTTTTTTAATTTTACTCAGAATTATGACATCAAAATTTTTTCTTCTCGAAAAAGTCCCTATGCAAAATCAGCTCAATCGGACTTCGGGAAAGCGTGCATCAAAGCGGTTAAAATTTCACTTTTCTGACCGAAGAAAAAAATTCACAAGGTTCATGAAATTTTCGATCTTGATGCCAACAGTCTTAGAAAAGCGAAAAATTAAAAATTAGACTCAATCCCATTTGAAAAATAGTGACAATAAAATTATGTTCTTCCGTCGTCGTTTTTTACATCAATTTTCTCTTTTTATTCAAAATTTTACTGCAAAGGAAAAAATCCGCAAAAATCCATACTTACCTTACCAATCAGACGAGAGCCGGGTAGTTGTTGAGAATTAATTTCGCAGTGTTGTCGTCCGGTATCCTTACGACGTGACCAGCCCACAGCAACCTATTGACTTACGCCAGGTGTGCAAAGAACCCCCTCCAAAAAGTGCGTGGTTTATGCACCGTCGCCATTCTCCGTCGTCCGTCTGTACTCCACCGTAGATATACCGCAGAACCTTCCTTTCGAAAACTCCAAGGGCGTCAAGGCCCTCCGCGAGAAGCGTTGCTGTCTCGATTCCGTAGAGGACTACCGGTCTTATCAGGATTTTGTAAAGCATCAACTTCGTGCGTCGTCGCACTCAATTCGATCGAAGTGTCTTCCGAAGTAAAAAGTAGACACGATTTCCAGCCTGGATGCGTCTCTGGATCTCTGATGTTATTGTTGGCGGTCACCAGTAACCCCAAATACACGAACTCGTCGATCACCCCAAGCTCATCGCCGTCTACAGAGACTTGAGATGGGATGCTGATGTCATTCTCCTTGGAGCCTCTCGCTCGCATGTATTTTGTTTTCGACGCATTTATCCGCAGTCCGATCTGTCCAGCTTCGGCTTCCAGTCAGGCGTAAGTTTCCTCCGCCGTCGCAAAGTTACGATGTTAAAGTTATGATGTCAACGTCATCCACGAAGCCCAGAAGCTGAACAGACCTTGTGAAAATTGTGCCCCCCGTGTTGATGCCCGCTCTTCGGATCACTAATTCAAGGGCGATGTTAAACAGCAAACAAAAAAGTCCATCACCTTGTCTTAACCCTCTGCGCGATTCAAAGCGGCTCGAGAGTATCCCCGAAACACGCACGTAGAACATCACTTGCGCCATGGTCACATCACTTGCGCCATGGTCACATCACTTGCGCCGTGGCCTTGATCAGTCGAGTCAGTTGTTGTTTTCCTGCTTCCCGATCTCACAAAGAACTTCATGAACATCGGGGGCTGGTACTCGATCATCTGCAGCTGGTGCTTCTAGGTCAGTTCCTGCTCCGCTTTTGTTTACTGTATCGTCATTCAAGTGTCCATCGAAGTACTGCTTCCACCTGTCGACCACCTCGCTGGCATCCGTGTGAAGGTTCCCGTCCGCGTCGTTGCACATGTCGGCTTGCGGCACATAGCCACTGCGAGACTGGTTTAGCTTCTCATAGAACTTCCGCGTATCACTGTCACGGTACAGCTGCTCTAGCTCCTCATGTTCAAGATCCTTTTGTTGGCACTTCTTTCTTCTGAGAATTGTGGTCATATCATTCCGTGCCCGTTTCTAATTGGCCTTGTTCTCTCTCGTTGACCTGCCCAGGTATATCGCCCAGGTCCAGTTCTTCTCATTCACCGCTTCCTCGCACTCTCCGTCATACCAGTCGTTTCTGCCACTCGGTGCTTTTACCCCTAGTGTCGTCGTAGCGGTCTCCCCGATGGCTGTGCGTATGCTGCACCGCGATGCAGCGGCGATGCGCCAAACCCCTCCCCCGCCGTGGGTAGTACCGCTTCAAGCTGTTGCGCATATTCCTCCGCAGTCTGTGGGTCCCGGAGCTGCTTAATGTTAAGCCACGGGGTTTGGCTATATCGCGCGTGCTATACGGTCGACAGTTCTAAGCGCAAAATTACCGCAACTAGCTAGTGGTCTGAGCCAATATCCGCACCGCGATTGGTGCATAAGTTTGTAATGTCTGAGAAGAACCTGCCGTCGATGAGAACATGGTCAATTTGGTTTGCTGTACGTTGGTCAGGTGACCTCTAGATGGTTTTGCGGATGTCCTTTCGGGGGAAGAATGTACTTCGGACTGCCAGTCCTCGGGAAGCTGCAAAGTTGACGCATCGCTGGCCGTTGTCATTTGTCACCTTTTTTTTTGTTCACACAACATTTATTTGACACGGCACAATACCATTTGTCACCTTGTGCAGGGCTTATATATGTCTTCCCTACCGATCTGAGCGTTCATGTCGCCGATGACGATCTTAATGTCTCTATGCGAGCAACTATCGTGGAGTTTCTCCAGCTGTACGTAGAACGCTTTTTTCTCTACATCAGGTCTTCCTTCGTGAGGGCAGTGTAGTTGTGGAACCGGCCTTTTATTCTCAACAAGCGCAACCTGTCGCTGGTCGCTTGCCACTTGATCTAACGACTCTGCATCATGCCAAGCACTATAAAGCCGGTACCCAGCTCATTGGTTGTGCCGCCGCTCTTGTAGTAGTTGCCGATTGTTCCGGTCCGTATTCAATTCATGATTCTTAGTTGTAAAGTAATTTCGGCATGGTGCCTTACTAGGGCTGCGGAGGCCTAGTCTCCGAAAGGGGCTGTCTTCTTGGGAGTAGCTGGCGAGACACCGCATTTCGTAATTTAGCCGTCCGCTCTGGATCAGACGCTGTTTGAGCTGCCCCCAATATGGAGAACAGACGCTCAGGCAAGCTGCTCTCCGAGGAGAGCAACTCTTCCTTCCCTGTCAGCATACGACCAAGTATGCTCGTATCTCAGTCGGTACCACATGGAGGTAGGGATAGGAGTTGCTGGGCATTTTGCTTTGGACCACACTGGGGTCTATTTTATGCCAACTAGTACGGGTATACTGCTGATACGCACTGCCCAGCCATTTACCAACCAGAAATCCGTATAATATGCGAGTTTACACGAAATAGTTTTTGTATCTCCGCTCACAGCCGTTGATATAGTAAGTCGCTATACATAGCCTGTGAGAGACACAATTCTCTCAGTTACAAAACGGGCTAAAAACAGTACACAACAGTAGAGGGTGATCGATATTATTCTTAGGGGAAATCACCTTTCCAGAAATAAATTATTTCTGTGATCACTATCATACCGTTAGAACTGTTTTGTAAGCTTCACTTTTGATGACACACATAATTGGTGATGAAGGCTGTTTTTGGACTTATCTACCAGAATTTTGGATAAATAAAGTCTTAACAAATACCAAAAGTAGCGCATATTGGCTGGTAGCTCATAGTTTTGCACAACTCGCATGTTCTACGAAACAATGACGTTAAGCTATACTACAGTGCTAGGATTTCAACTCTTTATTTAACCTCAAAAACGTGTATTCAAACTTCCTTCTCTCATTACCCACAAATATAATTGCTACAAATCTCATCTTCAACCTTTTCTAATCATAATATGTTTCAATATTATTTTGAAATAATCAAAATTAAATCAAACAGTAGCGATTTCTATATTGTTTTAGATGACATAAGTCTCTAATTTTAACATATTATATGCAAAAAACCATAAGCTTCCGAATGACGTAACATTTTTGAAGATAGGTGGGAGCACATGTGTTCAGAACTAATTTTTCTGAAAAAATTCAATATGACGACCGAGCTCAATACGTAAAAGTAGGTCAGGTCCAAGAGCTAGAGAAATTTTGGTGAGCCAAGTTTGGACGAAAAACGTTGGTTTCATGAAAAAAATAATTTTCGATTACCGAGGGGTTCATCAATTTGTTTACCAAAATGCAGTTTCATTCCTTAATCAACGTGTACTCTTAAACAAACATAACATGAGTCGCTTCAACCTACTTCATGCAAACAGTGGTCCGGTCTCAACGGGAATTGCCCTTTTCCAACCATATAATCCACGAAAGCAGCGGGAGTCAGTTGCTCTTCTTCTTGTGCAGAATTAGAGGCGAGGCGAATCGTACTATTCTAATAATTGAACACAAACTCCGGAGCCAACTGATGTTAGTATTGGACAATTGAGATTCTACTGACACACCCGAGAGTCGTATTTCAGTCGAACGACCTGAGGCTGGTTAGAGCAATAATGTCCAGCAATTTTCATATGACACTGATCGACTTGATTTCGAACGTTTAGCCAAAATCCAAAAAAAAATGGAAAGAAAAATGCCGTATGAAATTCAATTTAACTTGGCACGTTGTCCAGATTTGTCGCATTCGGTAGCTCTGAACCGGGCCTCGCGCCGTCCGACAGTTTGTATATGAAAGCGATTCGGAGCAAGTTCTTTGATTATTGACTACTTCCTCGTTTTATTTTCGAAAAAAAAGAAATTTCGATATTGTGCCTCGTTCTTGGAATTACATTATTGTAACCCTAGTTAGCAATGGTACTCAAACCTGACCTACATACCTAAAATTCTACTTTCATCCAGAACAATATGACATTTCAAAGTTTGTGGTGCTTAACAAAGAAAATGCATTCTTTCCGAAAATTTCAATCCCCTACATCTATCATGTTCGACTGTGCTCCTACCGGAAAATCTTTCCACCAAACAATTGCAAAAGTGCCAGTGGATCGAACAAGTGCAACACGAAGGCCGGTGCAACGAATTTAGCAGATTTAAAGCGATTTGACGTCCACCAATAACGTTACCCGCGTGCTGGCGAACGAAGCTATCATTTTCCACAAATGGTCACAAAATAAATTGCGCCTACGTTTGTGTTTCGGTTAGTTGGTTACCGTTTGGGGTTATTTTGGGTACATCAGAGCGGCGTGGCAATCAGTGGCAAAGCTGACCGGACTCATTGCGGACCGAGGCAAATCATAGCTGATGCGAGGCTCTGGTTTAGGCAACGACCACCACCGAACCAGTCTGTGTATGTGCACATTCATATTCATAGTCTGAAGAAACACAATGATGATAGTGGACAATCAACGCCCGTAGCAGATGTTTCGTTTTTATCCATTTTGTTTATACGGCTTACCCCTTGACCTATCATTCACACAAGCTGATACCGTTTCATCTCCTTGCAAATGGCCATGTCGAGGGTAGCGAGCTACCGCTGATGCTGTCATCTCACAAAGTGGATCGTTTTACTGCAAAAGCTGATAAAATTGTAAACCTTTCCTGAACGAATCAGTAGTGTTTGATAGTGTGTTGATTTTTGCTGGTTAAAACCCCACCGGGAAGGTGCTCCTAATGCTATGATGATGATGATGACGATGGTGATGACGGTGGCGATACGTCAGATAGGCATGCCGATGAGATGAGTGTACTGACGATTGGACTGTATCAGCAAAACCCCGGAAGCATGCCGGAACCTCGGATTACCCTTCGCAAAGCGGCGAGCCATCAAACATTGTGTGAAAAACGTACGCACATCAACAAATAATGCTATGAGCGAAGAGGAAAACTCGTGGGATAACGACTATCAATGGGTGGGTAATAGTTTTATTGTTTGCCGGTATGGATTTAATGTACCTACCACTATGGCGGCTTTTGGCGCAGCAAATAGCTGCCCACGCAATATCCTGCCCAATAACGGGAGGGCGGGGGTAGAAACTGAGGTTGCTTGGGTGCGGTTCTAGATCAAAGGAAGCTATTTGTATTGGAGCCATGAATGGGGACTTGTTTAATTTCCCATGAGCGTGAAGCGTACTGATGACAAGTAGCAGAAATGACGCAAGCGGACGCTACCATTATGCAGTCTCTTTAAGCGATTCTAATCAATAGATTGAATCAGTGATCGTACACATAAACCTATCAAAAGCAGAATCTACGTTAGTGGCTAGGTAGTTTATTAGTACTGACTAAATAAAAAAATAAATAATTAACTGAAAAAGTGTTGAAAACACTAGGGCCGCCTTTTACGCGGGTTGTTTTTATGCGTTTTTTGACGTGACATTTTTACAATAACGCGGATTATTTCTACTCGATTCGGAAGATTGTTTGTACGCGGTATCAAATAAGTTTAGTATGAATATATTTAATCTAATCTTTTAAATGCGGTACAACCAACCGCGTAAAAAGCGACCCCAGTGTATGTAAAAACAGATTTAAAATAAGGTTTTCTACCATGGACCTACGTAGGGGTTTTATTCGACCCAATTTTATTTGATATTAATGATTTGAAGAATTCATTCGGATCACTCTCAAATCAGTTCCGTAAACTGGGGTGACTTTGATCACTTTTTTGATTGTATCTCAAATATTTTCAGAATATACTGAAAACAATATTATTCGATATTTTTAAAATAAGTACTGGCATGCATTGGAAAAGATTCAGTCACTACTTCAAAAGTTTAGCAACATTTTTGTCGTTTTTAAATATGCTCTAAAAATTTTACACCAATCATTATTCCGGGGTGACTTTGATCACTTCATTGTTTTGATGAATTTGGTGTAACACTTTGCTATTTTCACTAAAATGAACAGCCTTTAACGGCTTAAACGAGTTTATAAATATGGAAAGCAATTTGGGGGCCATCCACATGCTACGTAAACAGTTTATAATGGCGAATGTACAAGATTCATACAAAATTTTCAGAATATATATGAATTGTTATCCACTGAAAGAGAAGGTGGTCTAAAATCATCAAAGACTATTTCACGAGGAATATGGCGTCGTACACAGATTACGTAACGCATGAAGGGGGTGGGAGGGGGGTTGAGTAGTGTTACTTACTGTTACGTAGGGGGAAGGGGGAGGGGGGGGGGGGGGTTAGTAGAGACAGTTACGTAACTGTGATGTTTGCTCGAAATTGAAAATTTCGGAGGGGGGTCAGGCTGATTAGCGTTACGTAAATTTAGGGGGGGGGATCATGTCGAACGTTACCTCTCGTTACATAGGAGGGGAGGGGGTCTGAAATCTATATTTTCAGCGTTACGTAATTTGTGTACGACGCCAATGACTTATGAAATAGGCCAAATTTGCATGTTACTTCACGTCTTGGGTTTTTGTTAAGAAGAAATATGTAATACGCTGTGGAGAATATTGGGACTCAACATTGCCTTTGAGGAAAAACTTGCAAAATAACAATAAAATGTATTGTTATAATATTTGTTCATCTTGAGAACTAATCTGGGAACAAAATAAAAAAACTTTACGTATTGCAACTTGTTGTTTTGAATCTGCTTGAACCGATTGTTTGTATGCAACAAAAATCGCCAAAAATACACTTTATTTTCAATTAATATTTTAGCATGAAAAACACTCTTTAAATAGCAGGAAATGCATGAGTAGTAGCAATGCGAACATATATCCACGCATTCAGTGAAGATTACGACAAGTCCCAAGCACTACGAGCGCTTTTTTACCACATTTTCAAAAAAGAGGTACAGTGATCAAAGTCACCCTGGTGATCAAAGTCACCCCAGTTTACGGTTCTTTTGATTTTAATTCCGATCATTTCATAATAAAAAAAATTGCTGATAATTATATGATATAAAAATATTAAAAAAAATAGAAAAAAGTATTCAGAGCAAACTGCACTAAAAAGATCCTGTTGTCGATGATTGTGAATGGATTTTGAAGGCGACCTGAAATAATCAGCCCGACCTCATTTAACTCTGATTCAAGCAAAGTCAATGAAGTTCTCTACGAATATGTCATGCGAGAATTCTGCTTTACAAAAACACTGCGATGTGTTTGATAATGTCTCTGAAACACACAGTGAATACATCACTAAAGCTAGGTGCTTTAAGGACTGTGCTATCGTTTGTTATTCCACAAAAGTTTTTTTGCGTTTGACATGTTTACAGCTTTCGATTAACCCTCTAGTGTCCAAGCCCACCTTCAGACGGGCTTCGGTAAAATCGCTTCAAATCTTTATAAATATTTTTAATGTATTTATCAAACATTTATAGTGATTTTACTGAAGCCCGTCGAAAGTCGGGCTTGGGCACTAGAGGGTTAAAATGCTGGGTGCGGATGGATGTCTGGCATTTCAACGTACCGGCAATGCTACGTATCAAGTATCAGTACTGTTGTGATCAAAAACAATATCAGTAACAAGATGGAGGGGGGGAGGACACTACGAAAACATGGAAACAGAATGTTTTACGCCCCCAGACCAGTAAAACTTTTTGAAAGTGAATAACTTGGAGCTTTCGATTTCAGGTTTAATGAACTATTCTGACAGGAACACTAAAATTTTAATTTGAAGAGTGTTACTAAATGAAATCTGGTTTCTTATAACAATGAGAGACAATGGAACTTCGAAATGTTAATAGAGAAATCAAGAGCCGTTTTGTTTTTGAAATAACCTTTTACTTTAATTTATTCTTCGCCGTGGAAACATTACTTCGTGTGCTGTAACGGGTGACAACTAAAATTTTGAAATTTTTTGAGGCTTTCTTACACCACAAAACACACTCAGAGAGAAATAAGAGTATGCATATGAAAGCTCTATCTCTCTGCTCTTTATGCCAGTATTTTTGTTTTGTTTATGCATACCCATTTCTGTTCAAAATTGCATCGAAACAAAGAGCATTCCGCAAGCGCATTGTACAGTTCGTTATGAACTATACAACAGCGAAAACCTTCCGGTTTCGACTGTGTATAATTTCCTGCAAACCTCAACAATGATCCGCCAGAAAGGTAGTGGAAAACCGGCCATAATAGTGGAGAAAGAAGGGCTTTTCTCCTTTTGTCTAAATCATTCTCAAGCCTAGTAACTTAACTATCAATCAAAATGTGTGCCAGAACGAATGTTTGAACAAAATAATGATTCCATTTTCATTCAATTCCTAAATTTCATTTGTATGTATTTTCATCTGTTTTCACTGCCTTGAAGAAAATCAAAAGTTGCCAAATCGGTTTCTGTTAATACGAACAAATCATACTGAAAATGTTGAATTATTCCGACAAAATCGACATAAATGGACAGCACTGCTGTGGTTACCTAGATTACCATTTTTGCACGTAAACAACTACAGCGGATATCTAGGTAACCAACTACGACGGGCTGTGGCTACGTTCATTCATGATAATGTGATTCATTAATGATTAACAGTGCACTGCATTGTGATGAATATTGGGGCGTCGTAAGATGAATAATTGAGCAGTGATTTAAGTTTTGAGATGGATATGGAAACGTTGTACAAAATGTTTTGTTTCACAAAATTCAGGATAAATCTAGCTAAGTTTACTAAATATACAATACTGAACGGTTCTATAAGAGCACGTAAGCGTATTTTGTTTATTTGTTCAATGATTTCATGAAAATTTGTTGTTTAATCCTTGCGTTCTTCGTGAATATCGGCTTTATGAGATGAATAATGGAGCAGTTCCCCTATATGAAGTATTATATAACTTCATGAAAGCAAGCCAACTTGTTAGACTGAAGCTGCAAAATACATTCCGAGTACTAATACGGTAAGGAAACGTTCAAAACAGGCTATTTTCAAGTTATAATTGCTAACTAATCAAAACATCGTTGACGCAAGCATAAAACTTCAAAATAAAAATATTGTAGAACGGCGCTGATTTATATTAGGAACAATAAAAAAAATAGTGATTATGGCGTTTCGAATAATCACCGAAAAATAGGAAACAATATTAGATCAACGTTTCGATGCTTTTAATACAAAGTTCTACGTGCGCGTCAAAGTTCATGGTGAAACATTCTGTTTTACTTCTGAAAAAATCATGTACCATTCATCGGATTCCGTTTTCTATTTGTCAATCAATGGAAAAAAAAGATTATGCATTACAGAATGTTCGCTGATTTATTTTATTGCGAAGAGTCAATTAAACTCACCCCCGCTTGGGCTTAGTTCGTAATAAACTATCTGGCATCTCTTTGTTACAAGCGTATTAAATCGCAATGTCGTTTCTTTTTTCTTGGGTAGATCTGCACTGACCCAGTGGAATAAAGAAATTCGCGCATTCGTTGGTCAGAATCCGCCACAACCAAGCGCATGTGCAAATGCGTTGCTATGACAACATTTACCCATCGCATGCGCAAATGTGTTGTTATGCGCAGTGCAACTAGATCGACAATTGTCTAGTCAGTAGCACTTGAAATTAATTTTAAATTGATTATAAAAAGCAATGTACAACCTTTCAAATAGAATTGTTTCTGTAGCTTGAATATTCAAATTGTTTTCGCAACGTTATCAAGGCTTAAAATATAACGAAACTAAAAAACATTGTTAGTTATACGATAACAAAAAAATGAAGTGATATTGATTGCACTGCAAGCGTTTTGTTTATCTTTTCATGGCATGACCTACCTCGAAAAGTTTTATTGAAATCGTTCAAGTATTTTAATAACAATTTGATCAAGTAATTTTGCGTTGGCTGCTGAATAGTAAGATCAATCGTAAAAAAAGCCCTTTTTAGGTACGTAGTATTATTATTAGGCGTGTTACATTGAACAGGCGCGGCTGCCCCGGCATTTTATACACAGTTTTAATAATAGTGCAAACATCTGGAAGACAACTTGAAAACAAGTGCCAATCATGTAATAGTTATTGTTCGTTTAACCCATGCTATTGAAAAACATCTCCAAAACCAGGAAAAATCGAGCTTGTTTTCGGAATGTGGTTGAATCAGTGGTGAACAACAACTTCTCGCAAATGATGTATTTTAAATTGTTTTCAGTGCAGTATTGATAACATCATAAACACAAGTTACGAATAAGCAGCAGCAGTTTATATTCAATAATCTATGAAACATAATTATGCTATATAAGAACATCTCGTGAACAAAAATACAACAACACAAGTTTTCAATTGCGCTTATAGTACTCTCTTATGACTACTGTCATTGTTAATTCTTTTCTAACATGTTTTGTGTGTTACTTGGGTTGTTAGCTACAGCTTTTTTATGTTCTTTTAGACGAACTTTGTGCCGGGTTTGGCCAATGTACACAGCTGCACCATTCTGGCATTCTATTTTGTAGATTCCCGACTTCTCATTAGGCGGAATTTTATATTTCGCGTTACACAAAAGAACCATTATGATTCTTAAGTTCTTTGTAAGCATTTTTCACCTCGTCCAATGTTGGTGGGTCCACAGCTTGTCCGTCCTCCCCAATTTCTATCCTGTTCCCCTCGACGACTCTCCTACCTTCCTCACCGTTCAACATCACTTTAAAATGTTGCTTCTAACGCCTGAACACCTGCGATTTATCGGTAATCAGGTCATTACACATCCCTGTCATTACATCCCTGTCATCCCTGTCATTACACATGGCAGGTACTGGAACAGTCCGGTTCCTGATTCCATTGATCGTTCTATAGAAGCTCCGCGTGACGTGCCTGGTGAAGCAATTCTCCGCCTCCGCGAGAACGCGATCGTAGTTCTCTCATTTCTTACGGCGGTGAAGTCCCTTTTCGGCAGTCCTTGTCTTCCGTTATTTCTCCCGCATCGTGATCTTCTCTTCCGTCCCCTCTACTCAGCATCAAACCACCCATTACGCGTGGTTCCCGTTACCACGCCTATCACTTTTCGTGCTGTTTCGCTGACCACATCATGGATGTGCTACCACTGCACGTACAAGCCGACTTCAGTTGGTTTACCGATCCGTCTATCTACTTTCTGAGTATTCTCTGCAGCAACTCCGCTGATATTCTCAGGATGTACGGTACGTCCAGAGGTTATCAGCGGAAGGGGCCAGCCGGGCGCGAATCTTACCTATCACGAGATAGTGATCCGAGTCGATGTTTGACTCTTAAAAGGACCGCACATCTATGACGTCTGAAAAGTGCCAGCCGTCGATCAGCATGTGGTCGATCTGGGAGCAGGTCTTTCCATTGGGGTGTCTTCAGGTGTGCTTCCGAATGTTCAGACGTGCAAAATGGGTACTACAGATGGCCATTCCCCTGGCCGCAGCAAAGTTCACTAACTTCAAGCCGTTGCCATTGGTGGTAGAGTGAAGGCTTTCCCTACCTATAACGGGATGAAAAAACTCCTCTCGTCCGACTTGTGTAGCGATGACGAACTTTATATCGTGTTGGGGGAACTCTCCATACGTTTTCTCAAGGAGCTCTTAGAACTTCCCCTTCACGTCGTCGGTTTTATCGTTGACGCGTACACGCTGATAAGGCTGTAATTGGAGAATCTGCCCTTGATCCTCAATAAGCATAGGCGGTCATTAATAGGCCTACACCTAATGTCATGCTTCATTTGGTTCCCTAGTAGCACGAAATCGACGCCCTGTTCCGCTCTTTCGTTCACACTGTAGTAAATGTGGTACTTGAAAGAAGTGCCCGCGATCGAATCAACCGCCCGGATTTAGGCTAACGCATGGCTGCTACATCCACTTTTGCCTTCCGTAGCTCCGTAGGCCAAGATGCCCACGCGTGCCGGTTCGACCAGAGTCCTAACGTTCCAAGTGCCAAGTTTTCAATCGTTGTCCTTTTTCGTTTACCTAGGTCTTTATCGATTGTTACGATTCGTATCATTCTCTGGATTTTTCGTAGTATAGGGCTGCCGCCTTAGGTGTAGCTGGCGAGATACCGCATTTCATATTTCAGCCGTCCGCTCCGGATCAGTCGCTGTTTGAGCTGCCCTTAACCTGAGGAGCAGTTGCTCCAGCAAGCTGCTCTCCAAGTAGAACAACTTCCCCTTCCCTGTCAGCATACGACCAAGCTCCCACCGGTTCACCGATCTTCCCTTGGTTGCTCGTATTCCAGTCAGTACCACGTGGAAGTAGGTATAGAAGTTGCTGGGCATTTTGCTTTGGACCACACTAGGGTCTATTTTATACCAACAACCCGTAAGCGTACTGCTGGTACGCATTGCTCAGCCGTTTACCAACCAGTAACACAAGAACTTTGAGCAAAATCTGTATGGTCGTGTCCAAGTTTGTGCTTTTTCGTGATCTTTTCATATGGAATGACCTCAGTTCTGTTCAAAATGATAAAGAAACAAGAATTATTGCGCAAGCGTATGTGCAGTCCGAACTGAACTGCACCAAAATTTTGGCAGAAATTTCACGGTCAATCATTTTAAAAACGAGAATACTTTTGGTTTCAACAATTAACCAAGACGATAATAAGAGACCTACTTAAGTGATGGTTCAAAAAGGACTATGTTCTTCTTGTTTAAATCATGGTTGAAGCCCAGTTGTTTGGCTATTAATCAAGATGTTAACCAGAGCGAATGTTTGGAGAAAATAGGGATTCTATTTCTTTAAAAACATCATGTCCATCAGGCCCGGATTTAAGGGGGGCAACAGGGGCAAATGCCCCGGGCCACCCGACTTGAGAGGCCCTCCTAATAGGCCTGGTCCAGACATGACAGACGGCAAGACAAAGTCCAAGACCTTTTTTTTTCTGGTCATCTTCCAGCGCAGCGTTAAGTCTTTTCACAATTTGAAATTTTCTCCAAGGAAATATTTGCCCCCACAGCCCAACGAATCTGCCACAGTGCCGTCCAATCGCAGATTTCTATGGCAATAAAAGATGCATTCAAAAAAAACGATGTACAGGGCTACACCGTTCATGTTCCGGCATCATGAAAAAGCTCAATCGAAAAGCCGATTACTAACATTTCTCAAATCTTTATTTTCTTTTTTTGGCAGTAATGAATGTATCTTATTTCTCATTAAGATCAGTTTAACTTTAAGTACATCAACCTGTTTTTTGACAGTAGTACAAAAACATCCAAAATTTTAGTTATGTATGGAATAATAAAATATGTCTAGCACTTATAAATCTACAGTCGAATCCCTCTATTACGACAATTTATATAGCGACAAATCTTTCTATAGCGACATTCTCAATGATACCTTCTACTCTATATTCATAAAAATTATTCGTTTTATTGCGACATTTCTCTGTAACGACGGTCCCTTGCGATGTCGCTATGAAGCGATTCAACTGTATAACAAATTTTTATTAGAATTTGGAAACCAATTAAACTGAATGTAATTTGGAACCGAAGACGGGTAATTTTATCCCTAAACATGGCCTTTTTAGGTGTTCGCTAAAAATGGAACCATCTGAAACCAGTGCCCTAATGGATCACCATCAGCTATCTAGAGCCATTAACAGTTCCCTACGCGTGACGAAGCATGGGACAAGATAGTGCACAAGCTGCCTAATATGTGTGCGTGTATAAATAAAGCCTCGTCTAATACCGAATAAACGCAAATTCCGATAGGCTTTTGCTCAAGATCTCGTGTAAATCACATCAAATAGATAGCTTGAGAATGTTCCTGTCATGTGTGCGGCGAAAGGAATTAAGGTTGTGGTATTTTAATCGAAATATCTGGACTTGCCAGTCTTTTATTTTATCAGAAAATGTCTCGTCTACTGACGTACAAATGTCACATGACATTTCTCCGAGCGGGTACGGGGTACGGGTTTGCAGGTGATCAGCGTCCCGTCATCAAAACCGTTAATCAGAGGTGGTACTATACTGTAGGAAATACGTTACTGGTAACATTTTACATTCTACAAACTGAAATGAGACAGTTATTTGCAAAACCGTAACACGGATAACACCACAATCTAAAAAACTTGGTTTCTCGTACATTTTTTTATCTGGTGCCATTCACTGTATATATTCTGGAAAAAATTCAACAAAACTTTGCAAAATCACGGCAAAAGTTTACAGTTCTCATCATCAGCTGAAGTATGCCAGCCATATTTCATATCATTGGGTTTTAATGACTTATCTTTTCCGCTTCACAGTACATACTACGTTTCATCCGCTGCTGAGTGGATGTCAAAAAGTCAATTGTTATTTATTCCTTGAGTACCACAGCGCCAACCGAAGCCATCGCAGTGGCAGTCCACGGCAGTGTCAGTTAATTGAACGTGACTCTTACTGTCTATTAACCTTTGTGTGACACAGTAATTGGCACGAGAGCGAAGCAGACTTTTTTTCATCCAGTAACCAACGTCGTACAGGCTGGGGTTATATAAACTGTAAGAAAATGCCTGATATTCAATCTCCCAAGAGAAGTTCAGGGCAACTTCCTATCTCACCTGGATTCACTCTGGTGTCTTCAAGCTATCAAAGAGAAATATTTTCGGATACTAGAAAATCTACTTTTTTTACATTCTCTTCACTTTATCGCACGGAAAAAGAACACCACTTATCATTCCTCAAATTTACTTCTCCTTTACGGGCCCTCGCCTTGCCGGGGTTGGATTTCCCAGCTGGTCGGAAAACCTTGGATGAAGTGAAATGGAATGACCTCCTAAAACAAATTTGAAACGATTTGCACGTTTCTGCAATTTTGCTTTCGATGTGGATGAAGCGAGCCTGGAAGCATTTTAGTCGTATCCCGAGTATTTGGACGTGAATGAAAATTTCTTTAAAATGAACATGTTCGTTTCTAGGTCAAGTTTTTTCCAACGTAAAATAAATACAACAAAAATTGTGAACTGTAATGTAAAAGTATGATTTTACATATCTCGTGAATTACTTTAGTTAGAATACATTGTTCTTTTTCTAGTTTGCTTCCAATAGTTCACAATTCGTATAACCATTAACTTCGACTCTTTCTTAACTGAAAAATAGATAGTCCTCATTCGAGACCCTACCTGAAAAGTTCAATAGTGCTTCACCGTTATCATGTCCAGGCTGTCGGGTTTGCACGTAGCATGAAAAATTTGAACAAATTTATCTTCCATTTTAAGTGTTACTTTTTGTGCTTCCATGGAGAATCTCACTTGCGTTCTCCTGCCAGCTGGAACATAACCAAGGTAACGCGCCGAACATCCACAGCATAAAAAAGAGTTTTCATCGCAAGACCAAGAGAAAGGGGTTTGAATTTGAAATTTATTCAAGCTTCTTTGACTGACAAGAGGTAGCGGGCAGCAGGGGAAGCAGATTCGCACGCTCGATGTCTGATGTATTATGCAAGATTCTATTACAAACGTATCAATTTTTAATGATTCGGTTATGCCGTTAGACGATGCAACCGTCTGTGGACTCTCGCCCGATTGTATGTCATTAATTTACCGTCTAACGACCAGCGCAGGAGTAACAAGTAAAGAAAACGTTGGAAAGTTTCCTGGTGTAAAACGAAGATAAAAAGTTGTAAAAAGTTCTCTGAACCATGAAAATTAAAATGGACTTTACTCCTATAGTACTGATCCTTCAATAAGTCATTTACATCATCAAAAGGCTCCAATTCGCACGAAAACCAGCCTACAGTTATTACGAAACATTTAAACAACGGTGGGATTATTAAGTCCCACTCATCGCTAATTTTGTCTATTCACAACAAAAATCAACCCACTCACAGTAATGTTAGCGGAAAAGCATTTTCTCAAAAAACCCAATTGTATGTCATCTCTTTCCGGCTGTTTAACCTTAGATTCGTCGAGGGTTTCACTCACTCACCGGTAGATTTCGCACGCAACCCAAATGTTAGCTTTGAAATGGATAGCGAAGGAGGAAAAAAAAGATTGGCAATAGATTAGCCTCTCGGGTAAAAATAAACTTCGCGCATGGTTTGGAATCTGGGCTCCAATTTAAAAATAAAACCCCATAGTCAAACCTTGATTTTGAATCTCACAAGTCTGCAAATAACAAATTGATTCAAACCGTTTGAAAACAGTAAGCACACATTTTTCATTTATGGGGAGAGTTTAAATTGGAGCACTTTAAATTGTTGAGACTGTTTAGATCAATAAACTAAACCATACCTTAAACTGTGATGCCCAAAAACATCAGGCCAGGTCAAATATGCAATACTGAACTTTGGCTGCACGATACAAGAAATTAACCCAGCATTGTGATGAACAAATAGCTCAGTTTATCTAGCTAAGTCAAACAAGCAGTAAACCTCCTCATACTAAACCGTCGACCCATCAACATGAGAGCCTCCGGCGAATCTTTGCTGTTGTGTTTTGTGATATTCACCTCTATATGCCTGCATTGTATTGTAAGTTTGCTTTAGTATGGCTGTAAAACACTAATTGGGATAGGACTTTGAGCTGTCTCTTAGCGCACCCATCAAATTGTCGCAACTTTTCTAACTTTGTTGACTTTCACCAAAAATGCAAAACTGGTAGTAAACGTCAAATGGCAAAAAATTTAGTTTCCTCCTAGACATTCCAGCGGTAGCAAACTGATCCGTTATGCTGCGTGGGTTATTTCAAACAATGCAATGGCAGTAGCGTGTAACGGTGCAAAAAATGACACATTCAACAACCATTCAAGAGAGAAAGAGACGGGGAGAACGATAAATAGAAAGAAAAAATCTGAATAATGGAGTCACTCTCGTTCGTACGGGGCTGGTTTTTCAGATGATATTTTTTGCTCCATCTTTTGCAAATTCCGTAGCCGCATTGTAGATAGCTGATGTTACCCAGTGCAGTACTGTCGTTGCTTTTACACTCGGTTTGACAGTGATAAAGAGGGAAACCGGGATGAACAAGGTTGCTTAGAAGCATTTGTTTGACTTTAATTATCATAGTTTTTTTTATCGGAGAGATCGAGCGCCGCACTGAGCGTGGACGTGACTCTCATCGGCTGTGCAAAGAATCTAATAATTGCGCGTTTCACCTGGTGCCGCTTAGTGCTCGCGTCAGAAAGCACAAATCTTTCGTTAATTTTGGAAGGGTACCCATGAGATTTGCGCTGGGATAGTTGTTTGAGAATGCATGGTGAAAATTTTTTACTCTCAGGTTAACAGAAATTTCTGCTAGATACTAATTCAA
The DNA here is from genome assembly GCF_029784165.1 of Wyeomyia smithii. Taxonomy (NCBI): domain Eukaryota; kingdom Metazoa; phylum Arthropoda; class Insecta; order Diptera; family Culicidae; genus Wyeomyia; species Wyeomyia smithii. The sequence continues at coordinate 188,291,279 of NC_073696.1, forward strand.
AGAGCTCCAGGTAAGGGTCAGAAATAATTTTATTTGGCATTTCAAACAACTTTCTCTTCATCTGTTTCCAAACGCCTTTAAATAATAATAAATAATACAACACATCTTTCAGTTGAAATACTGTTTTTTTTTTCATGAATTTTATTTTAATTACATGCTACATGCTGACCGCGAAATATAGTTTGTACAAAAAATGATTTACTCAGCAACATAGCGGTTGCTTGTAATTGATTGGCTGTATGTTGTTTTTCATATTTACATTAGTCACCTATTGAAAATCGAATCACTTATAAATGATTTCACATCATTGTCCTTAATAAATATATTTTTTATTCATAGTACTCTCTCTACATCAGTACGTCAAAATTCCGCAGATTAATTGCTCGCCGGGTTTCTCGCTTCTACGTCTGCAGGTTGTTGTTTAAAAAACTACAATCTTTCATATTTACACAGCAAAAACCTATAGTGTAGTCGAAGATTCTGTAATAGGCGGGGGCCTAGTGTGGTTGGTAACGTCTCCGCCAACCACGCTCGACACCTGGGTTCGAATCCCACCGCCGACATAGGTGTCGATGGTTGTGAGGTGGCGTGATCCACTCACAACCAACCCAACTGGTCTAGATTCAATCCTAGCCGACACCGGGAGATTTTCTGAGGCGAAAAATCTCTGGGATCACGCCTTCCATCGCATGAGGAAGTAAAGCCGTTGGCGCCGGTCCGTTAATAAAATCGGGTCGTGAGTTAGGGTCCTGGGTGTGGAGTCGCCTCCCTGGGCGTCGGTGATTGTCCACAACAGTGGCGGAACTAGACCGACGGAAAATAAGCGAGAATAAAAAAAAGGAGATTCTGTAAAAACTTCCTAAAGTTATTGTTGTTGTTTCCAGTCACCCATCTTGCCGAACCAACTTAGCCTGTTCTATTAAGTCTGAAAATGTCTGATTTTGTACCGAATAATCGTCATTTGCGGGATTTGTTACTTTTCTCATTTTATTCAAAGGAAATGGCGGCTGAAGGGCATCGAGAGTTAGAAAAAAATTACGGAAACGCTGCTTTAATTGAAACAACGTGTCACTTTAAAGACGATAATTTCAATATAACTGTCCGTTGAAGGAAGACTAAAAACTTTCGAAGACGCTAAATTGGAGGAATTGCTAGATGATCCATGCTAAAAGCAGGATTAGCTTGCTTCGATATCAGGAGTTATCCGCCAAGACCTGTCCTTATAGATTTGAGATAACTCAAACTAAAATTTGAATGAGCGTTTTGTTGACTATAGAGCAATGTCACAAAAATGGGCAACCATTTAAATCGAACATTTTTGATCTAGCTGAAACTGTGCACAGGTGTTCCTATTATCTTAACATTTCATTTTGTGCTATCTATTTATTTGTTGATTCACGAATAATTTTTGAAAAGGTTTTATGTAAAAATAGTATCGATGAATTCAAATATTTTTAGAACCGCTCGGTGTAATGGAATGACGATTTTGATCGGTGCAACTTCTAAGCAAAATGTGAAAAATAATTTTGTCTCTCCGAATAATTTTCACTCTCAATTTTTTCCAAAGAAACACTATGAAAAAAAAAATTATCTCAATAAGCTTATTTTTCAAAAATCTTTTATTTTTTATGAAAACTACAAAAGGTTAACCAAACGTTACTGGTTGTCTTATCAAAGTTGACGACATAAGGTAATTTGTTACATTACTTGTATTTAATATTTTTAAAATTAGGTGCTAAAGAGGAGTTGAAGTACTAATGAATTTCAATATGCACCTATAAATATGACATCACTGAACAGGAATAGAACGAACACTATGCGGCACAAACAAGTTTCAACAGTCAGATGCAGGTTAAAATGACATTAAACTTTTAAATCTAGCGCAAAACCAGAAAATAATCAATCTTCAATTAATTTGTTCGGTTGTCCTGAAAAGGACAGTTTGTTGTTCAATTTAACATCGGATATCACGCCTATGGCACTTTTGTGGGAATTATGGTGAATTTGCGTATGACTAAGGCATCTGTTTGATAAGATGAGAGAAAACAAATATTTTAAAATCCTCACTCGGTTTGAATAATATTAGCAAATCTCAACTAGGCACTCTGACACTGCCACCGCACCTATACGCTGCTGCCACTACTACCGCTACTGGTACCCGCTACAACTATCGGTTCTGGTACCCAAAAGTGCTGGGTCTTTATTCAAGTATTTAATTTATCCTCAAAAGAACAATTTGTTGTTCAATTTAATATCGGATATGATGCTGATCGCATCTCTGTACTATCCCCGACAGTGGGAATAAGGCATTCTTTTGATAACACTCGCTGCACCTACCGCTGACGCTGCTACCACTACCACTGCTGATGCTGCTGTTCACTGCCGTTACTGCTACTACCCGCTGCTACTCAGTTAATACCGTCCTAGTGGCCATCCGCTAGCAAAAAGATTGGTTTAAACAAAAGCAGGATCTTATATAGCCCAAATAGTGCATTCACGGTTAACTAGGTATATAATTCTGTAGACCGTGTTAGGGAAAGCGAACTTATACCGGTCGAATAATATCGACCAATTAATTCAATCAATTCAACACGGATCAACCATTTTCAATAGTATAGGGATTGCATAATTCAGGTTTGATTATGCGTTTTAGCGTTGTATGGAAGCAAATAGCATAGCATAGCATAGCTTTTCACTGGTCAATAACGTAGCTGGCCACGCCCGATGCAGATCAATAGAGGAAGGGATATCGGGAGTGTTAGTTTAATACTTGTTGCATCTAGAGACCGAGGAATCCTCTGCATCATCCACAAGTATCAAAGGAAGGGATTAGTGTTAGTGGAAAGGAATTGATCTGGATCCATCGAGGTTGATGGTGCGATCTTTTCTACACAAATTCGCGCCCGATATGGATATTTCTCGGTCTCTGCGCAACCGACCACCAGAAGACGATATAAATAGAACCGCATCACGATCGCTGTATCGGCATATAGGAGAATCGAAGTTTCTAGTTGTCATCGGCAACCTATCAATCGTTAACAGTCTGTATCACACCAAACTTTACCTAAATTTACCTCGAAACGAATGAATTTCATAAAACGCACCGCACGCCGAACGCAAACTACTGGTACCAGCTCAAAGAATCGATAAAGCGAGTAAAAAAACCCACGAGGCAACCCGAGCATTATACGATGTAATGGTCATTGAACTCCGAAACCGCTGTATTAAGATAGTTACACTGAGCGCAGTACAAATAACGTGCGCGAAACTGAGCTGACCTCCCCGAAGCAAACAAGAGCGTGCCCACTACACCCCGGAAACCCTTTAATAAGCAAAACTCACCCAGGCCGATGATGCGTTTCACCGGGGCATTATGCACGACCGCTCCATTTTCTCCTACCGACGCTTACGCGACACGACATTTCGCACCAAAGACACCTACTGAGTATAAAAACTGGCAAAGTTTCATGCATTCATAGCCCAAAAACTTAAAAAAAATGCAAACATACATATCAAACAAAACAGAGTTCCAAGTTTATTATTAAAATGCCAAAATAATTGCAATCAAAGTTCAGTTGTCATGAACTATTTTCACGCCCAAAACGATTTCAACATAATTAAATAAAAGTTACTTTTGTATATCAACATTTGTCCAAAAACCAGGAAAATCATAAAACAAGAACATAGAACTTAGTGAAATGTGCCAGGACTCACAATTGTAGACGATGCATCAATCGCATGCCGCATTGTCATGCTCGAATGATAAATTTTGAAACCTACTGTAAAACTGCCAATTTTGACCTGTCAGAGTGCATCGCACAATCTGGTTTGTAAATACAAAAAAAAAACTACCCGCAACCGAAAAGCTACCACACTTTGTGCACCCAACAGATGACACATTTACACTTCCCTCAGTGTAAGTGTTACCTACTAAATACAAAAACAAATGGCAAAATTTCATGCATTCAAAGCCTTAAAAATTAAAACAAAAACTTCAAGTGAACATATTGGTCAGAACATAGTTTTAGGTTTGTTGACAAAATGCCGAACTAGTCATTATTGGGGCATAATATATAAAACCACTGTTCAAAAGCTAGAAAAATCGAAAAATTTAAGCATAAGATATCTACTATCATAAGCACACCAAAGCTCCAAGCTTTCACGAAACAATCCCACCAACAGACGTGTTGAAAACGTCCCTTGATAACAAAGCCCTACCTTGAACCCGACCGCGCACAACCGTGGCAACTGACGAGTTCCAAGCGAGATCCATTCTGACGTGAATCGCATCCCCACAAAATCAATGGACGCACCTACTTGGCCAAAAGTCCACCATAAGACATGTTCAGTCATCCGGGCACTACGTGGCGAAGCCGCCACACTCGTCCCGGAAATCCATATTCAAGCAAACCCCATTCGGATTGGAGACGCGACCACGCCGAAGTACTACGCACAAATTCGCCGCTAAACCGCATCCACTTAACCTGCACAGCCCACCTGATCCACCATCGTGTACTTATCCAAACTCAAGCAACCGCTCAGTATACACGGTGCTCTTCTTTGTCTATTTTCCCCCATAAAGTAGGTACCCGCTTCGCATTTCTAGCCCATTTATAGATTCATCATTTCCACCCTTGTTTGATCTATCACTATTACATAGTTAACAGAAACTTAAGCCCAACGAGTCGGTGGCCGACTTGCACGCGTGTTGCTTTGGTATTTTCTTTGTTTCCCCCACACTAATACAACACCTGGCTCAAATTCCATTTTAAAGAGCGATTCCGATGTCCACCCTCACGAATCATGAGTTGGCCCAAACAGTACTAGATACATTTGTTGTAAAACTATTGATTATTTAACCTTATTCAGCTATAAGTTGGAAACAGTAGTGGAATATACACGCTCCTGGATGCATCCCCGCAACAAGGATACTCTCCAAAACTACAATATTTTGTCCCTGGCACACACAGCATCAACCAGTTGTTGGACATAAGTGAAGCATGTTCACAAGGCTCTATTAAACCCCCGGACATTCAAATTTCTACATATTCTCACTCCCAAAGAAACGGCCCCGATGTAACCTGTGCGATGCAGATTCGCACTAACCACTATTATATAACTCTCCTTGCGTCTCCGTCTTTTGTTTAATGTATAAAACAGATTCGCAAGTGATCATTAAATTAACAATTGATTATATTAGTATTGATTTCAAATTGATCACTGCGATGAACAAAACTTGCGGAAGAGGAATGGGCCGAAATTGATAAAATCATCATCATATTCGACCCATCATAACTCTGCAACTATTGCACTAGCAACGAGAACCTCACAAAAGAGAAAAAATGCCCAGACACTTCAGATCTGAATTTTCCTGCGAAAAGCATTGCTTCAGAAAGTGGTTTGAAAACAATTTCTATCCGCCTAGGTACACCAAACTGATGATGGCTGGAGAGGCACAGTGGACGATTAGTCCAAATCATCGAATTTCGGCTAAAATAGCTTTGCACGCGGCGCAATGGACTTTTCCTGTTAATCTAATTATGATTAGCTAGTAATTATTACCGTGTTTGTGGGGGAAGAAACTCTCCATCAGCGGCTCGCACAAATTTTCAATTGCATCAAACGCATGTTTACATTCACCAATCAATCAACCAGAAATGCCAGATATCTTCGAAATACGTCTGCAACCGCTCGAAAAACGGAAAAATCTGCTCGAAAGTTGAAATCTATCCATGATTTGAACCAATTTGACCCGCGCAGGCAATTCTGCAAAAACCTGCACACAATTTGAGAAAGACTCTGACAAAGATCCGCAGAAACCATGAAAAATCCGCAAACATCCGCGGATCAACGAAAATCTGCACACGGACTAAATTTTGGAAGATCATCAAGAAAAAGTTTTGCAGACAAATCCAATATGGGTATACTCAACTCACATCTTGGTATTGTTAGTTTTTCATGTTGCTCGAATGAGTTTTGCTGCAATGCCCGCCAAATCAGAGGTGCCAAAACTGCAGCTTTATCAATTTATTCCCCACCCCACATGCAAAACATTACATCACCAACACTAATACTAATACTTATCCTTATTCTTCTCGTCAGGAGGGCCATGTTGCGAGCAGTGTCGGACGCGGGTAGTTTTAACATCGACACCGGCACTAACACCAACACTACATTATCATGAGGCTGCGAAGCGAATTTTTCTAATATTCAAATGGAGGATTCATTTGCACTTATAGTATGCCTTCCCTTTTTACCGACAGATTGAATTAAAATAACTAACTCGCACTTAACTCCAACCACTTTACTTCCCGAAAACAATGCAAATTATATAATTTTCGCGAGCCGTTATTTCCAAACCTGTGCAACTAAGCAGTGTTGTGTAACTGACGGCGAAACTAGTACTAATTTTTTTGTCTTCAGTTTTTCAAGTTGGAAGGATGGTTTTCTTCTTAGTTCTTTATTAGCAAATAATAAGAAACTTTTTCAAAGTCACAACTGTTCAAGAAGCCGTAGTGTATGAGATATTGATTTTTTTGGACAAAATGGACTAGAAACTTTTATTTGTATTTTTTTAAGTGTACTAACGAACTCTTTGAGTTTCTAACTATAAATCTTTTAAACTTTGAACTTTGCCAAAGAATTAGGATAGCTATGGCCTGCTGTTTTTGAGATATTAAAAAAAAGAAAATTTCAATGATTTTTTTAAAACTCTCAGAGCTGAAAGAATATTCAACTAGGTGTGTCTAGACAAAATTTCAGCTTGGAACTCCTTGGAGCTTTTACTCTGTTAGTAATTTTGTAAAATTATTCAAAATTAGAAAAAAAACAGTGCTATTTTGTTTCCAATATTATGCCAAATGTCTTCGGAGATGTTAAAGAGAATAAAATATGAAATCTTTTAACTCATACACTATGGCTTTGTAAAAGAAACCATCCTTCTAAATTGAGAAAATGAAGAACATAATAATTTAGTACACGTTTAGTACAAATATTTTCATACAGAAATATTCCTTGATGAATCTCATGAACATTGCCGAAAACACTGTCTTAAAAAACCAACACGATCGGAAGTAATTAATTTTGTTCCGCTAGATTTCATTCCTGGACCACTGTGCACTGGTAGCGCTATAAGCAAGAGCGCCCCCCAGAGCAAAATCGAGAACCGTCAGTAATGCTGCTAGTGTCGACAAAACCCGTTCTTACGAAAACTAGTAAGTAGGCAGTAAACTCAGATGGTGTAACGTTTCGAACAAGGATGAAGATATTTGAGGATTTTTATGTTTATCTGTGGTACCAACAATATTTTGAATAATCGAATTACTATTTTCTGCATTTTGGCAGAAACATAGAATATTTTCCAGTCGATTGCTGCCAGAATGAAGGAAATCCATTGGAAAATAACCAACTTATTATCATTTGAAACTGGACATATTCTCCCCTTTTTCCGTTTTTAGATTTTTATTTTACACTATGTAGCCGAACTTCGTGAGAGACGTAGTTCTCCATCAAAAAACTAATAACCAAAATGTTTTTTTTTATTGGTATGATGTATCCGGCAAAATTCTGGACAGTAATTTTGTCCCTCAAGAGAAATATACACCACAAGACAGAAAAAAATTAGAAAAAAACAAATTAAATACTTTGAAAACTTATTTTTTGAAAATCTGAATTATTCGACGAAAATTTATTTTGGAAGGATTAAAGTAGGTATTATCCACATATTTGCATTCATTCATTTTATTCAATGCTGCGGTTGAAATTCTACACAGCTTGTTGAACCCATTATAACAAAGTTTCATATATCTATAATTAGGTTTTATTGTGTTTTGTTGAAAAAAAAACCTTTTTCCACCGAAATCATTTTTTAACAACTCTATAATATCAATTGTTGTGATTGTGTGAACGAAAGGGGATTATAGGTGACTTCACCTTAAACTAGTTCATTCGACAGTTTGTAAATAACACGATGACGTCGATCTTAAAAATTCTCAAGTTAAAACGTATATCAAATCATCCATTGAATCGTAATACTTCCATATTCTTTGTTGGAAAAAACTGCTTTTCCATTTTCTTGCACGTGTCGCTAATGTTATTATAGAGCAAACTTGAATTGTAACTGAATAAGTAATCTTCAACAGCATTGATATATGTGTGCTGTTGAGGCATGACCTAATTGACAAGTGAAACAATTTCCTTTACCTTGAAGCAATGCTCAACTGCAGACGTCTCAGTTGATAAGGCAGATCCACTGCATCATAGTGGTCGGAAGCAAGCAACCGTGATGGCTGCTGCAAGTGCAGCGGTATAGACACAGGAAAGCCATCTATGAATATTCAGCACCACATTTATATTCATTACAGCATTAAAAATAAAACATCTATATTCGAACCGGTCGCTAGTGCCATCTTCCCGTAGAGGACATCCCGGGTAAGAAAGTTAAATGCTTTAGCACCGGAATTCGAACAACCTTTCCAGGTACCTTCTCGCTCAGGACAAAATCTTCCTAGTCATTCTATTTTCCAACTCTACAAGAGGCCCTGTGAGAATGGGTTTGTGACATTTTTCCTTATTCTATTTCGTTGGATTTTATTCTATGATTGAATTATATGCTTAGAGCTCTGCTAAACGGTGTTTTATTCAGTGAATAATTGTTAAAAATTCAACAATTGTTTATTACATTTATTGAAGGTAAAATTATTACTGATAGATAAAAAACATTGAAGAAAAAATAATATTTGGGTACAACCAACAAGTCCATGCTGCTATTCTCCAAAATTCAAACAACGACAGTCTGTATAGAAACAAACTTTTCACGAGATGGTTTGTGATAGAATTCCAGTTTGTTATACCCGAAGGAAAATAGTCGAGATGGCAAGCGACCTACAAGACATCTACTCTTAATGCTATGGGACCAGTGCACATAAGACGGTCCCTATATAAAAGAGTGGCCAAAATTACCAAAATGCGAATTTCATATTCAGGATGTTTTGAGCACATGATTTTGTAGTATTTTATCTATATTTTCATAATTTTTGAATGAGATCTTGATACAAAAAATGGTTAATGTTGAAAAATGCCTTCAAAGTTACCTATTTCAGAAACGGAGAAAAATAGTTTTTCGGAATATTTTGGAATATATAAAAACCTACTGAAGCTATCATGGTATGTTAACATATGATTGAAAGCTTATTAAATTAGTTTCCTAAAACAAAATGGGTAATGGATTTCAACCCTACAGAGTCAGTCGCAGGCCACATTGAAAATATGCCTAATTTTCCTAATTTTGACCATCAAAAACATTAAATGTAACACGTGTAAGCACAGCACCTGATAGTGTGTCTGAGAGCCCTACTTGTGCCCTTCAAGAATATGTGTTAAAAGTTTGCGGAAAATTTGCGTTTTGGTAGAAAAAGATGATTGAAAATTTTCCATTTTTTTGCAATTTTTGAATTTTTGGGTGATTTATCAACAAAGTTTTTCGTATATTATAGCAATTTGGTTCAAAACACACTAAAAAACGTAAAATGATTAGATTAATTGGTTTATTAGAATATACGTTGCTTAAAACATATGTTAAAAGTTTGAGTAAAATTTGCGTTTTTGTAGAAAAAGATAATTTAAAATTTTTAATTTTTTATGTAATTTTTTGGAGTTTTATGGAGACTTATCAACGTATGTCATAGCAATTAGGTCCAAAAATATACTGGAAAAACTTAAAATTAGTATGATTATTGAGTTGTACACACTTTAGTAAAAAAAGTATTTTTTTCATTTTGTTTGAAAAAAAATTGTTAATATTAGCAATAAATTGATTTTCGCGTGTATCTTTATTATTTTCAAACGATGTTTTTTTATCAACCCAAAGTTTTGTTCCGAAATTTATTTTGTTAACCCATTACAACATCGCTAAGAGACTAATCGCTAAGTCTCTCATGTGAAATTATACTTAACCGAATAAAAAAATGAATTATTATCCCAAAAATAATTCCCAGTGTTTGTTTGATAAAAACACGGCCATGAAACACCACACGCAAACTTCTCTCACCAAACACAAATATCACTGCCAGAGTTAAAAAATTGATTCGAGCTTGCATTTGGGCATTTACTCGTCAGTTACAGCCGAAGCAGAAGCTGTGTACCGGATATGTCGGCATACAGCATAAACAAATGAAGGTTCTCATGGTCGAACTTTCCAACCTTGCAGTCAGGTTTTTCATACACAAAATTCCTTTGAGTTAACCGTAAATCTCACAACTACTCCTACGCATAAACTCGCAATCTCACACATATTGTTATGCTCTTGAATCATGCGGCTCATATGTCTTTTATGGCTGACTGATTCTGGTTCATACCTGTGAGTTTGTCTGATTGCTTGTGTATGTGGAGGAAACAAAGTTCAATGTGTGTTTTACAGTTATGAAGTTTTATTCAAGTGTTTTACGAAGAAGCGAGCAATGTCTTACGAGGAAGGTAATAAGATCGATTTAGTGAGTTTGTTCATACAACCTAGAACAGAAAATGTTATAAATGATTGCATTGAATTGATCAAGCATCGTTAAAAAAAAGTTTTTTACAAACAAGACCATAGGAAACTGTATCAACATTTGGTGGCTCTACAATCGAGATTTGCTAAATCGTTTCGTCTCAGTAGTTTTGTTTGAATTGAATAGCTTTGCTGAAAAAATCATATCTCTTGGATGTTTCTATCAAAAGTTAAATTCGTGCGCCATCTCTGTGGACAAATCACGAACTAACGCTCAAAGTCATAAGAAGCGTTTTACTATTATGTGCATCTTTGCTGAGAACAGTAATCGTTTAACTTGTTCCACTAACGAGTTATTTACGTTTATTGGAAAACACAAGACATTTGCCTCAGTTTACGTGGTTTATAGACAGCCTCTTGTCAGTACAAAACTTTTCTTATATGTCATAATCATCTGCAGTGGAAAACCAACAATTTGGCACAAAAAAATGAATTTTGGCCGGAAATTTCAATTTTCCGACCATTGTGCAGTGGGATTTTATATGAACTAGTCGTATTCATCGTTTCCATGTCGCTGCACGGAGAAGGACCCATCCAGAGCTATGTGAGTGGAATTAAATTAACTAAGTACGATGATACGGCTAACGGTTGTTACTTTTACACTTGACAATAAAAATTTCTAGTTCGATAGGAAAATGGCGGTCGTAGCTCTACGGGTTCATTATTCGAAATGAAAATTTACGCGAATTTGCTAAACTTGCTCTTTGTTAGAAAATGGGATCGTCTCTAGAGGTTTACCTATTGATCTTGGACGTAAAACAATGATAAAGGACCGTATCTGGATGATATGCGAAAGTTTTAGGCGTGAATTCATTAATATAAATCAAAAGTTATGAAATTGACCTGCGAATCGAAGCACATGTGCTGAAGTCAATGAGTTTGAATTGAGAGTTTTGGATTAATTTATATGCTGATTAGTTCAATTAAAACTTTGATCAAATAATCACCTCTATCATACCTGATTATAGAAGGAGCCGAGAGTAAAAAAAGGGATTGAGCATCCAACAGCTGCATTTTATGTTGCTTTCTCTCTGTGGGGGAAAGTTCAATGCTTAATTTATAAACAAGAAATGTGAAGAATCAAAACCTTTTATAGCAATTCATGCTATCGCAATTGAGTTGGTAAAAGAGCTTTGCAAGCATCGCAAGCCTGCTGCTTCAAATATCAAGCGGAACAATTTTGAGTGCGGTGTACGTACGTCACGCGCGTAATTTTCCTTTTATGACCGCCACCCATTTCCGATGATTTTAACGGGCTGAATGCACACACGTTTGCGCCACAGACCCTTTTCTCCCGAAGGCGGGAATAAGCTGTCGAAAATCGGATACTATAAAAGCAAGGTGAAAAAAAGTTCCGAGTGAATGAATTTTCAGGAAGACGACGGCTGCCTAAACCTAACGGGAGGGGAAAATGTGTTGCCACCCATAACGAGTGCGACTTTTTCCGGTTGTTATAATTGCAATTCCAGTGAAGTATAAAAAACCCTTCGATATTTATTCGGGAATCACTTTTCGAGTGATTTGACTGCAAATTGGTGTCTTTAGAATTATACTTTATGCTCAAAATTGCCTATAGGTTTTTAATTTTTGACGATTTAAAGACTTCTTCGGAATATTAGGATTCAATTTTTTTGTAGAAGAAACGGTAACGGTCAATACACAGTAAAGTTCAAGCTACAAGTTGATTTTACCTCTGCTTACAACAACTTCCCTCATCTTGACGGCGGGGATCGAGAATGGGCTCTTCACATCAACAGTTGTTTGCTTATACTCCAGTCCAGCGTAAATACGTACGGAGGGACGACATATCGGGCTCCGTTCTGAGAGGAATGGCGATTAATGATGCACATCGTAACTAAGGCAGAGCTACAACAGTACTCAACCGTCTTAGCTGCCGGCATGAATGAATTGGTTTATTTTTTCGCCTTCATTAGCGGAAGGAAGTAAAATTTTATAAACAAGCACCACTAGACACGAGCCGGCTCTCATGTGCCAACAAGTGCCATACTGTGAATCTCGTTATCTCGCTAACCGCGGCTGTAGAAATTCCAGCACTGGTACATGTGTGTTTGTACTTTCGTCCTCTTTGAGCTAGATTTTATTCTAAGCGTCCATTCATTTGAAGGAAAAATGCTTTTAAGATTGAGATTTACATTGTAGGAAATATGAATTTATTAGTATTTTTTTTGTTTATTTGAATAAATCAAATTGAAATAAATCTGTCATTAGACTTGAAAAATAACGGCATTATATTACAAATACTCTCCCCATTTCTTCGTAAACTTTCGGTTTGGCGGTTTAAATTCCACCCAGAAAGCTTTTCCTTAGTACGCATCGAAGTCTTCAGCAATGCTTACATAATAAGCCTATTTGAAGCAATGTTCAATGGTACTATAAATTCCATTTTTGCGAACTAAAATGTTACCCTTTTATATTTTCCCTCTGTTAAAGAAAATAAGGTACTTGCAAAACAGCAAATTGGAGTAAAGGCAAGAATTGGCTAACTTTAATTATTGAATCTATCACTTAGTTTTTATCTGCAGAATGCAAACGTGAGTAACGTAAATGTGATTTTATTTTTATTTTCTGACAAGAACCTTGGCAAAGATAGATTCTGGTAGTGCCCTTGAACAAAGATTCCGTCAGGCCCAGGAACGTTAAAAAATAGTTATCTTCATTTTGACGAGTTAGTGCAATACATGAAATAGACTTGCAATTTCATTCAAAACCTGATCAAGGATCTTACGCAAATATATGCATGTCAATTCAACACGAATAGTTTATTGTGAAAATATTAGGTTCAGGTATTTTTCATACTGTATGTGTCATACTTGCAGAAACGGTTAGTTAAAAACGTATAGCGATGCACCCAAAACAAACAAAGAAGATTTTGTTACTTTCTAGCTAAATTTTGTTGTTTTTTGTGTCTTATGACCGCGCATTAGACACAAAAAGTAATAACTAAAAAGTAACGAAATATTGTATGTTTTTCTGCAAGGGAACAAACAATCCAAAGTACTTTGAAAATAGAAGGTATGATAATTGGGTCAAGATATATGTATTAAGGGGTGTTGGGCCCGGGATCCAAGTACAGTTATACCTCGATATCAGGCAACCTCGATATAACGTAACTCGATATAACGTAACTTTTGCCTCGATATAACGTAACATTTTAAAATGTACAGTAAAGTTCTTTTTTACACGATTCTACGTACCGTGCAAAATAAAATCGTGTAAAAAAAACCGCGTTATTTGGAAAAACGTCGTAAAAAAACCGCGTTATTTGGAAAAACGTCGTTAAAAAAATCTTGTAAAACAAAAACCGTGTAAAAATGAAACTTTGTAAAATACAGCCTATTATAGTTTGTTACCGTTACTGCTACTTACTGTAACAATTTTACGCGAAGACGAAAAATCGTGCAAAAAAAAACCGTGTAAAAAAAATCGCGTTATTTGGGAAAACGACGTAAAAAAATCGTGTTATTTGGAAAATCCTCGTAAAAAAGAATCGTGTAAAATGAAACCGTGTAAAAAAAGACTTTACTGTATTGAAATTGACAATAAATGATACAGCAACTGTTTTTGAGTTATAAATTGCTTAAAAAAAAATTTTGTAGTAAGTTTTGAAACCAATGCGAAAATTGTCCAAATGAGCATAAGAAAGGCTTTTTGAAAAACCGGTATTTCGGTATTCATAAAAATAAAACCGGTAAAAACCGGTATTTTTATTAATTTTCGGATTAATACGAACCAGGGGTGACTCGTGGACTTTGAACCTATTTCTCTAACTACAAAATTCCTAAAATCATAGTATATATGATGATTGTCCGCGAAAAGTTGTAATGATGACTGTCCGCGAAAAAACGCAAACCATTCTCTCTGTACTATCTTATATATAAAATAAAGTTACATATATGTGCGACCGCCCATAACTTTACAACGAAGCGTCTGATTTGAGCTGGCTTTGTTATGTTGTGCTCGTCTTCATCCAAGGCAAATTGTTACGAAGAGAAATCTATGAAAATTTAAAGGAAAATGGTGGAATTCACGAAAATAGAATTTCCATACAACGAAGACATGAGATCGCAGAAGGCGCAATGAGCAACAATAAAATGACAGCATTTCAAAACAGGTGACTCTCGACAGTTATTTCAAAATGATCCTTTGAAAGTTACCACCGAAAATTAAGTACAAATAGAAGTATGCTCGACTGATGGCTACCGTCAGGGTAATCGGTTGAAATATCTTGACACATAAAAATGCAGCTCTGTCTGTCTGCCTGTCTGATCCATATAGACTTGAAAACTACTGAACCGATCGGCGGGAAATTTTGTGTATAGAAGTTTTAGGGGCCGAGAAAGGTGACTAAGATAGTTCGAGACCCCTCCTTCTTCTATAAGGTTGGGGTTCCATACAAATGAAATATAGATTTCGCACAGCTCGAGAACCAAGCAAATATAACCAAATTTGGTATGTGAATGTTTTTTTATGTAACAAATATGTCCAAAATTCGACACCCCTCCCTCTTCTGGAAGGAAGGGGTTCCATACAAATTAAACACAAATTTCTGCACATCTCGAGAACTAACCAACTAAATGGAGCAAAATTTGGCAGGTGAGTATTTTTAGGGACAACAAATATGTCTAGGGGAACTGTGGGTAAAATGAACAGCGGTGGTAAAATGGACACCCGTTTAAATTTCGACTATTACGTTGAAAAATAGTACAAACTTCTTTGGCACCTCATCTTAGAGGCACTAGAAGCTATTTGAGACAAAGTAGGCGACATGTAACAGTCAAACAGTCGAAATAATAAACAAAAACAAAAAACACGTGTACATTCGTGGTGGTGATGTTATTTTTGGCCTACAAAAATTAAGGTTTTTTCAAGTGTAAAACAGTATTTTATAACGATTTTTCTGCAATTATCTGGACTCTGACTACTAACCAGAAGAAATCATCAAAGGTTAGTAATTGTTTAAATGATTTTCTCGATATATTAAGGAATTTTCAATAATATGTATGTGCGGGTCAAATGGACAGCCCATGGTGATGGGGAAAAAATTGTGTTAATTTCCATTGAAAAATCGAGATGCTTCGTGTTTATATCAGAAAAACGCAAAGGTAAACTCGGACCGATGAACAGATGACCGCGGCTAA
Source organism: Wyeomyia smithii (assembly GCF_029784165.1). NCBI lineage: Eukaryota > Metazoa > Arthropoda > Insecta > Diptera > Culicidae > Wyeomyia > Wyeomyia smithii. The sequence goes on from NC_073696.1 coordinate 188,306,984, forward strand.
ACATACCGTTGAATGCGGAATGTCCGTAAACAAAGCTTCTGCCATTTCTCAGTTTCTTGCGGATAAGGTCATATTTTGTTATTAGTTCTACGGCAAATGGTGAAAATTGAACTGTTGGTGAATGCATAAGTGTGTCACGTGCTATGGAACAACATTTTACTATCTGTAAAGGGATAATTAATGTTCACGCCCAAGGTAATCATATTACCACCTCCCTATGTTCATTTTACCCACAACTGCTTTCGAAAATGCTCATGAAAACTACGAAAAATACTATATTTGAGTACTTCTTCTTATATTTTGTATCAACCGTTAGTGACTCAGTTAATGTGCGCTATCGACTCATAGTTGTAGTGTTAAACTGTGGAGGATATAGGGAAATGGCTTAGGGTGTCCATTTTATCACCCCTTCCCCTATAATAGATTGACACCCCTCCTTCTTCTGGAAGGGTAGTGTTTCCTACAAATGAAACTTAAATTTTTCACAACTCCAGAACTTTTTTTTCGATTATAGTAAATGAAACCAATTTTAGCATGTGGAGGTTTTTGGGAACAAAAAATATGTAAAAGGTGGTTCAACATCCCTTCCACTTCTGGATGGGAGGGCTTTTATACAAATCAAACATAATTTCTATTGTGATTTGATACTCCTCCGTATTCTGGAAGGGGAGGCAGGTCTCCCATACAAGCTAAACAGATATTTCAACCAGGTTTTCCTGAAAACAGCCTACAATGATCGGGTCGATGCACAGGAGTCAAAACTCGACTCCATACGCCATTTATAAATTTAAGATGGAAACTTCCGGTTTTTAATATGGGTATTTCCGGAATCGCAATGGTGCTCTGAAGCCACAAGTCGACCTCAGACAACATTTTGAATTGTAAGATGGCAACATCCGGTTTTTGGAAAACAGCCGAAAATGGCCGATTTCCATCCAATATGAGTACCTCCGGAACCAGAATGATGCACAGAAACTATAAATCGATCAAATACACCATTTTGAATTTTAAGATGGCGACTTCCGGTGTCTGAAAAACAGCCGAAAATGACCAAATAACACCTTCTATAAGTATCTCCGGAATCAGAGGCTAAAAATTTACCACATACACCATTATGAATTGTAAGATGACGACTTTTGGTTTCTGGAGAACAGCCGAAAAAGACCAAATAACATCCAATATGGATGTTTCTTAAACCAGAATGACGACCAGGGGCCAGAATTCGTCTCCAAATGCCCTTTTGATATCCAATATAGCGACTTCTGGATTCGGAAAAACTGCCGAAAAAGACCGAATATTGCTTAATATAAATATTTCCGTAATCGAGATGATGCATAGAAGCTAAGCATTGACCCTGGACAATATTTAAAATTCAAAGATGACCACTTCTAGTTTCTGGAAAACAACAAATTACTGAACACCACCCTATATGGGTATTTGCGGAATCAGATTGATGCCAGAAAAACAGCTGAAAATGATCGGAAACCACTCAATATGAGTATTTTCAGAATACAGAAGCCAAAAGTCGAGGATGTAGTCATTCCGATAGAACCAATCATTTCAAACGATTTGCCTTTTTTGCATTTCTAGACTATAAACAAATCGCAAGGAATCAATGAATTTGGAATGTTTAAAGTTATTAAATTAAGCACAAAAATGGGCGAGACGAAGTTTGCCGGGTCAGCTAGTTTAAAAATAAAACTGAAAAACAATTAAAGATATAGGGTGTCGAACGTCTCCGGCAGTGGTTTTCTTCGGCCGGTTTTCTGCCGCAGTCTTATGCAAAAACCTGCCGAAGTAAACCACTACCGAAGACGTTACCTACACAAATTTGGATTTCAAATTTATTTTTTGCTTAGAGTCTCAGGTTGCATCTATGTATGGACGTGTCGCTGCATAATTATGTGTTTGCATTTATGAGTACCTATGCTTCATTACGGTCCAGTTTTTTTTTTGTTAGATTTGGACCTCTGCGGCCATTGTTTTGATCTGTTGTGGTATATGTTCCACATACAACACTGGATAAACTTAACAGTGTTTGAAAAACTTCAATGAATGGATCTAGTGATATGATTACGAAGAACATAATTTCGAAACTTATGTTGACAAAAAAGACATTGCAGATTTTTATTTCAATTTTCATTCACATCGCAAAACTTAGTTTCAAATTAGTGAATAACTTCGAAATTTTTAGGAAAAATAATATCCGAAACTGTTGAGAAGAACCTATGAATGAAGAAAAAAAGAAATAAGAAATGACGATCAGACCAGAATTTACTTTTTACAAATCCGAAGGAATAGAATGTAAATACATCTTTATTCTGTTCAATGCTCTTTACACAGTTCGTCCAAATTATTTATTTTGTTTATTTGAGCTACTCTTGGAGAAACGAAAAATGTTGCATATGAACAAATTTGTAACTGAAATAGAAATAAATATTTGAAATGATAGGTTGGTCGAATATATATAAAAATATAGAAAATTTTAGAAAAAGCAGAAATTTTAACACGAGCAAATTCGGGAACATTCAGCTAGTTGCTAATAAAAGCCCGCTACGGTATGGGCGACGAAGCTTTGACCATGCTACAGCCATTTTTAATTTCACTTTTTCAAGAAACAGTAATTTTTAGGAGGAAATTCTTTATTGGTTAATTATTTCATCCTCTAAACACTTTGAATCAACAAAAAATAAATTCCTAATCCAAATTTATTTTTATTTATTTTTCTAGTTTTACTTTTAAATAGCCTAAAATGAATAACGACTTGCGTTTTTTCGCTGACATGATTGTGATTACTGCCTAGTTTGATTTTCATAATTTGTACCTACTGGTTGTAGGTTCAAAACCCACGAGTTGCCTCTGTGAGTATGAGTGTGTAGAGAGATTAGCTGTTCTACTTAAAAATAAAATGTTTTGCTTTATTGATATGAAGTATCAATCTGACATTATTATCGATTTGACATATTATCGATACACATAAACACATCGTCTGAATCCATGCAGAACAAGCAAAAAGATAACAAAAATTGATAAATAGGTAAGGGTAAATTAATATTCCATGTTCTTCTGTTTAAATGTACTTGAATGTTTTAAGTTTTTTTGCCTTTCTCCTAGAAAGGTATAGCAATCACTGGAAAAACCAAAGGTATAAAAGTGGTTCCAATGGCCGAATGTCATATACCACTCGACCCCTTTCGACGAACTGAGCATTTTCTGTATGTATGTATGTATGTGTGTATGTGTGTGTGTGTGTGTGTGTGTGTGTGTGTGTGTGTGTGTGTGTATGTATGTGCAACTTTTTTTTCTCACTCACTTTTCTCAGAGATGGCTGGATCGATTTTCATAAAATTAATTGCAAATGAAAGGTCTAGTTGCGCCATAGGTGCTATTGAATTTCATTGTAATCGGATTTTTAGTTTAGAGGTTATGTATCAAAATGTAAAAATCACGAAACAACAATATCTCAGAAACCACACAACCGATTTTAATGAAATTGGTTTCAAATGATCGGGCTGTCTCCAGAACCCTTAACTTTTGAATTTCGTAATGATTGAACATATGGTTCAAAAGTTATGTAAAGAAAAGTTATCCTGAGGTTGTTTAAACTCACTCATTTTTCTCAGAGATGGCTGAACCGATTTTCACAAAATTAGTGTCAAATGAAAGGTCTAGTTGCCCCATAGGTTGCTATTGAATTTCATTGCAATCGGATCGTAACTTTGTCCGTTGTTCATGAAAATGTGAAATCACATAATGAAAGTAAACATATTGACTTCCTCCTAACGATCACTGGCTAATTAAAAGGTAGAAAAGTGATCCAAATGGCCGAATGTCATATACTACTCAACTCAGTTAGACGAATCGAGCATTTTCTGCATATAAGCATGTATAGGTGTATATGTTTGTGTGTGGGTGTGTACGTGTGTATGTGCACCTTTTTTCGCACTCACTATTCTCAGAGATGGTCTGACCGAACAGATTTAAATGAAATTCATTGCAAATGAAAGGTCTAGTTGCCCTATAAGACCCTATTGAATTTTATTGTAATCTGATTTCTAGTTTAGAGGTTATGCATCAAAGTGTAAAAATCACGAAACATCAATATCTCAGAAACCACACATCTGATTTGATTAAAATTAGTTTTGAATGAACGGGCTACCTTAAAAACCCTTAACTTTTGAATTTTATGAAGATTGAACATGTGGTTCAGAAGTTATTTAAAGAAACGTGTTCTGGAGACTATTTAATCTCACTCATGTTTCTCAGAGATGGCTGGCCCGACTTTTATAAAATTAGTGTCATATGAAAGGTCTTGTTGCCCCATAAGACCCTAATGATTTTTTTTACAAACGGATTATTACTTTGCCTGTTATGTTTAAAAATGTGAAATCCAGCTATGAAAAGAAACATATTCCAAGACAACTTACTTGGACTCACTCATATTTCTCAGAGATGGTTGACCCGATTTCCACAGAATTAGTATCAAATAAAAGGTCTACCTACCTCATAACACCCTATTGAATTTTGCAGTAATCGGACTGTAACTTCGTCTGTAATGTATCGAAATGTGAAAATCACGAAACTTCATTATCTTAGAAACTACACAACCGATTTGAACAATATTGATATCAGATGAACGGGCTAGTTAAGGGTTAACTGATGAATTATGATTGAACACGTGGTTTCAATGTTTGGCTGCCCCATACGTTCCCTTTTCATTTGATTGTGATCAAACTTAAGCAAGCGTTATGTTTTAATTTGTAAAACAACGAAAGTCTATTATCTCAAGTATTACACGACTTATTTGAACATAACTAGTGTCATACAAATGAGTCATCTCTCAAACTTACAAATAACAAACTTCATAACAATTTGATATGCTGTTTAAAAGTTTTAGAAAGAAAAGAAATTCAAAGACTGTTCAACACTTTACCTGCTTCGATCAATATATATTCCCTCAACATGATTTAAATCGTACTATCGTACTATGGTATCGTACTATCTGAACGTTCCCGGCATCGCTCGTGATTAAATTGTTCGAAATTAAGAGTCATTGCTTTTATTTCGCTATTTCTTAAGTATTAACATTACGTCAAATTTCATATTTTATACTTTAATTACAACATCAATATTTTAGAACCCAAAGAGTGGATAAACATTTATTGGATTTAAGCATTCATGTAAATCTATTCTTACAAATAATAAGTTTGAATGAGGAAGGCTGAGTCTGACCGCTAGGTGGATTAATTTAGGTTTTTTAATTTAAAGAAAAATACCGAAAATACCGGTTTTTTCGCCTCTGCAATACCGATATTTCGGTATTGAAAAAAACATCGGTTTTACCGGTTTTTGTTTTACCGCTAAACCACCTTAGTTTTCACGCATCCTTCAGTATCAATACAAAGTCTTGCATCAATTAAAAAAAATTTCGCTTGTTGATTTTTTCTCTAAATGGGTTTGAAAATACTGATAGGCGATGGGAAATAGGTTATCGCGCATCAGTGAGTAACCACCAACAGTCTTGCACCAAATAAAAAAAATGTTTTTGCTTGTTGAAAATTGTCCTAAATGGGCATAAAAATGGTTAGAAAATACTGATAGGCGATGGGAAATAGGTTTTCGCGCATGTTTGAGTAACCATTAACATTCTTGCATAAATTACAAAAAAAAAATTTGCTTTGATATAACGTAACTCGTTATATAAGTAACGAAAATAAAAATAAAGTTGCCTTATATCGAGGTATGACTGTAATATGTCGAAGCCCCTTTTCAGATGTCAAAATTTCAATAATAAAAGTAAGAGAAAGGTTATATGTAAATTTTGTTTTAATTCCAGTTTTTTTTAAGTTTTAAGAAATTTTTCGTTGGACGTGAACTTCTGTGGGGGCCTCCAGAGTGTGGGGCCGCGGGCGTCTTGCGATGTAAGAAAACTATCGTCAAATGACATGCTGCGGTGCTAGATTCAAATGACTGATAAAAGAGAAGGTGTCATAATATACGTCAGTATCTCCGTCAATTGAGACAGTCGTTAGTTTCATTTGGAATGACGCTATGAACATCAAGCGGGAAAGAAGTCCGTAATGAAATCTGTTTGACAGAGAAAACATTCATCGTGATTGAAAAGGATCGAATGAAAATGAAACTGTTCGAATCGAAAAGACTGTGCGAAACATTCAGTATCATTGTTATGTTTCGAAAATGTAGCGCCGTGTAGGTACAAGCATCAAAATAAATTGCGATGAATGCGCTGTTCGAAGAAATATTTCTACGAAGACAAAACGTCATTCCTCATTATTCTTGTTCTTCATATTCTGTTGAATGCAATGCTTTTATCGCAATACCTTTAATCCTTACGAAATATATTACTCGAGAATGGAATGATTCAGTCAGTGAGTAAACCTAAGGGAGCTTCGTAGCTGCATGGTTACAGAGTCTGTTTTGACAGGCGGGTGCTAGTGGACTCGAATCTCAATAGAATCTGGCCATTCCATGTCGACGGATTTAGACATTTCTTTTAAGTAAGATTTGCCATTTCTTAATGGAAAGATACACGATCGATCCAACAGCTAGTCGAGATTAACTTCAAGACCGCTACTGTAGTACTGTGCCTGTGAAATCAAATTTTTTCCACTAGACGCCCAATTGTCACTAAGATTAAACCCTTAGGCTCCCATTGACTCTTATTTTATGTTGGATTCCACAATACCTTGATGATGTTCTTTAGACGACAAAAAAAATGACTAAGAGGGACGATTGTGATTATGATTGGCGATGAAAGTATCTTTTAAAAACCACATGAAGGTTAGTTTATACATTTGTCTTTTCTAAGGCTACTTATTAAAAATTTAATTTTTTTTTAACCACACATCGCCACGAGGAGAAAGAAGCAGACTTCTCCCGCTGACAACTCTAGCATTTGAAGTGAAAATATGTTAAATGTTCTGCCTGTTCAAGAAGTGTTTTTGGAAAGGAGAACGCTCCTATTGAGGTAACCATTTCTTCTGAATTTACTGTTTTCAAAAGGAAACTATTGAACTTATGTACCTACCAAATTTACCTTTGAGGGGAATGCGCTTTTTGGCTTAAAGAATGAGGAACATAAGCATCCTTTCAATTTTCAACTGAAACGATGCATACATTTTTCACCTACGACGCTAAGAACGCCGGGCCGTTCAAGATACACAAGCAATTCGTAGAAACCAAAATCATGAGGCGAAAACAGTCCGGAAGGTGGAATTTACCAACGAGTCATTTGATATATTTTACTCGCAAAGAGGTTCAAAATTTGAAAGTTTTGGGAAAGCCAAATACTTAGTTACTTTCCTGGTGAAATAACCCTCCGGATATCACCTGCATCACAATGTTACGCCAACGCACTCGGCCCATGGCAGCTTGTCATAATTTCTTAAGCGTTCTACGTTTCCGAGATCTTGCTCCACTTGGTCCAACCATCCAGCTTGTTACGCGCCTCTGCGTCTTGTACCGACCAGATTCGAGACGAACACCATTTTTGCGGGATTGTTGTCCGGCATTCTCACAACATGTCTCGCCCATTGTACCCTTCCAGCTTTAGCGACTTTCTAGAGACTGAGCTCGCCATAGAGTTGCGCCAGCTCGTGGTTCATTCTTCGCCTTCATACCGCCGAATATGATCCTTAGCACACGTCGTTCGAGAACGGCTAGTGCTTGTAAGTCCTCCGCGAGCATTGTCCATGTTTCGTGCCCGTAGTTAGAAGACTACCGGTCTTATGAGCGTCTTGTACATGGTGCGCTTGGTACGAGGGCGAAGATTGCCAGACTTCCACGTCTTGTGGAGTTCGTAGTAGGCACGACTTTCAGCTACAATACGTCAGCGTAAAACTTTGGTCCATCATCGATTGACCACGCACAAAACCGGCTTGATAACTTCCCTCAAACCTGATGACCTTGGAGAGCACTTCGTAGGCCGTGTTGCGAATCATGATTGCTCTGTAGATCTCACATTCCAACTCGTCGCCCTTCTTGTATATTGGGCATATTACTCCTCCGGTAGCTGTTCTGTATCCCATGTCTTAACTATTAGCGGATGCAGACAGGAAGCCAACATATCCGGGCTCAGCTTGATAGACTCCGCTGCGATACCATTCTTTCCAGCTGATTTGTTGTTTTGAGATGTTTGATAGCATCCTGAACTTCATTTATCGTGGAGGCGGATGTCTCCGCTGTGCTGACAAAATCAGTCCTCCTACCCTCTTGGTCCTCTGCCTCTGCCCCATTCTGGTGTTCACTGCAGGGCTCCTTCCACCTGTCAATCCGTCAAGATTTCACCAGCTTTATCCCGACACATCTCAACTCACGGCTTTAAAACCTGCACGGGATACATTTAGTCTCTTGTAAAATCTACGTGTTTCTTGAGAACGATACAGCTGCTCCATTTCCTCACACTCCAGCTATTCCTGGCGGTGCTTTTTGTCCTGGAAAAGATGGTTCTGCTGTCTTTGTTTTTGTTTATATCGGCTCACGTTATGACAGGTCCTTTGTTGAAGCATCAATGCCCGCGCTGCATTCTTTTCGTCTAGAGTCGTTTAGCGATCCGCGTCAAACCAGCTGTTATGTCGATTCCTCTCGACGAATCCAACAGCACCTTCCGCTGCGTTGTTGACGACTGCTTTCAGAGTACTTTAGTAGTCCTCCGGAGGGGCTGCGGTAAGCTCTCCCTCATCCGGCACCGCTGCCTCAAGGCTTTGCGTGTACTCCGTAGCGACTCCAAGACGCTCCAGATAATACCGTTGCTGAACTTTCCGATAACCGGTCTGAATTCCTGCCTCTGACCAACCTGAGCGTTGAGATCTCCGATAACAATTTTGACGTCATGTTTTGAGTAGCTATCGTATGCACGCTCCAGTTGCGCGTAAAAGGCGTGCTTATCGTCATCGTTACTTTCTAGGGCAGGGATGTGCACATTAATGATGCTAACGTTGAAGAAACGGCCTCGGATCCACAAATTGAACATTCTGTCTCCGATTGGCCTCCAACCAATCACGCGTTTCTGCATTTTGGCCATCACAATGAAACTATGCCCAGCTCTGGTGGATGGTGTAACCATCTCTGTACGTATGTACCGATACTCCCTTTCAGCATACCTCCTTCCGCAATAGCTCCAGCCCCTTAATAAGTCGGAGCACACCTCCAGCCCCTAAATAAGTCGAAAAGAATGCGGGTACTTCCAAAAAAAAATAATTTGCAGTTCCTTGATCCGAGTTTCCAATCGTTAGTTCATTTTCGATTCCTAGGTCTATGCTGATTGTACCGGTCCGTATTATTATTATTAACTTCCTGTACTAACAGTACTGTTTAGAGTCCCTCGCTGGTTCTGTTGATTAGCCGCCCCTAACATGGAGAACATACGCTGTTTTGGACCGCGCCATCTAGGTGAACAGACGCTCGGGTTGGCGAAGCATTTTCTCTACCGACAAGATATGGTTAACGCGTCAATGACCGCGTAGAAAAAACACTTTTCCGTCGGTCTATTTCCGTCACTGTTGTTGTGCCAATCACCGACGCCCGGGGAGGCGACTCCACTCAGAACCCAAACTTACGACCCGTTGATTACCGGACCGGCGCCAACGGCTTTACTTCCTCATGCGATGGAAGGCGTGATCCTAGAGATTTTTCGCATCAGAAAATCCCCCGGTGTCGGCTAGGATTGAATCTAGACCAGTTGGGTTGGTTGTGAATGGATCACGCCACCCCACAACCATCAACACCTACGTTGGCGTGGGCCCCCGCCTTGGAGAAAAACCACATGTTATGTCTAATTTTTATTAATTGAGTTTATTTGACAAGGCATGACAGCATGTTTTGTTAAATGTACGAGTAAAGTGAAAGTTACATAGTAAATTTGGCGTAATTGAAAAGCATATCACTCAATACCATACTTCTCACAATGTCAAATCATATGTCATATCATATGATGGTAATCATAAATCAAATTTTTATCAATGCCCTGTCCATATAGCTATTCGGTTAGCTAGATAGGGTAAACAAAATTGAAAATCAAAACAGATGTTACCCTCTTGTGAATGACGACAAAAGAAATCGTTTGATAATTTATTATAAAATCTTAAATTGCAAATAAACCCTGCATCCTATTAAAACACGAGTACGAATAGATAAATAAGCATGTGACATACTCTTGATAGTGACATTGCTAATAACCGAGGTGCGGAATACAGCAGACACCCGGGCAATATCACAATGCATCAATGTTTTTGAAGAAAATAAATAAATCTTCGACTTTATCATTTATCACCGTGCCTTTTCTTTTCTGCGTGTGTGCACTTTCCAATCTTTAGTGATACAAAATCAAGTTGCTCTCTTCAAAAAGGTAAAAACTTAAGTGAAACACTGTAGTAAATCATTGCACTTAAGAGTATTTCTCTGAATCGAGCTCGTAAACACAAGGAAAGTTGCTCTTGGTTGCACGATTTTCTGTGAGACAGTGAAATATATAAAACGCAGTGTAATAGCAAAAAAATCGCAATGCGTTTTTATGATAATCAGCAACCAGTAACACAAACATTATTCATTACTAAATGTCAAAGATAATGTATGTCATGTACGTCAAGCTCGTCATCATTTATAGAAAAACAGCAATGTTTTCACGGTGATTCGCTAAATTTATGCTGAATTGGCTCACATGCGAATTTCCAATAACGATGTTGACAGTATACATTAACAGCTCGAGCAATTATGTGTATTAACTAATCAACTGAATGATAATGTGAAATGAGATGGAAAGGGATAAAATCATGAGATAATAAATGGGATGAAATTTTAACTAATTAGACTCGAAGAAATGAGAAAAATGAGCTGAGTTTAAATGGACTGAGTCGTAATTTAGACGAATGGTGAAAAAAAAAATAAAATGTATGTATGATACTGTAATTCAACATACACTGAAACTGAAATGAAAAACGAGAGAAAACACATGTCTTGATAGAAATGTTGTGAAAATATGGATGCAAGAAAAAGATGACGTAGTATCATAACAAGCGAGATCAAAAGAACAAAACAGATGAAAGTCTAAAAAAGTAAATGCACAGCACATGAAAAACAAGCGTAAAAAAAATAGGACGAATTTCAATCTAGTATATCATGAAGGCTAATCCACTTCATCTTATTACTTACTTACTTACTTACTTAGATGGACGTACGTCCTAAGACATGGCCTGCATAACGTGGTTCCGCCAATTCACTCGGTCCATGGCTGCCTGCCTCCAGATCCGCGGGCACCCGGTACTTTGCAGATCGTGCTCCATCTGGTCCACCCATCTCGCTCGTTGCGCCCCTCGCCTTCTCGTTCCCGCCGGATTTGAAGCAAACACCAATTTTGCAGGGTAGCTATCCGGCATTCTAGGTACATGCCCTGCCCAGCGTATTCTTCCAGCTTTAGCCACTTTCTGAATACTGGGTTCACCGTAGAGGCGCGCAAGCTCGTGGTTCATCCTACGCCTCCACACTCCGTTCTCCTGCACACCACCAAAGATGGTTCTTAGCACCCGACGTTCAAAAACTCCGAGTGCTCGCAAGTCCTCCTCGGGCATTGTCCACGTCTCATGCCCGTAGAGAACGACCTGTCTTATTAGCGTTTTGTACAGGATACACTTGGTGCGAAGACTCAGATTATGCGACCGTAGTTTTTTATGGAGCCCAAAGTAGGCACGACTTCCACTGATAATACGTCTCCCTATCTCCCGGCTGGTATCGTTATTCGCAGTTACCAGAGAGCCGAGGTACACAAACTCGTCGACCACCTCGAACTCATCCCCGTCGATTGTTACCGTATTGCCTAGGCGTGCCCTGTCGTGCTCGGACCCACCTGCAAGCATATACTTAGTTTTTGACGTATTAATCTTAAGTCCGATCCTATCTGCTTCACGTTTCAGTCGGGTATACTGGTCTGCCACCGTCACAAATTTCCTGCCGACAATATCCACGTCATCCGCAAAGCAAATAAATTGACCCGATCTGTTTAAAATCGTGCCCCGCATGTCAAACCCCGCTCGTCTCATAACACCCTCTAGCGTGACGTTAAACAATAAGCAGGAGAGACCATCACCTTGTCGGAGCCCCCTATTAGACTCGAATGGGTCCGACGTTCCACCCGAAATTCTCACACAACACTTCACATCCTCCATCGTAGCCTTAATCAGTCTTGTCAGCTTCCGCGCAAAGCCGTTTTCGTCTAGAATTTTCCATAGCTCTTGTCGGTTTATTGAATCGTATGTGGCTTTAAAATCGACGAAAAGATGGTGTGTAGGGACTCTAAACTCACGGCACTTTTGGAGGATCTGCCGCAGTGTAAAGATTTGGTCAGTTGTAGACCGTCCTTCCATGAAGCCGGCCTGATAGCTTCCTACAAACCTGCTGGCTAATGGTGACAGGCGTTGGAAGATGACCTGGGAAAACACTTTGTATGCGGCATTCAGGACTGTGATCGCTCGATAGTTCTCGCAGTCTAGTTTGTCGCCCTTTTTGTATATGGGGCAGATAATCCCTTCTTTCCACTCCTCCGGTAGCTCCTCCGGTAGCTCCACTCCTCCGGTTTCCCAGATCTCGACGATCAGCCGATGCAGCGAGCTAGCCAGTTTGTCGGGGCCCATCTTAATAAGCTCAGCTCCGATGCCGTCTTTTCCGGCCGCTTTGTTGTTCTTGAGCTGCCGGATCGCATCCTTTACTTCGCTTATTGTGGGGGGTGGCACATCTTCGTCGTTCGTTGCACCGACCGCGTCTTCTCCGCTCCTGTTGTGGTCTCCTGCTTGCACGCCATTCAGGTGTTCATCGTAGTGCTGCTTCCACCTTTCGATCACCTCACGATCATCCGTCAAAATGCCTCCATTCTTATCCCTACACATTTCGGCTCGTGGGACAAAACCTCTGCGGGATCCGTTGAGTTTTTGGTAGAACTTTCGTGTTTCGTGTGTGCGGTGCAGCTGCTCGAGTTCTTCACATTCCTCTTCTTCCTGGCGACGCTTTTTTTCCTTGAAGAGTTGGACTTGCTGCCTCCGTTTCAGTCTATATCGCTCCACATTCTGACGGGTGGCTCTACGCAGCATTGTTGCCCGCGCTGCGTTCTTCTCGTCCAAAATCTGCCGACATTCTTCGTCAAACCCCTCGTTACGTCGATTCGGTTGCACGTGTCCCAGGACTTCCTCCGCAGCACTGCTGATAGCTGTTTTCACGGCATTCCAGCGATCCCCTAGAGGGGCTTCTTCAAGCTCTCCCTCTTCTGGCAGTGCAGCTTCGAGCGATGACGCGTACTGTGTTGCGATGTCGTGTTGCTTCAGTCGCGCGAGATTATACCGTGGCGGGCGACGGTACCGTATGTTATTCACAACGGATAGTTTTTGGCGTATCTTAACCATCACTAGGTAGTGATCCGAATCGATGTTAGCGCCTCGATGTGATCTGACATCGATAATGTCCGAGAAAGTGCCGACCATCTATCAAAACGTGGTCGATTTGTGTTTCTGTTCTATTCGGTGATCTCCAGGTGAGTCTATGGTGGAGGCTATGCTGAAAGAAGGTGCTACGTATGGCCATGTTCTTGGAGGTGGCGAAGTCGATTAGTCTGAGGCCATTTTCATTCGTCAGCTGGTGTGCAATGAATCGTCCAATCACCGGTCTGTACTCCTCCTCCTGGCCAACCTGAGCGTTGTAATCCCCGATGATGATCTTGACATCATGTTTTGGGCAGCGGTCATATTCACTCTCCAACTGCGCGTAGAATTCGTCCTTGTCGTCATCGGTACTTCCGAAGTGTGGGCTATGCACGTTGATAATACTAATGTTGAAGAAACGGCTTTTGATCCTCATCCTGCACATTCTAGGGCTGATTGGCCACCACCCGATCACCCGCTTCTGCATCCCTCCCATCACTATAAAAGCTGTTCCCAGCTCATGTGTGCTTCCACAACTCTGGTAGATGGTGTGATCATCCCTGTACGTACGCACCATCGTCCCCTACCAGCATACCTCCTGCAGCGCTACGATGTTGAACTTGCGGGTCTTCAATTCCTCGGAAAGCACGCGGGTACTTCCTAGGAAGTTGAGAGATCGGCAGTTCCATGTTCCGAGAGTCCAATCGTTAGTCCGTTTTCGTTGCCTAGGTCTTAGCCGATTGTTCCGGTCCGTACTTAACGTTATTGCGTTCGTTGCTGTTGTTTTTTAATGGTGCGGGCTTGCAAGGCCAGCGACCAACCCCACTATGTCGCAGGAGAGCCATCGTAGTGCCATTGTTTAGAGTCCCGGGCACTACCAGGACTTGAGAAGGACACTGCGTTACTTAGAACGCTTCTGTTGGTGTCGATCCCAGGAAACTCCCTTCCGAGAAAGGAAGCCCCGCCCCCCTGTCAGCATGCGACCAGCAGTCCCACCAGGGTTGGTTACCCGATCTTTCCACTGGTTACTCGCACATCAGTTGGTACCACGAGAAGGTAGGGGTACGGTAGCTGGATGGCTGAGGTTCACTAGTGGGAACTGTTATGCGCCTTTGGTCCAGTCATTAACCAACCATCTTATATAAATGAAATCAAACGGAAGGAGAAATGCGGTTAGAATGGACCTCCCCTGAGCTAAGTTCCATAAAAAAACTGAGTTATTAGAAGCAGGTACTATGGAAGCATCCTAAGGAGATCATATCTGAGCAATACATGAAGAAACAGTAGGTTTCCGTAAAGATATTGTACAGCACCAAATGGGTGTAGTTAAGCGTAAAGTGCAAGCGTACAGTTATGGCACAGAAGTTGAATGAAATAAATATGCCAAAAGCTCTGCCTTCAAAGTTGCATGGTTTAAGCTTTGAAGAATATCTCTTTAAACCGGGAAGCCAAACGATTTGCCATTATTTCCAAGCTTATGCCTGGACAGATTGTTCTGCTGCGCTTTTTTTTCTGCGATAATTGCAACTTATTGTTTTGCGAGACCCTCCCCAACCTCCTGACTTGCCGAAAGACGATCGTAAACTCTTTGTTTAGAGTTCCATGCAACCAATAGGACGTTTAGGACGTTCCTAACAACATGAGAAGCAGATCACAAAGTTGAAATTAAATTTATTGAAATGAATTTAGATACAAGTAAGGTCAATATTATAGTTCTCATAGTTCTTCTTACTATACTTTACTGGAACAACAAGAACACAAAACTCACTATCATTGTTTCATTTCTTTTATTCTTTCAGGTTAGTACAATACGATTACACGGAATCATTATAAATTTGGTAAGTGAATACGGCACTTGGATAAATTAGCGCATAGGTAGCAAATCTCGCAATCCTGACAGAACTTCTATGCCCGGCCTGCGAAACCCCACGGCCCGTTGCTGGTGGTTTGCGCTGCTGCAAGCAGTCGACTAATTAAACAACTATTATTCTTCCTGCCCATTTCGCGGAAGTCCCTATTAACAGACGGATTGGCCCAATTACGTAGCACACGAGAATCCATAAAACACCGCTCACGGCTGCTTCCTGCTGCTTTGCTCAATCTGCGTGAGATGAGGAATTGCACCTAGTCCATGCTGCTGGCTGATTATCGCCTTATTCGAGCACTTTACTTTCCACTTTCTGGAGCATCTTTCAACGATGAATCGTGGCAGTAGTTTTTTTGTTTCCACTTCCGAACGGCTACGAAAGCAAGTAAATAACGAGAAGCTCGTCTGACTGCTGCACTTGCTTTATTTGCGAACATAATAAAATTTATATTTCCAATTTTCATGACATTACGCTCTTAAATATCTGCACCCATGATAGCGAAGGGGGCAGTAAAATCCCACCTCACCAACGTCGCCCTGACGGAGAGCAAAACTTGTTGAAAGTGCTGCTGGTGGCGCTGATGATAATGATGTTGATGAACGAATCCTGTTTATCCGACGACGCTCTGGTCATGTTTTATCGTTATTTAATGCTCGAAAGAATGTAATACAAACGAGACGGGTCTAAGAGTTTGAGTGCGAGACGTGTAACCAATCCTCGATTAACATGGATTAAACATTGAGTGACGGATGTTACGATAGGTTGATTGCCTGGTTGAAGATGAAATAAAGAGAAAATTTTCAAGCTTTATCGTTGCTGTTAGCATATTGAGAGCCAACTAAAAGTATTATTTACAGATGTTTCAAAACTATATACAATATAGTACAGCAAATTTGTTTAAAATTTTATAATATTGTGCGCTCACCAATATGAAACGAAAGACTCTGTGATGCACTTGCACTACGAACCATCGATGAGCGAAGTCAAAGGCAGATTTGCAGATCCCCCCCATCCGTGGTGTGGCTTTTGCAATGCTGTGGTTTCAGCAACGGGGCAAGGCGGAAGTGGAAATTGGGAAAGTTTTCACAAAACGTCGGTTCGTACGTAAATCTTCCGACCCGCTTCATCGTTTGCAAATGGAGTGGCAGTATGAGTTAGTCGAAAATATCGCCAGGATGGAATGAACTTTTCCGTTTGCACCAACGAACTGAGCTACGATATATTATTGCTCAGTGTTGACCACGTACGGAACCTCAGTTTTGCATGTCCTGACACGGCGAATCACACACATTATGGTTTTTCTGTTTGTGTAGAGGGGAGATATTGGCACATAGCAACGGGATGTTGATGTGGTTCTGCTATACACAAATTCCAAACGTCCTGGAACACTTTAATTTTGCCAGAAAGTAATTTTATTACTGCTTAGAGTGAAATTTAGCGATTTAAGTTAATTGTTGGCCGTTAAAAAGTGCAGTGTGGCAAATCTGTCTTAGTTTTATGATTTCACATTAGAAGAAAACTTGTATTATTCTAAATACTTTCTGAGGAATTAAAGAAAAAAAAGCAAAACACGGAAGTAGACGTGATTAACAAACATTTCTTCAAAGAGAAATATTCTGAAATCTTATATGCTCCTGGTGCATCAAAGTGGAAAAATGAATCAGCTCGTACTTAAATTACGTTAACCGGCAGATTAAAATTCTCTTCTGACACTTACTCTCACTAATAATACAGGTTCCTTACACACCAACATCTCAGTTAAAATTCCTCATGGTTTTATTGGCTGAATGTCTCCCGCCCCTGCGTTACCACTTTGTGCTCGTCACTGATCCGACAAATTCTCCGCATTCCAGCTCGGAGTTTCGCGTAGCGCCTGGCTGTGTTAGGCGTCACATACCGAACGCAGCTCAGCCCTGAGCCTCTCGCCTGTTACTCTCAGCATCGCTCGTCCCGGCAGCTATAGCTTCAGGCTGGCCTTCACTTTTGTAGGATAAAGTGCATGCTGCTAGGAACCAACAACCTCCGAACATTGTAAAGTCAGTGGAAAACTGTGGAATCTCCGGCAGCCATTCCGTAAGGACAAGTATTTTTTACCACTGCTTCCGCCTGCGAACTGTCTGGTGAAAAATGTACGAAGTGAGCTCGTGAAAAATTGGTATCCTTAACGAATAACATGGTACTTCCGGGAGAAGAGGCAGTCAAAGTGACTCGTTTTAAAACGAGTGACGGCGAGTTTCACGTTTGCCACATATAGCCTGGTTTTGCAAGTCAGGTTAGGGATTGGAATGCTTTCTGGTGGTTGCGAAACATCCACTCGGAGCAATCCCGCGGGCAGATGTCAGCATCGGTCAGAAAATTGACATGTTAAAGCGCTAAATGAGTTCATCGCTTAGTCGCTAATAGTTGGACCGGAGAGAAGGTATAGGAATTGGTAATGTGTCGTTTTTTTGGTTGATCAACAAGGCAATAGAAACATTTTGTGATAAATCGATTCTCTGTCATTAAAAACGACATACCACATTGTCACTTGTCCATTTGGAATCGAGTTATTTAGCGCTACCTAAATACGTCAATTGGTGTGATATTTATTATGTTGTTTTTCGAGAGAAATTGTGTCAAAGAGGTATATAAACGACTGACAGGAATATTACACTTAGTTTAAATTTTTCAACATTATAAAATATCACTTTTTTGTTTTTGGCGTTGTTTAGTTGATAGTTTATATACATTATTCATTTTTTAACTATACAATTTAAAAAAATACAATGAAATTTAATTAAGATAATGATTAAAGAGAAAAATCTGCAAAATTTTATGCTAATCGGGAAGATTGCAGTGAATTGATTCAATATCTGCCGTGAAAACGCTCTTCATACAATTCACCTGCATTGGAAACTTTGAATCACCCCGTTACTATATTTAGGAGTTTTAAAACATTGCTTGGTTCAAAACACTGCTTGGTTCATGCAGGCCTGAAAAATAAGATAGTTCGTTACTATGCAAACTTTGTTTTACAACTTGAATTACCTAGAGTATTGGTAAAGGCCGATGACATAGTAAAAGCGTAAAGCATAACGAAGCGATTCGCCTTACCGTAGGTAAGCTGAAGCTGTACATTTAACCACGGCAAGATGAAATCGAAAAAATAATAAATCAGTTTAATGTTCTCATATTTTTATCCCGATCCGGCTATGAATATTATACAAACGCAATTTAAATTAAAGGAAACATCATTGATAAATAACTTCTTCCATAAAATTATCTCTGATAATTATTTGAAACTAGAAAAACCATTATCAAATAAGGGGTGTTACAGTCAAAAATTGGTCAAACTGAAATGTGTGCAAATCGGTAATTTTTTATTAAAAAAGTCAAGTCGAGTTTCTTTGTCAAACTCAATTTGTACAGAATAAAGGAAAAATATTGACCTGAGCTTTCTTTCTAGGGAATGCGAATTTTCGGACCTTTCTCTTGACTTAAAAAACTGTCTTTCGTGTCTTCTAAGGTTTTGCTTGACGATAGCCCAGCATTTTTCAATAGGTCAGAGTTTTGGTGTATCATGGAGGTTCATGTCCTTTGGCACCACTTGGACGTTGTTCGCGGCATGTCAGTCCGTGGCCTCTTTTCCGTAATGGCATGACGCCAAAACCGGTCAAAACAGAACGGAATAAGTGTATTGCTTGAGGAAAAGAAAAAAAAAGGTTTTTTTTCAAGCACTCCAGCACATAAATTTTCTGGTTATGTTGCTCTTCAAACCATAGAAACAGATGATCTGCCACGAGATATTTCTTTGCAAACTTCGACAGCTCAATGTGTTTGAAAATCTCTGCCATCTTTCTTTATCCAGTTGCCGTATAATATTCCTGTGTAGGAAGCTGTTTAAAGTCTGCCTTGACGCAAGTTTCATCATCCTGTACGCAATCACTTCGTCAGAATCTTCACGCACAGTACGTTTGTTTGATCGAATTATTTTGCTTAGCGGCACGATTTGGTCTCATCACCTTTTTGCAAGTCTGGCTCGTTTTTTAGCTCGATTCAGAGTTGTATGTAGACGACACACGCAGCTTGCTTACGACATCTCGGCTGGAAAGTTGGAATTCCGCTTGAAACTGCTGGCCATCCTTTTCTTCGTTTTTCACAACTGAAGAGCGAATGTCAAAATCAGACATAACATTATACACGATAAAAATAATACGGTAAATTTTTGTGGCCCAATTTTTGACCATAACACCCTTTACTACTGGTGATACGTTGTAAATTGTCTTGAGGATTTGAAATTGTTTGTATTGTAGGCGGTCCCACCTGTTTTGTAACTGGCTCCGCCTTTTTATTAGGATATGTCAAGCGCAGTTTTGCTAGATGCAAAGAGATCTTATTCCGTATGTTATACGAATGTACGAAAAATAAATTTCATTTCCTGTTAGTAACCATTGAAACCACACCGATGGAATTCATATATACGCAACAACATAACTCTTATCATGTTGCAACAGTTTATTATGCTGTTGCGTGTTGCATATTGCAGCTCTGCGGCTGGGCTTCAACAAAATTCTGTTCGTGCTGGCTGGTGCCAGACATGAGACTGGAGTTCGAAATGATGCTGTAAAGTTGTGTTAACCGTCTTTGTTGAGGTGTTTCAACGTGTAGAATGAAGAGAAATTAATTTTCTGAACGAATTTAGTATTTTCAGCAGAGCACGCCGAACTGTTGATTTAAATCGGATAAGCTAGATACACAATGCTTACTGGTGTAGCGTGTTGAAGGCGAAGGAGGCAGTCTGCCCCGGTTGTCACCCTTAAAGGGTGGAACGACCAAAAAGTCCAAAGACAAAATAACGTTCAGAGTATGTTTATTCTCAATTGAAAAATTCAAGTTCATACATTACAGTATTAAAAAATCAGTCAGTTCTTCTGTGGCGGAAAAACGAAAACTCGGGCCATCCTTCTCACACGATTCATCAGGTTCTGTACAGTCGATTTGTCAACCTTCTCAGCTGCTACACGCCAGTTCATCTTGAATTGGTGCTCGCTCCCGACAACTTTTTATGTCTTTCGAAAGTTTCGCTTCACGATGGTCCAGTATTGTTCGATCGGGTTAAGCTCTGAGGTATTGGGCGAGCTCTTATCGTTAGGCACGAGCCTTTGTTGCCGTAGTGAACCTTCACTTCCAGGCTTCCGAGTTGTGGTCAACTTCTCCCCAAGACACTCTAATCACTTCAGACATTGTCGTTTGAGGCAATTTGATTATACAGAACTGCAAAATTTTCAAACGCCGTTCCTATTGCGTGGAGGCCAACTTTGACAACTGAAAAGCGTGCGCAGAAAACAAAAAAGGCACACCATTATACCACACCTGTGCCAACAAAAAAAAGGTTTCTATTTTCTTTAAATAATCGATTATAGGTTTATTGCTACGTTGATGTTAAGCACTTTTGGGTTGTTCTACCCTTTAAAAGAATGAAATCAGCGAAAAACAAACATGCGTGTGCGTGCGTGTTTCCATTCCCACGAAAAATATATACATTTTTTCCTATTAACTGGAGATGATTTTACTGAAACTTAGGGAAGTGATACCCGAATATTCCGGAGGTCACCTAGTTGTGCTATCCCACTGATAAAGCTTTTGATTCACAGTATTGTAGAATTATAGTGAATATTACAGATTTTGACCACAGTTGCAATTTAAGAACACTGGTACCAGTGACGACATTAGTAAACCAATCTACTTAAAAGCACCTGAAAAGGGATCCGGATCGTTCCTTTTTTCGTTTTTAAATTTAAATTTCCATTTTACACCCTTGTAGCGAAAATTTCCGAGAGACGTTGTTCTACGTCAAAACTGACGTAATTTAGATTTCCAAATTACATGTTTTTCAAGTGCAATTACTAAATAAACAGAGAAACACATAACAAAAAGCAGCAGCAAAACCTTAACAAAGAACTTTCAATATTTACACTAATATTTTTTGTTGCAAAGTAGCTTCTGTATTTAAACCCTATAAAGATTTAAAATGTGCATAACACAACACCCTGTTAGCATTACTGCCAGTTCTCTTATTTGAATATAGCTGAACCTATAAAAACTGAAAATTATGGAATCTTGGACGCACTTCGTATGAAGTTTCTCACCTCACAGGGACTTTACTTCCAAATATAGGCAGGGTCTCCTTGTCCCTTATTGGAAATACGCAGAGTATGAGTTCCGATGTTTTACATTCGATGCCACAAAGGCTACATTTATCATCATCAAGTTTGACTAGCTTCTTGAGTAATTAGACCTATGAATGTCCTCAGCTAACCTGCTTGTGGTATCTCAGGTTGCTTTGATGATTGCTCTCTTCCATTCGCCGTACTTACCTTACCAAACAGTCCCGAGCCGTGATGTAGACTTTACTGTGCGTAAAAGTCGTCTCCATTCCACTCGGTCCATGGTTTCAGTTCGCCAGCACTGCAGTCTGCGTAGGGTTCTCAGGTCGTCTTCCACCTGATCGTACCACCTTGCCCGCTGTACACCTCTCCGTCTCGTCCCTAACGGATTGGTTTCAAGAACCATCTTTACCGGGCTGTCGTCCGACATCCTTACGGCATGTCCAGCCCACCGCAACCGGTTCGGTGTGGACGATAGATGGCTCCCCAAGCAGCTCCTGCAGTTCGTGGTTCATTCGCCTTCTCCACGTTCCGTTCTCCATCTGCAATCCACCAAAGATGGTCAGCAACACCTTCCGCTTGAAGACCGTAAGGATGCGTTGGTTCTCCATAAGCATTGTCCATGTCTCGTGCCCGTAGAGGACTACCGATCTGATCAACGTCTTGTAGATGGTTAACTTGGTGCGGCAACGAATTCTACTCGATCGGAGCGTTCTCCGGAGACCAAAGTATGCCCGATTTCCATAATGCGCCGATGGATTTCTCTGCTGGTATCGTTGTCGACAGTGAGCCCAGGTACACGAACTCATCTACCACCTCGATTTCATCACTACCAACTTGAACTCGACGTGAAAGGTTAGCGATGTCTTCTCGTGAACCCCTTCCTTACATGTACTTCGTCTTCGATGCATTGATGACCAGTCCAATCCACTTGGCTTCAGCCTTTAGTCCGAAGTACGTATTCACCATTTTCACACAGGTCCGAGCCACAACGAACATCGTCGGCGAAGCCAAACAGTTGCAGTTCCCCGCTATTCTAATGACACTTTCCAGGGTAATGTTGAACAGTGGGCACGAGAGACCATAACCTTGCCTCAAACCTCTTCGGGTTTTGGAAAGACTCGAGAGTACCCCCGATACTCAAACTACACACATCACTCAATCCATCGCCGCTTTGACCAACCGCGTTAGTTTGTCCGGAAATCCGTATCCATGCATAATTTGCCATAGCTGATCTCGATCGGTTGTGTCGTATGCCGATTTAGGGAGCTCCGTAGCCGCAAGGTTACAGAGTCCGCTTTGGTAAGCAGGTGGTCGTGGGTTCGAATCTTGGTAGAATCAGGCCACGGCGTGTATCGTAAAACAACTTTATTTTTAAAAAAATGGGGATCGCCAAAATCTACACCTATGGAAAATATAGCTTCTTGCCTTTCATTTGGGACCCTCCGGAAAATCATCCATCGCGGGCTTTCGAACAACTTTTTTTTTTCTTTAGGAAGTATTCTGACAGCGAAGTGTCTAACTAACGAGAGGATAGTACGATGCTACAAATGAAAATAAAAATGCAAGAACTTTTGAAGTGACACAGTGAAGGTTGTAAGTTAGTCGAGTGCAACTTTCGCTCATACCTACTAGAAATTTTCTAAACACCCCTAAAATTTGAAGTTATGGACAGAATGCCGGTATTTTGACCTCAGCGCATGAAAATTATTTTTAATTAATTTGTTCAACCGATTTTGAATGTTTTAGAAAATTTTGGAAAGGGGAAAAATAGAGTTTTCAAAATAAATACTAACTTCATTAGGATATGTTGAGTTATTCGAGCGTAAGTCTAATTTTTCAAACTTCTCCACGCAAATTTTCAACTTCACTTGAAATTTGTCAGTTATTTTTGTAGGAAAAGTACTACAAGTACACTAGCAGTTTGAAACTATATTCAATAACGATAAAAAATAAAAGTTTTTTTTGTAAATCGGCTGATAATTCGCTGAGTAACATGTTTTTTAAGGAAATCAAAATTTTTGACTTTCATCGAACAATAATATTAGGGCTGTTCATTCCGCGGTGCTACAAATGGAAGAAAATGCAACAACTTCTCAGTCCCTACTATCCCTATTATAATAAAACTGGTGTGACTAACGTATGAAACGTTCTAACGTTCTCTACAGGGAATTGTAATAAGGCGATATTGTTAGGATGAACAGAGGCTCGGCATAGTAGAGCATTACTGCTCTACTGCTTACTGCTTGAAACGGAAAGGTAAAATTTACACACAAGCACGGATATGAAAGATAAGCGTATCACTTACTTCAATAGTGATACTGTCAATCATATGAAGTGCGGAGTACAGAAAACACCTGGGCAATATCACAATAGATCTAGATCACAATAGATCTGGTTGCAGTGATGAGTCCACACAGGAAAAAAAATGCCGATTTAAAATCGATGAATAAGTGATGTGTGGGCACGTTGTATTCGCGGCATTTTTGCATAACCTGCCGAACAGCGAATATCTGATCCGTGGTGGAACGGGCACCCATGAATCCCGCCTGGTAGTGTCCCACGAACTGCGTTGCAAAAAGCAGAGACGGCAGAGTATTTGTAGGCGGCGTTAAACAGAGTAATTGCTCGGTAATTGCAGCACTCCAGTTTTCCCCCCATTTTGTAGATGGGACACATAATACCTTGCATCCACTCCTCTGGTACTCGTTATTCCTCAAAAATCTCCACCGTATTTCAACAGCTCGCTGGGAAGTTGGTCAGCTCCAGCAGCTTTATTGTTTTTCAGCCGGCCATTCTCCTCCTCCACCTCCAGAAATTGGAGGCTGAAATCCTGTTGTTTTTTGCTCGTGCACCAGAATCACGCGCTCTACTGCTCGTGCACCAAAATCACGCGTTCTACAGTATCGTCGTTCAGATGCACATCTGCTTCCACTTTTCGATCACCTTACACTCGTCCGTAAGGAGGTTGCCGTTCAAGCTCCTGCACATATCGGCTCGCAGCACGTAACCTTTACGGGAGATGCTTAGCTTCTCGTAGAACATCCGAGTGTCGTTAGCTTGGTACAGCTCTTCCATCGCTACGCGATCTCGGTCCTCTCGCTGGCGCTTCTTCCTTCGGAGGACTGAGTTCTGGCCGTTCCGTGCCTGTCGGTATTGTTCCACGGTCGCTCTCGTTCGGTTTTGCAGATTCTCGCTCGTGCTGCGTTCTTCTCCTCGACTAACTGTTTGCATTCGCCGTCAAACCAATAATTTCTATGATTCGGAGCCCTTGTACCTAGTAGCGCTACAGCAGTGCTACCTATGGCGGATAGGATGCTCCCCCTGCCATCTTCAAGTGTAGCTGTGCCAAGCTGCTCTTCCGTGGGTAGTGCTGCCTCCAGCTGCTGCGCGTATTTTTGTGCAATTCCGGTGTCCCGCAGTTGCTCAATATTTGGTCGCGGCGTTCGACTTCGGCGGGCGTTGTACACCGTCGATAGTTTTGAGCCATGCACACAGCTACTAGGTAGTGGTCCGAATCTATATTTGCACTGCGGTAGGTGTCTTCCATTCACCGAGTTCAGTTTTTAATGCAATCGGTGAGGCTCCACAAAAAAGTTCTGGACCAACAAAGTTAGTGGAGGATCTGTCTGGAAAGTGAGTCAGCCTTCTCATTTCCTTCGATTCCACAGTGACCAGAAATTCAGTATGAATTAACCTGGTTTTCTCAGCCAGCTGTTGGAGCGATAGGATGCAGTCCACACCAGTTTAGAGTGGCAAAAAGGAGAAAATGCAGATATTTGCGTGTCGGTAATTTCTTTCCAGACACGTATTGGCGAAAAATATTATAACGTATATTTTTGCTCGGAATACTGTTGGCCATTGTCCGATGAGGAATAATTTATTATTCAATACATTATTAAAATAGAGAACCAATCTCTTACAGGAAGATGCTTTGCTGTATGGAGAACGATCATTACGATCATACATTAACGTTCTTGAACATCATTTTCCAACATATAATACAGATAATACAGCTGAAATCCTATATCAATTTGTTAAATATCTTTTTTTTCTGTCATCAATTGTTTCAGATTTTACCAGAACCTTCAGAATTTACCAAACTTTAACAATAATCAATTAAAGTCACCAATCGAGAGACACTACATCAATCACCCAGAAACTATTTTATGCAGTTTGCACCTGTTTCGCAGGGGATTAGGGTAACGGGGGTATTTTGGCCAGCTTTGGGAAGTGTTCGCACAGTTCATTAAAAACAAACACAATTTTTCAACATAAATACCTACTCTATTATACCATTGTTAAAAACTAAGTGTCTATTTTAATATACACCGTTCAACAATGCAATATATTTAAAAATATCCTAGAAATATCAAAATTTCTACGAAGTACTAAAAACATATTTTGGTCCACCAAATTTTTACTTTGGCCCACCTGTATATCTACAGACGTGTATGGAAATAGTTCGGACTAATATTATTTAAGATCATCATCGGTATTTTTAGAGCAAAAATAGTGGGTTTGAGGAGAACATCCTTCTGCTGTGATTTTTTTGTAAATTTTAGGCATCTAAAAAGGAAATGATTTGGCTTATAGCGGTTTGACAGGCATTCTTATCTAATTTCATATCGTTAAATGTGATAAATTAAGAAGTAATTACCTGTAAATTGTCACAAGCTGCTTCTTTGTTCACGTGCAACGGCCGAACGGTAATCAAAGCAATGTCAGAACTTGGCATGGCCAAAATATATTTGCTTCAGAAAGAGGCAAACATATTTCGGCCATGCGTTTAACCACTTTTTCAACTTTTTCCAACATGTTAGAGTATACAAACTGTTTCTATGACATTTTATTGATGTTACTACAACAACGAATTGTTTCAAAAGCATACATGTTTGTTACAATAGCTTCCGGACGTTGACTTGTATATTACCACTTCCTCTTGACTTTGGGTTGACTCAGCCATGACTTTGAATATGTATGAACTAATTCCAAAAAAACACTACCTAGAGCCAGTTTTTCGCCGAAAATTATAGTGTAGTATGATTCTTAGGTGTGTTATTCAATGTTGCATTCATAATTTTCTAATATTAATTGAGTTTATCAGATAAAATGCGTAAAATGTTACCGGGTGGGCCAAAATATGCATGTGGGCCAAAATACCCCCGTTACCCTATATTGAACATAAAAACCAACTTTGCTTGGTTTATGATTCCGCAGATTTTGTTACAGACTGATAGACAATACACAATAAGCAAAAAATCACCGTTGGAACTCTACTAATTAACTGTTTCAACTCTTGTCTCCAGTCAGAATCGTTACAATGGATACTGTGGTAAACGAATTATTGTTGACATATTGTCTGCATTACGGAAAGTACCGTTAAAAGGGTTGTCCGAAGATAACCTTTTAATCAATCAGTCAGTCATTCGATTAAATTTGGTCATCGCACAATTGTTACTTCCAAGCATTGTATAATTTATAATAACTACCTACCTGTAATTTCAATCATTGCGTCCGTCGAAGAAGCACTGTTTAGGCTGAAGCCTGACCTGAAAATGAAATCAACATTGGGACTCATTTCCTCCTCCACTGGAGCGTTCATTATATGCAACAACGGAAAAGCTGCTCTCGAGTAGCGATGATGATTGTTGTTTTCGTCGCATTTTCCATTATCTGGCTGCTGTTCGCTGTGTTGTTTGATAATCCTAATGAGCAGATGGTGGGAGGCAGATCGTTCTCGTCGTTCGCAGTTAGCCGTCCCTTTCCACACAGCAGCAGTAACACTCGCCGGTCCTGGTAGAATCTTCGCCATAATGAATATGTTACGCGCTCATTAGAACCAAGGATCTGATTGTGAAAATAAGGCAAAGTTTTCCGAGCACTGAGGACTGACATCTCAGCATTAAACAGGTATTTCGCAGTGACGACACAAACCAAGCGCACAGACGGCTTCTTGCGAGCGTACTTTCGCCGCCTTGACTTTGCTGGTAGTAATGAAAAGCAAATAATAGCAATTTGAAAAACCGTTGGTTCGCACTGTTGTTTTCCACTGTTTTGAATTCTATTGACATTGTTTTGCTGCTACTTTTCCAAGCACTAGGAAGAAAGTCAAATAGAAATTAATTAACACGAAAGCTGGATTACCCCCAGAACGAGATTGAACTGAAAACTGGAAAGTTGAATAAAGATGAAATATGCAAACGATTGCAGTTTAGGTGGACTATTTCGTCTCTAATCATCATCAATATTCTGTCTGTGATGAACATCAAATTGGAATACTTTCCCGTAAAAAGTTGGTCTCGTTTTTCTATTCCATTTGGAATTATAAATTACTACATACTATAGTTGGTGGAGGAAAATGCTTACCAACCTAGAGAATATGCAAATTTTTAAAATGAAGATTACGCCTCCAACTTCTAACATTTTATCGCTCCTGTGATACTCGTGAATAATGCAACTTCTTTGATTGCCAGTGACAAATTGAAATACCTATAATCGCTGTTTTCACTGATCGGTATCGGAAGTGGTTTTGATCATTAAAAAGTGTAATGCATACTGAGAATGATCTGTTACTTCCAGTCATCATTTTAGTGAAGACAAACAGCTATATTGTGAATTTCCCACAAAATTCAGTGTCTGCAACTGTTCTTAAATTGACAACGTGACTAAAAATTGAATCACGTACAAAACAGCCATAAGGATTGAAAATGCATCCGAACGAGAAGACAGATTGTTGCAAATGAATGCTTCCTCTGCCTCGCCGCGATACTCACACTTTCAATTATCGAGCAGTTAAATGTAATCATGTGTAAAACATTTGTACAATAAAATAAAATTTAACGATTCTCCGACGACGCGTCGTCCGGATAAAATAATGTGCCACAACGTGGAATATTGAAATAATATATATATATACATTATTGGTTACGTATTTAAACTGTATGTACATTTTGATATCATATTTATGCGCTGTCGAAATAATGCAGCGTCATTAATTGTGCTTTTGCACTGCACAATTATATCGATATTTTCGGTTACGTAGCGTCAATGAGACGTCGATAATAGACCGGAACAATTGAAAAGACAAATAGAACGCGTACTCAAATTAAAACAAACAAACGTTATTGTTTGTTGCATTTCTTTGATAAGTTTAAACGTTCAAGATTTTTGACCGAGCTGCACCACCTTTTAACAACTTTAACATGCGAATAATTTATCCAACAATAGATGCCAATAAAATCCTGAAGTATTTTTCGAATAAGCTGTCAGTTTGTTCTATTGAATTTTATCCCTTCCTAAGAGCCGTTACACCATGTCAAATTTTCTGATAAATTTATCGAACACCGTTGAGTAGCATCCCTAATTCTGCCTTGGCGAGTAGCCTGCCACCGAGCAGCGTCTACGCTTGTGTAAACCGCATTGCCATTGATCTCACGTTCCAAAATCCGGATATGGCCATCGAACGCGACATTGTTTGCTATTAGTTACTAGGAAACAAGCTCGGGCGTATATATTACCACCATCAGGAACAGCGGAAGCGAGAAATCCATTTGACACATTCCCTGTTTCTGTGCTTCCTTCCCACGGGGTGATTCTACGTATGCGGGAGTAAAAGTCACGAACTGAAATCGCCCTCTATCGCCCTTTAACGAAAAATAATTATGCAACCAAAGAAAAACACAATAGAAGATGAAAAGTAAATTTAGCGTTAAATTTTATATGTACCGGTTTTGTTCACAGTTTTTAGGCAATAACAACAGGTGAGGAGGAGTTTTGCGGTAAATCGATTATACATTTTCGTTCTGATACAAATTGGTTCCAGTCTGTCATATTACACTGCAATAATTGTTAACTTTTTTCAAGAACAAAAACAACACTGGACAACTGGAGGTACATATTGAAGACTTGCAACAGCCTAAGAATGTAGAATACTTGAGAAGAGACCTTTATCGAAACCATTTCGCTACCTGAAATCACAATCGGTTTGTCATTTTAACCCTCGTCGAACGAAATTGTTTCCCCGCTGGAAACCGGCTCAAGATTGCTATTCCTGATTCTGTTGTTATGAAATATGTTATATCTCTAACCTGTCTTTCTGGCAACAAGCGAAAGGCCACTCAGATTGCAAAATCTGGGGACGATAATCCATCAAAAGTTTCCGCCAGAACCAAGTGGGGAACTCGTCTACTCCACGGTAGCTAGCGGATACAAATGTGATGCCTTTTGATATTTTTTCTCGTTTCAGGTATTTCCTATAGATAAATCGGATTACGAGAGCACTGGTTGATATCAAACAACCCAAACGATACTTTAAATACATCAAGACAGGGGTATTTTTGAACCGTCATCCTTCCAACAACGATGGTACAGTAAATTGACCATCACTTCAAGTTGGCTGCTAATACTTTTACGATATTGGAAATGAACTTAAGCGATAAAGTAATTCTTCTTCCCGAAACAACAACCTCACAGCACTAACACAGAAAGGCAAGCTTTCCAGAAGCTCGTTTAATGGCTGTTCTGTTTACATCTAAAATCAGCAACGAAACTTTCTCGAGTGTCCATTCGATTGCCATTCAATGAAGTTTCTCGTCCCCCCTGATCTCATTTCGACCAGTTGTTGCCTCTGCAGTATCCGACCTGGCCAGAATATAAACTACCAACAAGAGCAGGCGGAAGCAGTTTGTTTCGTTGTTTTATACTCAAGCTCCTCTCGAACCGATGAATGATTGTTTGGTTGATTTCTCGTGGTGACGTCTATACAGTAACTCTAGCTTGGACCTTTTATGGCGTTTAGTTTTGTTTGGACTAGAAAATGCTTTTGACCTTACAAAACCACTTGCTACACTACACTAGGAAGAAAGTTTTCAAGATATTTTTTCTACCTAAACATTATTAAACAACATATTTAACAGAAAAGTTTAATATTATTGTATCATTGTCGTACAGTCTGTGCTTTTTTAAATTACTTCTGTCTTTTTTCACTTTAATCGGCGCTGTTAGCCATAGTTAGGATGTACATTCGCCTCTCATCGGTGTAGACAAGTCAGCCTAAAACACATTAGGTCAAACTATATATAGAAGAATTTCAGATTGAGATCGTACCAAACTACTGTTGACTGTATACCTCGTCAACCATTACTTTATTTGCAAGCAAATATTTACGCTAGACACAACCCATAGCTTCACTTGTATCTTAGATTCCAAAGCACTTTACGCACACGGCAAACTGCAAACATTTACTAGCATACCAAAAATGTTGTTGATCAGAGACCATTGGTTGGCAGGGAGGTTCCGAAGCAAGTGGACAACAATATGATTAGTCAGACATAGACTAAGCTAGATGAACCTCATTGGTATGTAAAGCCAGCTAAATACAACCCTGTTGAAGCTTTGTTGTTTGAACATGTGTTTAAATACAGAAGCTCATTTCGCCTCTATGGGGAGATCCATCAGAGCTGTAATTTGTAAGAGATTTCACCTCATACTGTGGTTTATTCGTTGCTCCCCAACATCGTATCTACTTAATAATGCTTCCAGTATGCCAACTAGAAACCCCAAACTAGAGGGTGCTCTTGTCAATTCTGGCTGCTCGAATAGTTTCGCTTAACCTCAAATTGTTTCCCGTATTATTCAATAAACATTTTCAAGAGATTAGTATGAAGAGCAAATCAAAGGTTCTGCATTTTGTTTTCAATATTGCTACTGAGTAACCGACACGCCTTTTGTAAACAACACTCTCATTTCCAAGCGCAATATTCATTAGCTTATATTTCAATTTTGAAATAGTGTGGAAATGGTAGAAACCTCGAAACTTTTAACCTTGCGAAAATAATATCTCTATCCCTGCCTATACAAAAACTTTTCATCAGACAAAATTCATTTTTCAAATGTTTAACCCTTTAACGGACCAAGGCTAAAAAAATGTCATTGAATTTTATTGTTTATTTCTGATCACTGATCATAGCTCGTAATTTTAAAGCAGAAAAAACGAAAGTTTTTGGTGGCAATATAGTTGCCACTGCCTTATAAAGGGTTAACATTCGGTTGCTTACAGCAAAAACAAAATATTGTCGACCAGCCGCACAGGTGCAATATGCAACACGCAACAGCATTATGAACTAATGCGTTTATACAGTTTATATTGTCGCTTGTGTAAGAGCTTTTTCACTCTACAAATACCAGTTTTATTGGCATACTCTGTTCAGAAGAAATTCAGTATATAAAAACCCTCAGAGAATGACAAGTTCTTAGTTCGGAACTCTACTGCTAGTGGCTACAACATTTATCTTTTCAGTATTACACTTTATATAAATGGTGTTTTCAGCAAAGTTAAAAATAATATTGTCACAAAAACGTTGACAAAAACACTTTTCTGCTAATTTCTCTTGTTTTGGAGGTAGGTATACCGTTTCATATCCGATTAGTCCTTAAAATTAGTTTTTCTTAATACCTATAAAATAGCATCATTTAGAAGCCAACAATGTTCAGCATGTATTTATATATCATCGAAAAAAATTACTTTGTAGAAAACATCAAACAGACCACTTCTACACAGACCAAGTTATTTCCAAAAAACGGTAAAAAAATATTATTTCTTGTACATCCCCAGATCACAGTTATGCATGGGATGAATTATTAAAATCACTCTATTGATTGATACGTTTGCCGTATGCAATTCTAAAAGACAGTTTTCTTACATTTTTTGCCAATAACTCGGTCTGTGTAGAAGTTATCTTCTTTGTATCCTCTACACTAAAAGAAATCGACACGACATTATAATGTGTTTTGCACTTGAATCCGCCCTACTGGTCAAAACATATAGAATTCATATGCGAAACACTTTAGAATTATTTATCGTGCAACACCTCATTTTCAAAAGGAAAACATTTTCAATTCTCGTGTTATGACATATAGACATAAAGTATGTGGACTTTAAATCTCAAATGATTGTTTACCGAACTTCGAATGATTTTTATTCGATTTTAAAATGAAAACAGTTTTACATGGAAATGATTGCATATAATGTAACCTTTGTTTTATTTATAAAATTAAAAATTCAATTTTTTTTCAATAATAATTCATCACCAAATATAAATAATAATCCTTCTCTGTTGAAGAAGCCAAAGAATTTACTTACTTTACTTTACTTTGTTGGCTAACGGTCCGTTCACCGGTCTAGGGCCGAACGAGTTAGAGATGTACAGCTTCTCCTGTCTTGGGCAGCCGTTCTCCAGTCTCCTCGTACACCAGCAGATCGTGCATCTTCTTCCACCGCGTGCGAGGCCTACCACGGAGCCGACGGCCTCTTCCTGGTTCTATACTGAAGATAGTTATAGCGGCTCTCTCGTCAGGCATTCTGGCTACATGTCCAGCTCGCTGAAACCTGGCCCGCTGTATTACCTTCACTATATCAGCATGTTTGTATACCTGGTACAACTCGTGATTCATGTGTCTGCGCCACACTCCATCTTCCAGTTTACCGCCAAGTATCGATCGCAGAACTTTACGCTCAAAAACTCCGAGCACTCGTCGATCAGCTTCCTTCAGCGTCCATGCTTCATGACCGTAAAGGGCCACCGGGAGTATATATCCCCTCTCAAAAGGTACGAAGGCCTCCTCCACGGCCTTACGGTTGATACCGATGATATGGATTTCGTGATGATCGTACCGTTTCTTTCCACGGTTGCTGTTCGTACTGCACCCTCAAGAGCGATGTTAAACAGTAAGTTGGAGAGCGCATCCCCCTGCTTCAGTCCAACCAAAGTTACGAATGCGGCTGATGTTTCGTCAGCTATCCGCACGCACGATTTTGATCCCTCCAGTGTCATACGACTCAGCTTAATTAGTTTCGCAGGGAAACCGTGTTCCAGCATGATCTGCCACAGCTCGTTTCTTTTCACTGAGTCGTATGCCGCCCTGAAGTCCACAAACAGATGGTGAGTCGGTAAGTTGTACTCCCGAAACTTATCGAAGATCTGTCGCAGGGTGAAAATTTGATCCGTCGTGGAACGCCCCTGCCGAAAACCAGCCTGGTATTCGCCAACAATGGATTCCGTTGACGGTCTCAGTCTAAAGAACAGGATACGGGAGAGCACTTTATATGCAGAGTTGAGCAACGTTATGCCTCCATAGTTGCCACAATCCAATCGATGGCCTTTCTTATAGATAGGGCATATGAGGCCTTCCAACCAGTCGTTCGGCATTTGTTCGTCCGCCAAGATCCTTAGTACTATTTGGTGGATCGCATAGTACAGCCGCTCGCTTCCCGCTTTTAAAAGTTCGGCCGGGATACCGTCCTTCCCAGCGGCCTTGCCGTTTTCAGCTCACTAATCGTCTTTTCCACCTCCTCCTGTGTTGGTGGCTCCACAGCTTGTTCGTCACTCATAATCGTAATCCTGTTCCTGCTCTGCTCAAACGGCTCCTCACCGTTCAATAGCGCCTGAAAATGCTCCTTCCACCTGGCTGCAACTGTCGGTTTATCAGTAAGCAGGTTGCCGTCCTTGTCATGACACATGACCGGCACAGGGAAATTCCTGCTTCTGACTCTGTTGACAGTTCTGTAGAATCTCCGCACGTCGTTTTGAGCATAGCTGTCCTCTGCGCTGGCGAGCACCTGCTCCTCGTACTCGCGCTTCTTTCAACGGTGGGTTCTATTTTCTGCAGCTCTTGCCACCCTATATCACTCCCTGTTCTGACGCGTAGCCGCAGTGAGCATGCGGCTCACTGTGGTTATGCATCGATTATACTTCAAAAGATGCATCAAAACGTAAAAATGCAAAGCTTGCTGTGTTTTTCGCAACAAAGATCCGCTATTGATCAACATGACATAAATGAACTTACGTTAAAGTTGTTTTGTTCCATGATTTTATAAGTTTCTGCAGATTTCTGCAAGAAATTTTAACTGTTGTGTATGCAGAGCACGTGGACAATTCAATTGGTGGTAATCTTGCCGTGGGATGTGTTGGGAAACGGCAGAAAATCGAAAATTACTTGTCAAAATAAAATTTTTGGCCGGAAATATTGATAGAATCCTAAATATCATAAATTAAAGTCTGCTGTAACATATAGAAAATAAAAGTCTGATGTTGTTTCAAAAGTTCAGTGAGAATATCAGAGGTATAGTAGGTTAAAATATGAATTTTAACGGCAAAAACTTTTTTTTAAAAACATCATTGAACATAATCAGATAGCTCAGTAAGATTGAGAAATAGCTACCTAGTGTCTTCAGCAAAGTTTTTTGTTATGTTATTTTGGAAAACTTTGCCAAAGACGGCGATAAAAAATTTTGATTTAGAGAAAATACTCTTTTTATCTCACTTGTGGGGGAATAATCACGGATCTGTTAATGTTCGAAGAAGGATCTTTTTTTATTCTAAAACTTTTCCGAAGGCAGTATTGCTCTAAAATGTAAAGTTTACGAGAAAATGACTTTTGACCACCTTTTTTCATTTCTGGACCACAGTGCGGCTCCTGGCACGGTTCTTTTCATCTGTCGCTCTCTGGCACTCGGCATTAAACCAGCCATTAGGCTTTCTTCCACACGTCGTACCTACCACCTCTCTCGCAGTCGTTTCGATGGCGCCGTGGATATTGCTCCACAGCCCATGTACACGCAAAAGTTGAAGTCTTGTAAAATCATTGTGTCTTCCCGATTCGCACAAATGTTGCACAGAAATCGCACAATAAAACGCATAACGCAACAGTTGTACTGCGAATACATTGACAAAGAAGGAAATCAGAATATGTATCATATACCGACACTTTATTTCTCACGTCGAGTGTATTAGTGACTGCTACTCATAGATACATATATGTCTTCCATTCCTGCTGTTTTGCGATCCGTTGATCCAGCTCTCTGGCGTATTCCGCTGCCACGCCATCAGCCTTCAACCGCTGAATGTTGAAACGCGTCGTCCTTTCTGTGCGAGATTTCCGCACGTTCGACAACCGTGCGCGGATCTTACAAACGGTCAGAGTCAATGTTTGGTCCCCGAAAAGACCTAACATCAGTAACATCCGAAAAGTGCCGACCGTCAATCAGTACCTGATCGATCTGGGAGCAGGCTTCTCCATTTGGATGCCTCCAGGTGTGCTTCCGAATATTCGAACGTGGAAAATAGGAGCTACATATGGCCATTCCTCTGGTCGCGGCAAAGTTTAGCAGCCTCAGGCCGTTTTCATTGGTTGATGAGTGAAGGGCATAACCGGACGAAAGAATTCCTCCATCCCAACTTGTGCGTTTGTATTTCCGATGAAGACTTTTACGTCGTGTTTTGGGCACTCGTCATAGATTCGCTCAAGCTTGTCATAGAACTCATCTTTGACTTCATCGGATTTGTCGTTTGTCGGTGCGTAGGTGTTGATTAAACTGTAGTTGAAGAATTTGCCCTTAATCCCCAACATGCATATACGGTCAGCTACGGGTCTCCACCGGATGACTCTTGTTTTCTGATTTCCCAGCACTACGAAACCGACGCCCCGTTCCGCTGCTTTGCCGCCACTGTAGTCGGTACTTGAAAGAATAGGGTCCACTGCACGGAATTCCTTTTCTCGGGAATTTGGCCAGCGAAACTCCTGAATCGCTGAGATTTCGACTCCCTGCCGCTGTAGTTCTCGAGCAAGCAAGCCAGCCCGCGCAGGTTCATTGAGAGATCGGACGTTCCAATTACCCGATTTCCAATCGTTTACTTTAATCTTTTTCCGTGTTCGTAGCCTAGGTCTTCGCCGATTGATCCGTTCCGTATTTCTGAATTCGTTGTTCGTAGTTGAAAAAAAAAGGTTTCGGTATGCTACCTTACCAGGTTCGCGATACCTACATCCTGCTGATGGGGCTGCCATCTTAGGTGTAGCTGGCGGGATACAGCATTCCATAATTCAGCCGCCCGTTTCGGGGCAGACGCTGTTGTACGCCGCCCCTATGGAGATACAGCCGCGTACGAGCCCCTTCCCAGTCAGCATACGACCATAGTTTTCACCCAATCTCCGCTAAGGTTACTCGTATTCCGGTCGGCACCACGTGGAGGTTGCGATAGGAGTTGCTGGACAGAGGTGAATGGCCGCATTAGGGTCTCAAGTTACACGTGTCCAGCCATTTGCCAAAGAATTTAATTAATTTAATTTAATCAATTGATGTTTTAGTAAACAAATACCAGCCTCTAGCGTAAAGATGCAATCATCAGAATCCCTGTAATTCTGTGATGGAAGAATAAAATAAGATTAGAATTCGATTCTTTTACGTGACACAAATCACCAATTGTCTTCGGCAAAGTTTTTTGTGATAACGTTATCGATAATTTTGTTAAAAACACAATTTCTCCAAAGCGCAGGACGCAGGACGATCACCCTGATGCTCTTCAAATAGCTATAAACAAGTAGCATGTATGGCAAGTTTCACTGAACAAGGATGTCACGAACTGGCACACAGGGCTGTATACCTCGGGCCCTGAGGGTATAACTATATACTTAATCTCTTTTGAACTAGTATT
This sequence comes from Wyeomyia smithii, assembly GCF_029784165.1. Classification (NCBI taxonomy): domain Eukaryota; kingdom Metazoa; phylum Arthropoda; class Insecta; order Diptera; family Culicidae; genus Wyeomyia; species Wyeomyia smithii. The sequence continues at coordinate 188,343,910 of NC_073696.1, forward strand.
TGGAGAGTAAATGACAAAATTCACGAACAGTTGCACCGTCCCAGTAGTTTAATTGGTCAAAACGCCATGCCGGAGACATGGAGACTGTAAGTTAAAGTCCCGGCTGGATGCGGTATATTTTTTCCAAGTTTGTATCATATTTGCAGTTCGTTTGCTTAGCTTCCTTAGCTGCACACACTGTCTACCTTTGATGAACTCATTACAGAAAATTACTTTTAATTCAAGACGTAGGAGGTTAAACAAACGCAGTTGATTCGAACCCCATTCTCATGTCTGCCATCAGTTAGTACAAACAGCCGCACAGCTGCAATATGCAACACGCAACAGCTGCAATATGCAACACGCAACAGTATAATAAACTGTTGCGTGGTTGAGAGTGCGTTGCATGTTCTGCTATCTGCTTCTACCCGAGGTTCTACCCTAGGTTGTTTTCCTTCTAAGCCGCATCACAATGCTTCGAGTTGTTTTGTTACGTAGCTAAAGATTTCATTAGTCCGGTTTCACTGGTTGCTGATTCAGAATTAGGTTAAAATAAAACCTGTTTGCTTCTTTCAAAACTGGGAGAATGGCATAACTTGTAAAAAACATCACGAACAGAATCGAGCTTATAATTGGTTAGCCGTTGTGTTTCCCGTTCACTTTTATTTTATACTTTTACTGGTTTGCAATTGAAAAGATATGCTAATTATCATATTAAAAGTTTGAGCAAAACTTCTCCTACCGATTAAAACATTAGTGTTCAAGATCTGTTTAGTGAAAGTAACAACTCGTCCTGTTCTCAGCTATAAAAGCCAGCTGATCTGGTTGAATTTTGCGAAACTAAACCAACAGCGATTGATTTGCAACTCCACTTTTCATTATTTTACTATTGCAAAGTTGTGTCAGCTATTATACCACAAGTTCGAGCGTTGCCCTTTTCTGGTTAAGCTGTTGATGTTAACGATCCGTTCAGGAATAGTAACCAAATAGAGAAGTTTACTTCGAACATATCACTTGCGATTACTCTCGAAGGCACCAAATGCAAGCGGTACAATTGATTAGGAAAATATTGCCAAAAAGTACGCGGACAAAAAAGGTTGAGTATCGCTGTCTTAAAACATAGAGGAATATTGCAAATTGTAAAATGTCTTCATGCCCTGCGAACTCAGGGTAATGATTGACGAAATTTTTATTTTTTTAAGTGTATTTTTTTTAGAAAAATAAAATAAAATTATGTACTATTTTCTCGTTTATGTCTTTTTTGTCGGATTTGTAATTTCCTAGTTATGATTTGTCCAACTAAAAATTGTTGATGTTTAAATATATGAATACGACCTTTTGAAATGATAAAAAATATATTGGAAAAATGAAAAAAATCAACTTTGTGTGATGATCAACACTACAACAAATTTTTATTTAGATCAGAGTTAAACGTATTTCGTTCTTTATTTGTAGAAGTAAGTGATAATCTTTCCGAAATAGTTCAATCCCCAACCACATTTCACATAAACTTTCAACAGTAACACTTCAATAGCAGAAAAACGATCAACATCACCCATGAAACGATCCTGATCTCATCGAAAAGCGCCACCGGTAACGCGCTATCGGAGTGTTCCACCTTTTACCGATAAAAAGTGTAATAACGTCAAAACATCGTAAATAACGACGAAATTGCATGTTTCCTGCTAATAGCTTTCTGTTCGTACTTAACGGCAGGGCAAACCAAGCGGGGGTCTTTGCCGGATCAAGTACCCGCACTGATGGCTGTCATTTCGTGCTTATTGCTTCCTGAGCCTATATTCGTTGCTTTGCGGTGGACCATCAATTGGCGGAATCGATAGGTATATTCATTTTCGCGAAAAAAAAAGCAATGCCTTGTAATCTAATACGTACCACGTGAAATGATAATGGTCAGTAACCGTGGGTCTCCATATAATTACTTACGATGGCAACGCTAGGTAATTTGTGCCGAGCAATGTACTGAGATTCGTGGTTTCATTTGCCGTTTTGTTCCTAATGGCTTCATTGGCTCTTAAGCTGGAATCTCTATGTTGTTTTTGACTGTGAAGCGAAAATGGCCCAATTCAAAAAGAACATTTCAGCTAAACAACCACATAGCGCCTGAAACGGACAGAAATGCACCTGCTGAAGTTGTAGATTAAGGGTTTCTTGTGGCAAAACCGCAATAGTAAGAGATCCAATGAATTGTAAAGGCACTGAAATATAAATTAAATTGCTACTTTTTGGCCTCGCTTGCAGACCTGCCACAAGCGGTGGATAGAGTGTGCTTTTCGCAAAAAGCAAACCTGTTCAACTACTGCACACACACATACACGTTTACTTCCGTAACAAACTATGAATGAGTAAAACCTATTTCACCGTTTTCATCTTCTACCTCATCTGACTCGGCACATCGACGCTCTCTCCTTACTGGTCGTGGAAGGAATCTATAGGCATTCGGGCACGGTGCAGTTGAATGATGCATTCAAGCGTACATATCCAATGTGGCTACAGGATATAGAGAAAGCCGAAATAAGGATTCGCTGGTGTACCTTCCCAGGCCACTGACGTCGCCCAACTAGTGTGGAATTCGTTTGTTTGCGTCCTTTGGTGAGATAGGTCATTCCATGCTCCTTAATCCTTGGGACCAGTCTAGGGCGTTGCACCATAATACGGTCCTTCTGCAGTTGCATGCAACATAATGTAAAAGGGCGCTTGTATTGCGGTGAAGTGATGAATTTTGGTCTTCAGGAATTTGAATTCAATTTTCTAATAAAATTTATTCAAGATAAACAGATTGTTACATTGAATATCGACAGTCTGTTACGATTATTTGTTCAGCTTAATTGCTAGATGTAACATTGCAATTGACTGCGACGTGTACAAGTGGATACACTTACACCGTTCCCACGAGAAGTGGAAACGTGCACATCCCACATATACACGGATGCACATGAAAACGCTCAAAGGATGGATTGCACAGATTAGAACCCGGCTTCGGTTGTATGTTCACCTTAGTGGGCTGTCAGGAAATGGTTCGGTCGCCTCGACAGTGAAAATGATTGCAGCTCAACCGAACGAACGCGGTAGGATTTTCCGCCTATTATGTGCTAGGTAGACTTGACAGGTCGGATCCCTTGAGATGGAATTGAAAAATATAGCTTGCTGTGCGGTGTTTCGGCTAAAAGCGAAGTTATGCTTAGAAGACCTAACCTAGGTGACCTGGGAGCCGGGGCTGGGATATGAAATGAGATGTGTTCCGACGCAGTTACGTACGCAGTTGGTTGCGAGTAACGTGGGAATAGCATCGAGGTGCGAAATAGAAATTAAATGTTCAGAGTGCCATTTTTGAGGCGAACACCTGAGCAGTACACGTTACGGATTTTTGTTTAGCCTTTCAGGGTGACATCATTATTTGCTTGGATGATCTTATGACATCCCATATTTAATTATGCTATTTCGGCCTTCTATGCAAGTTACAACTTAATTCTCAAGCTGGTTTGATGTTTGAATTTATTAAATCTCACATGTCAACGAATGATAAATGTTTTTTTAAGATACATGTTTCTTTAACATCTTATGGCAATTATTTGCATTGATACTTAGTGCGCTTCCGTAACCTTGTCGCATCTTTGATGCTTTTTCCGAAAAAAAGGAATATTTTGATGGGTCCGGTGTATTCTAACTTATCGAAAAACGATTTAGAAACAGTGTATTTTTATTGGATAGAGCAGTTAAGATAATAAACAAAACACTTTACTTTCATCATGACATGCGAAAGTAAATTCATAACTACACAATTGTTGTCCTACAACACACAAACAAACTATTTCAAACAAGATGCTGACTTTTAATAATTTCATTTATATTATTGTTATTTTGTTTTATCTGTTATATGAACTGCTGTATGTCCTCTTCTGTTTGAGGTAAATAAAAGCATCTTGAAGAGCAAAGTGAACCAAGCATTTATTCTTTTCTGGCATTTTTTAAATAAACGTTGCGAGCATAGCAAATAAGGCGAGTTTTTTGTAGACGAAAATTGGTATGAAACAATGTTCATATCTCAAACAAAAATTCTGCGCTAGGAAAAGCTCAATGAATAGATTACGTACAATTGACTTTTAAAGTCTTTATTTCACTCTCGAAATCGTCATCAACTGAATCCGACTAGGCGTTAAATAAACAATTTTCTTTCATCAAAGTCCCACGTGTAGAAACACTTTCAGTTGAAGCTCAGCTAAGCTGAAACCGCGAGCCACGAAACCGGCTGACGGATGCAGCGCAATCGGAAGGCAACCCGATCGATATGTACCCATTTACTGCAAATGTGAAGGACTTTCTGGCACGCCAGTTTTCCACACATTACTTTGTTGGCCTGAAAAGTTTTTCCCCCGAAACGGAGAAAACTGCTTTCCCACTTAGGCTATTTACCTGACAGTTATCTACCATTACACTGTTGAAAACTTTAACAAAACAATTTCCCCGAAATGCAAATTGGCTTCCTTTCGTTTTCCACCTGGAGCGTTCCGACTGTTTGCACTCCTGCAGTTGTTCCGTTGCCGCTATTGCTGTTGAAGATTTCAATCTTCATTGTTTTTGCTTGTTGGTATGGTGTTACTGTGATTCTAGCCTAGTTCTAGTCTAGTAGTTTTAAACCATGTACAGCAATGAAAAGAGCAAAACCCAAAGGTGCTTGCAAAATTAGAGACTTATTTGACAATTTAGAGAACCACCGGCCATTTGCGAAGTAAAATCAGAAGTAGAGCGGTATCTGCCCTGAATTTAATATTAAGGTCGCTCAACCTCCCTCGACAACTCTAATGTATGGAGGGGTTAAACCGCAAACACCTTAAAGCTTCCGCCATTATGATCGGTACAAAACAGTACAACTCAACCTACCTGTGTACGCGTGGTAAAAACGGATACTGCATCCCTCTACGCTGTAGCTACATATAACAAAGAGCTATTCTTCCGTCAAGCCATTCGCAGGGATAAAAGTTCCCATAAGCTGAGGCCCTGATGCTGCTAGTTAAGTTGCTCATACGTAGCTACTAGAAAGGTCCACTTAGCATATTCCTACCTTTATCCTACTGTAGCCGTTAGCATATCGTCGGTTATGTGCTGTTTTGAGACATTTACATCCTGTTTGCTTGCATATATATGTTAAAGTTTCGAATCCCAGTTTTCTCAAGGAACTGTGTAGGATGACCGCGAGAAAGTACTGACTGGAGCGAAGCCAGAATGTGTCGGTACTTTATCTGCTGACATCGGCGTTGTCTGACGATGCTACCGAAGCCACAGCATCGGAAGCATTTTACTGCCAAGCAAGCTGGTACAACCAAGTAAGGAATCATGCAAGCAGAAGAAACAGTTTGTTACGATCCATCTAGCGGAGTAATCTTATCTTTCCCATGCTATGATACCTTGGCACCGCAAGTTATCTATTTTTCGGAAGTTTTATTTTAACTTGTTTTTTTTTTATCTGGTTGGACTGAATCTAACCAATACAATTTTTTGTCCATATCTTTGGAACACACACGCGTACGCTAGTATTAGATTTATTTTGATAAAATAAGTCGGTGCTGAAACTTCAATATCTAAATATAGCGTAGTGCTTCCACCTTAATGGTTGGAATTGAAACGGTATGTCGAAACAGCACGAACAACGTTACGTTCATTGATAAATAGACCAAATTTTATTTTTTTTAATTTATTATTTTATTATAACTTTTATAAGGATTCTTTTTAAGTCAGATAAGTAGGCAAATTAAACTTCATATAAAACATATTTATAGGCTGTTCCGAAAATTATAAATACATCTTCTTTCTTGAATAAAACAAAAAATACAGGATTTTTGGGGTCATTTTATTCTGAAATATAGATAATAAGTGTTTTCTTTCCAGTTTCAATTCAAGTTGAGATAATTTTTCGTAGGATACGCGAGTTCTCTAACTTTTCTGTTAACCTTACTCATAAGCTTTTGCACAGTGTGTTCTCCGACCATTTTTACCACTTTGAGCCAATCTTTTTTAAATTTTTCAACATTGTCCGCTGGTTTGACATATTTCCTCAGCTTTGCCTTGGTCAAAGCCCAAAAAGTGTCAATAGGGCGAATTACAGGGCAGTTTGGAGGATTCATCTCCTTTGGGACACATGTGACATTATTTGTTTTATACCACCCTAGTGCATCCTTAGAGTAATGGCAGGAAGCAAGATCGGGCCAAAAGATTGGAGGATTGTTATGCTGCTTAACCATGGATAACAACCTTTTCTGCAAACACTCTTTCACGTAAATTTTACCATTCATTGTGTCATTCGTAATGAATGGACGAGGTATTTTCCCACATCCACAAATTCACCTTCTTGCCGAATATTTCGGTGTAAATGGCTTTCACTGGTCCAGGGACATCCTTTCCCTTCGGTGATGTATAAAATTGCGGTCCTGACAGAGTCTAATAGTCCAGTTTTATGTAGGTTTCGTCATCCATGATAACACACCCCATTTTTTTGGTCAGAAGCTTGTCATAAAGCTTTCGAGCTCTCGGTTTCACAGATTCAACACAGGACGCAGCCAACGTTTGGTTGAATACTGCACGTTATTTGAGATGACGGTTGTTCTTAAGTGTATTTATAATTATCGGAACGGTCTATAAAAATAAAAAATACCACACATTCAACGTAAAATTACTTGATCAAATTAAGATTTAAATTATTTGAACGATTTCAATAGTCATTCGGAGCGGATCAAAATGCGCCATCAGAAGATAAACAAAACGCTTGCAGTGTAACCAATATCACTCCAATTTTTGCTATCGTATATCTGATAACGTTTTCTAGTTTTTTTTAGAATTTATGTCCAGATAACGTTGACCCTATGCGGAAACAATTTTTATATTCTAGCAAAGGAAACAACTCATTTTGAAAGGTTGAATTTTTTTATCATCAATTTAGGCTGATACAAATTTTAATTTTTTTTTAAGTCCAAGGTTATCAAAATTAGCAAAGGGGGTGGCAAAAAATAAATAACACCGAGACGAAAAAAAAAGAAATTTCTTTGATCAAAGTTTGTATGCAAGTTATGACGTTTGTAACTTGCACTCAACTAAATGTTAAAAATTAACACTTTATTGTTAATATTATTTATTTCGCTTGCCTTTTGACGACACTCTCGCTGTCACTGGACTTGTTTGTTGCTAAATTAAGCATTTATGCTGTCGGAAAACCTATGAAATGAACAAAACGGTTTATATTCAAGATTTTTGAATGGGTGACATAAAATGAAAATGAAATTTGTAACGACCTTATAATCAATTAAAACTGCCACTGATGAAAACGCTTGTCGATCTAGTTGCACTACGCATAACAACACATTTGCGCATGCGCTGGTTAGCAGTTGTCATAGCAACAGATTTGCGCATTTCCGTAGGTTAGTACTCGAGGTGTATTTTGCCACTTCATTCTATCAAGTTGGTTTGCTTTCATGCTGTTATGTAATACTTCATATAGTATCGATACTTGTTCTATAGTAGCGCTTTTAATAGAGGTGATAGAAATGTCATGAAATAGGTAACGTAAACTTTCCTTTAACAACGTGTGTTACTTGGGTTTCCCAACAGACCCCACCTTACTTACTCTACTTTACTTTTGCGGCAAGAGACCGATTACACAGTGCAACAAAAATTGACTTTTTTCTGCTTTGGTTTCTATATATAATTTTTTTGTGTATTTTGATGCAAAACCAAATTTCCCGAGTTTGAATATATTTCAACTTAAGGGGCAACAATGGCGCCATTTTGAATTTTTGAGAAATCGGAAATTTTCGATGTTTTTTCGACGCCATTTTGTTTTAAGACCAAATATCAAAATTGTAAGAGTTTTTCCACATATTAGCATCTTCTTACCCATCTTTTAAAACAAACAGATCTTAAATCGGACAAAAACTGAGCTCAAAACGGTGATTCTACGAAAACGGTTTTGGCATGGTTTTAGTCAGGGTGGATATTTGTTGACACTCTTGAGTGAAAGTGAAAAAAGCATCCATAAACGTTATTTTTTACAATCCTTTCAGAGTTCTCCCTTCCCGCTTTTTGCATGGAAGTGAACTGTCAAAACACCTAATTATATTTCATGCGATGGCAGCAAGTCAACAAAATCAGTTTATCAGTTAACGAAGATTGTCAAGGCATCAGTCAGTGTCAGTGAAAAAGTGTTTCGGTGAAGTTCATTTTGGTTGAGTGGACTGTTTGTTTTTCTTTTTCGCTTTGAAGTGAAGATGGATTTGTCGTCAAATTTTATTCCGTATATCAATATCAATTTGTCTTTACATAATCCTCCCCCTTTTGCGGGGAGGGGGTTGCATTTTTGACCACGACCGGTCGAAACATAAAAATCTCGCTGCAGCTATGAGACGGAATCATCGCGTCTTCGATAAAGTTAAATGCAACCCCCTTCCTGCAGACAGGAGATGATCATGTGAAGATAAATTGATATTGTATCTTTGAGTAACGCTTACACTCTTGATATTACATTAAACAGATTTTAAATAAGTTAATGTAACGTCGACATAAACCTATTTTAGTATTGTAAGGGATTTGGGACAAACTTGAAATGTTGCTGACATTTTACGTGAATCAGACACCTACTAATCGATTCCTGAGACTTTTTTACTCAATTTAAGACATAATTTGACTGCCACTTTTAGATATTAGCGCATTACCATTAATGCTCAGATATTACTCGATATATTATTTTACTTCGTGAAATATACTAAAAGCATGCCAAAACCGTTTTCGTAGAGTCACCGTTTTGAGCTCAATTTTTGTTCGATTTAAGATGTGTTTTTTTTAAAAGATGGGTAAGAAGATGCTAATATGTGGACAAACTCTTAGAATTTGATTTTGGTCTTAAAACAAAATGGCGTCGAAAAAACATCAAAAATTTCTGATTTCTCAAAAATTCAAAATGGCGCCATTATTGCCTCTCAAGTTGAAATATGTTCGAACTCGGGGTAATTTATTTTCGCATCAAACTTCATTAAAAAATCATACATAAAAGCTAAGGCAAAAAAATTGTTGCACTGTGTAATTAACACTTTTTTTTTCTCTGTGTGGACTCATTACTGCGACCAGAGCTTAGATCTATTGTGATATTGCCCAGGTGTTTTCTGTACTCCGTACTTCATATTATTAGCAGTAACACTATTGAAGTAATTGATACGCTTATCATCCATACCAGTGCTTGTGTGTAAATTTTACCTTTCCGTTTCAAGCTTACTGCTCTACTATACCGAGCCTCTGTCCATCCGAACAATATCGCCTAGTTACAATTCCCGGAAGAGAACTTTCATATGTTACTCACACCAGTTTTATTATAATAGGGACTTATTTTTGTTAGGAGGAGAGTCAACAGGGGTACTGTAGAATCCAGATTGAAGGAAGGGTACGTGGTGGGGGAGCCTGAGAATAAACCCATGCTTAAAAGTCCTTTGACAACCAAATGGCCTGATTCTACTAAGATTCGAACCCACGACCACCCGCTTACCATAGCGGACTCTGTAACCTTGCGGCTACGGAGCTCCCCAGTAATTAACCCTATGTACGATTTCGACTTCGTTGAGATATATTTATTTTTTTTTTTATTCTCGCTTATTTTCCGTCGGTCTAGTTCCGCCACTGTTGTGGCCAATCACCGACGCCCAGGGAGGCGACTCCACACCCAGGACCCTAACTCACGACCCGTTTATTAACGGACCGGCGCCAACGGCTTTACTTCCTCATGCGATGGAAGGCGTGATCCCAGAGATGTTTCGCCTCAGAAAATCTCCCGGTGTCGGCTAGGATTGAATCTAGACCAGTTGGGTTGGTTGTGAGTGGATCACGCCACCTCACAACCATCGACACCTATGTCGGCAATGGGATTCGAACCCAGGCGTCGAGCGTGGTTGGCGGAGACGTTACCAACCACACTAGGCCCCCGCTCAAGAGATATATTTATGATAAATTTCATTCAGTTATATACGATTTGGTGTTGACTGGGAACCTTCAATCGAAACGAATGCATGCGATAACTCGCCCTAACTCATGATGTGGAAAACCATGTTTGAGCAACATCCACCATAATTCATTTCTCCTAACTGAGTCGTACGCTGCTCTGAAGTCTATGAACAGATGGTGAGTCTACAAGTTGAATTCTCGAATTCTATCGAGAATTTATCGTAAGGCGAACATTTAGTCCGCAGTGAAACGTCCCCCTCCAAAACCACATTGATTTTCGCCGAAAAAGATTACCTGCAACGATCTTAGTCTGTGGATAGACGCAGGTAACCACCCCTCATGGTTATTCAATCTTCTTCCCAAAAACCCTAGACATGGTACGGTAAACAACCGACCGCATAATCCCCTACCTAACTCCAATTAAGAGAGCTAAATTTTCATTTTACCTACTACAAATAAAAAACCGGATTAACGCTTTGCTCTTTACCAGTCCATAAGCACTGATGATGACTGTATGTCACAGTCGAAATACGTATTTGTACGGACTAAATTCAATATTTACTTCTCAAATTTCTAGTAGAGTCTAACGGAAACTTATAATTCTTTCTTCTGATTTCATGATTCAATGGTTTCACTCCCGACTTTGGCAGGAATGCTGCTCTTCCCAGCTGCCCTACCCTGTTCCGTAGCTCTTCAACTGCTTTCTTTACCTCGTCCATGGATGGAAACACTTCCACAGCTTGTCCATCATTCTAAATATCCATTCTGCTCCTGCCGAAGCCTCTGTTTTCCTCACCGTTCAATCGTTTAAAACGAGCCATTGGCATCCCTATACCGAGTAACAGTGAATGACAATAAACTCATGTTCTGGGCTCAAATTAATCTGTGCCCGCTGTCAGCAGTAAGATAAAGATGTATGAAAAGAGGCGGTGATATGCTATCTCGTTTACACATATGTTGATATGTTAGCCCTTGAAACATGGCGCGATGCCATGGGGGTGGTTTAAAATGTTGTTTCCAATGCCTGGCCTCCTCTGGTTTGTCGGTAATCAGATTTCTCTTTCTGTCATTGCACATGACAAAGACTGACACGTTTAGGTTTCTAATTCCTTTCACGTTTTACAAAAACCAGGCTAGTTCTCTTGAGAGCAAACAGTAAAGGCAAAGTAAACAGTGTAGTAGCCTAATATGCATGTTACTGTAAGCCGCGTATTGGTGCACCTAGGGTACCCATTTTTACTAGCCGGGACTTCATTCACTTTCACATTCGTTTGCGCCGAATATCATATTGCAGCATAGATTACGTGATATAATCAATATGATGCCACGTGGTAATGGCTTTCTGAAATACTCATTTTCATCGCAGTAGCTAGAATTTATTTATTTCAAGAATTCGGATGAGGTCACTAAAAATGACAGTTTCGGATTAGCTAGCCTTATTTCTGTGAGCCGGAATCCGTTAATCTTTTTGTAGAAGTTCCTCGCATCGTACCTCCGCAAGAATACACTCTGAAGGTTAAGGTTTCTCCCGGCTATGGAGTCTTTTTAGCGATTCTAGAATCTCGATATTTCCCTCTGCACTGATGTGTCACAGCCTCCGGCGGTGTTATTTTCAGTCGTCCCTCGCCGGCGCTCAAACCTTTTAGTGGACATGGTTATCGCAGTTGTACCCAACACTTCCCACGCTGTGGTATACTGTGAATATGTCTCCACTCTTGCATACCACGAGATACGGCTTCCTGCTACGAAATGGCACCTGCGACTTAAATGAATTAGTACATTGAGCGACTTAAGTTTCGCCAATTGGTTCTGGACGCGCCACTTCCACGGTTCAAAACTCACTTCTGTACCGTCAAAAACGTTGGCCCGCTCTGCTCGCACAACGATAGTAGCATAGGGTAACGCGCTCGAAAGTTCCCCTTTCATAGCCACCGTTTGTTCCGGCCATTGCTCGAAGTTCTTGGGATGCAGTCCTACGTCAAGTTGTCGTCCTGTCCTGGTCCGGTGTAAGCGTCAGGCGATGTCCCCTTTCTCGCTGACTACCACTGATCAAGTATCTAGCAAGATCTGCTTCTACCAGTTAACCACTGCACTGGTCTGAGAGGTCCGGTCCAAGATCTGCTGCTACTGGTACTGCTACCAGTTGATCACTGGTTTATCAAGTCCAGTACGAGGTCTGCTGCTGCTAGCAGTTCACCGCTGGTGTCCAGTCAGCTACTGGGCCCATAACCATTTGTTGGAATGTAAAGTCAAATTGAAATCACTTGGTTTAATTACTGGTTAAAAGATAATTTTATTGAATATCATCTCGTCAGGTTGTTATAAGCGACTGTGTTGACTATCGATTGTTACAGAGTTATTTTCGAATAACTTTTAAAAAGGACCTTAATTTAGTGCAGTGAAATGATATTTTCAACAATGCAGACATATCTAAACACAACCAGTGAAAAATAAGACAAATCTCAGGCTCTACTGTCACAAATTCAAAAAAGAGGTAGAGTGATCAAAGCCACCTTGGATTACAGTAATTCATATTCGGTATGCTATCTTACTAGGGCTGCGATACCTTGTTTTGTGACGGTGCTGCCGTATTAGATAAAGCTGACCAGGCACTACATTTCATGATTCAGCCGCCAGCTTCGGGTCAGACGCTGTTTTACGCCGCCCATTAAATGAGGTCACAACCGCGTATGACCCACAGGTTTGCCAGCTCTACGGATTTCTTCATAGATCTACGGATTTGTTTCACTTCATAAGGACAAATCCGTAGAATCTACAGATTTACACGAAATGGTATTGGCATCTCTAACGACCCCTCTTCCCAGTCAGCATACGACAAAGTTTCTCCTTAATAGACGGCACCAGCAGTAACTACTGAACGATTTTGACACATTTAAAACATAATTAACCTAGCTGAGGCATACAATCAATCGCTTTTTTGTAAGGTTTAGACCACTGCGACCATTGTTTTGATCTCTTGTGGTGTGCCTCTTCTTTAGTCCAGATACCCAAATAAAAGTTTCCACCTAAAGTTACTTGCCGGACGGCCTCCTTCATCGACAAACACTCATGGCCGTAGAGTACCACCGGGAATATCAGCATCCTGTAGAACACAGATTCCTCTGCACCAGCCACCATGTACTATGTTTTGGTAGAGTTAATGGTAAGTCCAATTCTCACTGCTTCCCTCTTGACAGGCACGAATGCCTCTTTCACTGTTCTGTGGTTAATACCGACGAATTCAATATCATCCGTAAAGCCAAAATTTTCGAGAGCCCATCACTCTGATTCAGACCGTCTATCGTCACGAACGGGTTCGAAATTACGCGCTATCCTAACGCATGATGAAAAGCTAAGGGTGGCACGAATCAGCTTAATTAGTTTCGTTTAGGAACCGTCTGCCATAATTTGTTGCGCCTAACTGAATCGTATGCGGCCTTGAAATCTGTGAACGGATGATGAGTCTGCAAGTTTACTTCTCTGAACTCGTCAAGGATTTGACGCAAGGTGAACATTTGGTCCGTTGTAGATCGCCTTACCCGGAAATCGCACTGGGACTCTCCGACAAAGGCTTACTGCAACGGCCTCAGTCTATTAAACGGAATGCGGGAGAGAATGGACAGCTGCTCATTCCCGACTTTGAAAAGTACAGCTGGAAGGCGTCCTCTCCAGCTGCTTTGTTTTTTTTTTTAAGTATTTACAAGCTTCCCTAACCTTGTCCAAGCTTGGCGAATCCACAGCTTGTCTATGCTCCTCAATTTTTCTCCTGTTCCTGTTGACAGCTCTATCCTCTTCGCCGTTCAGCAATATCTCGAAATGCTGTTTCCATCATATGGCCACCAGTCTCATCGGTTATCAGGTTCCCTTCCTTGTCGTTACACATGACAGGAATTGGCACCGTCCGGTTCCTGATTCCGTTTACTACTTTATAGAAACTTCTCGTGTCGTGCATGGAGAAGTTAGCCTCCGCCTCCGACTGGGTTATTTAGTTTTTCCATTGTTCGCTTTATTCAATTGCATCCCCATATCCTAATGCACGAGCTTTCCTCTTAACACTGCTCATAAGGTCTTGTACAACGTTTGGACCCACTTTTTTGTGTGGAAATCCGTTTTCTCTTCATATCCTCCTCCGCTTTTACTTCCTTAGGATATTTTCGAAGTGCCTGCTTCATGAGGGCCCAGTACTTCTAAATTGGCCGCAGTTCAAGTGTGTTCGGGGGATTGAGATGCTTCGGTACGGAATTGACGTCCTTAGTTTCGTACCACTCCAAAACATCTTTCGACTAATGACCAGTGGTGGGCACCATTCCGCCAATTCGCTAATTAGCGACGCTAAAATTCAGTTAGCGATTTAGCGATTTCGCTAGTTTATGAGCTAGTTAGCGAAACTGTTAGCGTCGCTAAAATTTTGGCCTTCGAAACGCTTATCGCTAATTCGCTAAATTTTGTAGAGAAGCGACAATAGAAATCTTTAGAAAAACTGTGAATTGCTGATGGCGTACGTAAATTGCTTCGAAAGATGAACATACTTTAATGCGAAAGTTACTTTTGTCAGTATTTTACCCTAGAATGGAGTTCCAGTTATCGTACAAGCCACAGGAGCATTTTGAAGAACAAGCACAAGGTCTAGATTGAATTTTCGGCACACCAAGAACTTTGGTAAATTGCAACGCGCTTGAAATTATGACAACTTTGGTTCTACTTTTTCGATTCAGATAATAATTGAATTTTTATTTAAAGAAAACATTCCTAAGAGTATCTATTTTCAATGCAAGCTAAATAACTTTTGTTAATCTTGTTTTTACAAAATCAAATGTGAATACCGTTTCGTCAACCTCTTACTGTAAATAGCTTTAAAAAGTAATTGTTTTCGTTTATTTAACCAAAAAAGATCTAAGTGGTCCAAATCTTACAAAACACGAGCAATAAATATAGCGATATGACTAATTACATATTAAAAAGTTAGCGATTAGCGATTAGCGAAAGTTCCGCTAATGTGGGTTTAGCGTTTAGCGATTAGCGATTTTCGAGCTTAATTTTCCGGTTAGCGACTTAGCGATTAGAGTCGCTAAATTTTCGATTAGCAGTGCCCACCGCTGCTAATGACACAAGGCTAAATCCGGCAAGAAAGTTGTGGGACCATTGTGTGAGCTCAGAAGTGAAAGTAAACGCTTTTGGAGGCATTCCTGCCCCGGAAGCTACCGGAAGTCTGCTTTTATATATGTCTCGTCATTCATAACGAGGGAATGTGGTTTCGTCAATATCTGGGTGTAGAGCTCCCGTGCTCGTGTTTTCGCCACTGTATTCTTCCGTTTATCGCGATTCGGCGCCTTCTAAACTTTATACGTGTGTAATCCTTCACGTTTTTTCGCATTTTGAACGAAAGTTTAGCCACATCACTAACTGAACTGTTCGTATTCCTGTTAAAAGCTTGAACTACCCGCTTGTGATCCTTTACACTATACGGAGATCCATTTTGGCCACTTTTTTCTTTTCGGTCGATGGTCAAACGCTCGTTGTACCGAATTAAAACGTGAGTTACCGTAGATTGAACCACTCCCAGCTTCCTGCTGAAAGCACGATGACAAAGATTCGGATTTTCGAGGTATGTGCGCGAAATTTCTCCACGCCTCTCATGTTCTTCCGACTTCATCTTCGCAAGGATTGCTCTAGTAGCTGAATGCAACTTACACAGTGTCAGTCAACAATACACATTGACAAATTTCACCCAAATGTTCAATGGAAAATACCCAATAAGTAAAAGTTACAGCCATTTGAAAACGATGCAATTTGATTCCGTACACCCTTTAATACATTTCCCACGAGTACCTAGTCTAAAGAAGAGGCATACCCCAGAATACCAAAACAATGGTCGCAGTGGTTCAAACCTTACAAAAGAGGCGATTGGTTATAAGTCTCAACTTGATTCATTGTGTTTTAAATGTGTCAAAATCGTCCAGTAGTTACTGCTGGCGCCATCTATTGACAAATAGCCAGAACTAAGTTGTGCACCTAACACATGCACAGTGGTCCAGGAATGCAAGGAATCTAGCGGGAAAAAATTAATAACTCCCTATCGTGTTGGTTTTTTGAGATAGTGTTCACGGCAATGTTCATGAGAATCATCAAGGAATATTTTTGTATAAAAATATTTGTACTAAACGTGTACTAAACCAGTACTTAATTTTGAAGTAGAATACTTCTCTCAGGAAGTTCGGCTACATAGGGATGTGAAATGAAAATCTAAAACCGAAAAAAGTGAAAAATATGTCCAATTTCAAATGCTAATAAATCGGTTAGTACTCAATGGATTTCCTTCGTTCTTGCAGCAATAGATTGGAAAATCTTCTAAAATTCTTCCCAGATGAAGATAATTGTAATTTTATTATTCAAACTATTGTACTGTTGAAAATAGTCAAGCCTTGTCAAAACGAAATATTCGACCTCTGATTGGTCGTTATATGATTGTTTCCCAAGCACGGTCGACAGAATCATATACCTTGCAATTTGAAATATGCTATTTGGCCTATATAAGAGCCTGTTTCAGCCGAAGCCGCTCATAATAGTTCTAGATAACGACAACAGCAGGCCCCCCTCAGCAGCAGCAGTAGCAGTGCAGTGGATACCAGCGATAGCGGATAGCGGCCACAGCTGTGGCATAGCAATGGATAGCGCACTAGGTGCAGCGGATCTCAGCATCGATAGCAGCTGGGACAGCTGCCCAGACAACCAGTAGTCGCATAAGATTGTACGGATTACCTCGTAGAAAGTTCTAAGGCACATCAGTATCGTATTGTTGTATGAACAACGTATGTGTTTAATCGCTTATGGTGTTATTTTGCGAACTTCTTGCGATGAGTGTAACATTCTCGCATAGTAATACACATAACCTCATATCATGCCTGTCCAAACTCGTAGTAAACTCACAAAGTGATGATTATACGTATAAAGCAAAAATCTCCAGTATCACGTCGTATTGCATATAAATTTAGTCGCAAAAGCTATCATTTTGCATCACCGTTAATGACTAAACTCATGAAAACAAGCCTAGCTAACTAAAAATCGCATATGTTTGCACGGGTTACCTCGTATAAAGTTCTATGGTAAATCACTATCGTATAGCTGTATGAGCAACCAAGGGTTTTATCGCATATGGTTTTGTGTTGCGAGCTTCTTGCGATGAGTGTAACATACTCACACAGCAATACAGATAAACTCATATAATGTGTATTCAAACTTTATTAATTCCGCAAAGTGATGAATATACGCGAAAACCAAAAGTCTCATGTTTAGTCGCAAAAGACATCATTTTGTAACACCGTAAACGACTGAATTTAGGATAACTAGATGCCGCTAATGTTTGCACAGCTTACATCGCACAAGATGTTATGATAGATCATTAGCTTGTATGACCAATGTGAATGTTTCATCGCATATAACGTTGTTTTGCGGAATCTTTGCGACAAATAGGTAATAAACCCGGATTCAAAAACCAATTAACTTTTCTAATGCTTGGTTAAACTCGCAGTAAATCCACACACTGACGGGATATGCGCGAAAATCGAAAACCATCCGCATTACAGCGTATCACATATGTATAAATTTAGTCACTTCCCGCCGCTGCTGCTCTTCAAAAAATTAGCCACAGAAAACATATACGGACAACTCGGATCAATGATGCACTACTTAGCATAATATCTTTGTTGGAAACTTGCCTTTAATTGTTGTTGAAGGCGGTAAAATCACTCAATTTTGTTTAAACAAATGACACAGCTCACCGAGCGGCCAAGACAATTCAACCGAAATGTAAACAACGAACGTTCCCGCAGAAATTTACAAAGTAACTCGCAATACGAGATCTTATTAGATTCATGCTTTACGATGTCTTTTGGTCATTTATACGATGAAACTAGAAAGTTATTACCAAAACTCAGAGATTTCCGACAGCGAGTCCACGGAGGAGAGGAAAGAATGATGCTTGACAATCTAAGAGTCCATGGTTCGAGTCCGGATGGATACCCAAATATTACAGCGTGTGCCCAAAGGAAAAAAAAAGAATGGTAAAAACTAAACACTGACATTTGTAATTTGCTATTCCTTGTAATATGAATAGCAAGGGATAAATAATGCAAAATAATTGCCACTTTGTTCGCTGTATTTTTTTATTTGAAGATGATTTAATCGCATGCTATAATAAAAAAATACGAAGGAATGCATGGCTAACATCGCATAAATATCTGAAATAATTTGCTTATGTTGACTTGTGAAGTCGCATTAAGTAATAAAAGAACCCGTAGTGTATATTCATATATAGCTCATAGTTTCATTTCAAATCGCAAATATGAAATCGTAGAGTGGCATTGACTAATGAATCAGCTCGTATAAGTTATCAAGCTTTAACAGTTAAAGTCGCATATATGAACTTTTTTCATCGTAAATGTTTTTTGATATTTTGGAAATGCACGCATATCGCCTCCACTTTTGCGCGTATAAGCAACATTAGTAGCATCTTGTGCGACGAAACTATCACGTATAAATGCACGTACAATGCGGTGACTGTTTGCATTATACGCGTAAATTCGTTGTCTGGGTGATGCAGGAACAGCGGATACCAATGGTAGCGTATAGCGGCCACAACTGTGGCATGGCTACGGATAGCGTAGCAGTTGCAGCGGGTATCAGCATCGATAGCAGCTGATGCAGTGAGGCACTTTAGTAAAATGCAGTCTCCGTGCGATAGCGGGCACTAGTAAATGCATTCAATGGAAAGTTGACTCATTTTGACAACACGTGAGCCGTCTAGTTTTGAGTGTTAAATCAGCTTTTCACTGTTTATTTTATCACAAGAAATACTCAATTCGCGCTGTCAGTGATAACGCCAAGATGTGATCGGTAACTTATCCGATATTGAATTGAACAACGAATTGTCCATTTCAGGATGAAAAAAAGCTGATGATTGAAGAGTCAATATTTTCTCTTGAGTTAATTTACATTTTTAAATTTGTAATAGTTATAAATTTTACTTTATCTCCGTGTCTTTGAACGTACTGAATTCTCTTTTCCTTCAGTCATGAGCAAGACATCCGAAAATTTTCATTGTCTGCATAAAAATTAATTTTTCGCATAGCCAAAATTTAAAAATTGTCAAGCCCCAATCATGACCAGCAACTTACTATTATATTGCAAATGGTCAATCCTTGTTGAAGCACAAAATTCGATTGATCTGATTAGTCAACATTTATTTATTTAAAAAAATGACTGACACGCAAGCAGCCGGGTTAACCTATTCGTAAAAGTATTCTACTTCCACCTTGCGGTCGTGGCTTTGCACACAACCCTCCTGTGATTTTTTTTCTTCAGTTTTTCAATTTAGAAGGATGGTTTCTTTGACAAAGTTGTTTATTAGCCAATAATATGAAACTCTATCAAAGTCACAACTATTCTAGAAGCCACAGTGTGCGAGATATTGATTTTTTTGGACAAAATGAACAAAAAACTTTTATTTTATTTCTTTTATTTTTTAAAGTGTACAAACGAACTCAATGAGTTTCTTATTATAAATCACTTAAACTTTGAACTTTGCTGCAGAAATAAGATGGCTATGGCCTGTAGTTTTTGAAATATTAAAAAAAACGAAAATTTCGATGATTTTTTTTAAATGTCATATCTTTATTAGCGCACAAAAGCGCAACCTGAAACTCTCAGGGCTGAACGAATATTCAACTAGGTGTGTGTAGACAAAATTTCAGCCCGGAACTCCTCGGAGCTTTTATTCTGTAAGCAATTTTGTAAAACTCTACAAAATTAGGAATAAACGTACTATTTTTTATCCAATATTATGCAAAATGTCTACGGAATTGTTAAAGGGAATCAAATATGAACTCTTTTGGTCTAAAAATATTTAGGTCAATATTTAAAATGAACTATTTAAGTGTTATGAAATGATTTTTAATCAAATAGGATACTTTTTGAGATACTAATCAATAACATAAAGGTATCATTGTTCAAAGCTGATTTGTTCCTATTCCTCTTCACTTCCCCATACATTGAAAAAAAAAACTTCAAAATCTAAGCATTAGTTTTTAAATTCCAACTTTATTTAAACTTAATGTTCCATCTACTGTAAGATATTGAACTTCGCTTGGAAGATAATCAATTAAATGGTGTTATGTTCTGTGATTCAATGAAATTATCGGATCATATGTGGGTAGAAAGCATTTGAAAACATCTTCAATGTACACTAGGCGGTTGAATTTTCTTGAGTGAAATTCTCAATAATTTTTGACGGATTTTTGCCTTTTGAACTTCTACAGACATCGTACCAATAGGCACCGTACCGTACATTAATAGTCTGTGAATTGTCGGTGGAAACGGGTAAAAAAAATACAACACAATTAGGCGTTATTGATTAGCATCTTAAAAAGTATCCTATTTGAAAAAAAGCATTTCATAAGAACTAAATAGTTCATTTTAAATATTGAACTTAATATTTTTAGACCAAAAGAGTTCATATTTAATTCTCTTTAACATTTCCGTAGACATTTGACATACTATTGGATAAAAAATAGCACGTTTATTCCTAATTTTGTAGAATTTTACAAAATTACTAACAGAATAAAAGCTCCGAGGAGTTCCGGGCTGAAATTTTGTCTACACACACCTAGTTGAATATTCTTTCAGCCTTGAGAGTTTCAGGTTGCGCTTTTGTGCGCTAATGGAGATATGACATTTGACAAAATTCATCGAAATTTTTCGTTTTTTTAAATATCTCAAAAACTAGAGGCCATAGCCATCTTATTTCTGCAGAAAAGTTCAAAGTTTAAGAGATTTATAATAAGAAACTCATTGAGTTCGTTTGTACACTTACAAAATTAAAAAAAATAAAATAAAAGTTTTTTGTTCATTTTGTCCAAAAAAATCAATATCTCGTACACTGTGGCTTCTTGAATAGTTGTGACTTTGGTAGAGTTTCATATTATTGGCTAATAAACAACTTTGTCAAAGAAACCATCCTTCTAAATTGAAAAACTGAAGAAAAAAAAATAGTACTGGTTGAGTACACGTTTATTACAAATACTTTCATACAAAAATATTCCTTGATGATTCTCATGAACATTGCCGAAAACACTATCTCAAAAAACCAACACGATCGGGAGTTATTAATTTTGTTCCGCTAGATTGCATTCCTGGACCACTATGACATGTTGCAGCGAAAATCGAAGAGGAAAAATGACAGGTATTTCAAAGATTATCTAGATCTACATGAGCAACCAGTTTTCAAGGCAAAGCCGACATGTTTGAGAAAATATCAGTTCAATAAAAAATACTTCTTTTTTTCATACAGAAGTTAATACCTATCTCACAGTGAAATCTTCACTACAAGGTTACCAGTAAGGTATGCACTATGCTGGTAATGGTTCAGTACCATTTCGTAGGCAACATCATAACAGCCAATGACACCAAATACAAAATAATAAAATAACTTCCAATAATAAAAATTTCATCGTGATTTTATAGTTTTTACTCGCATAAAAACTATGTTCAATATGCAGTGTAAAACTTTTACTGCTATCTTTTGGATACTTGAGCAACGCCGAAGAAACGAAGAATAGGACGGGTATATGTTGCATGCTAATAGTCATCCAATGACACTGTGATCTCGAATATGCTTACCAGCGAAACCGATGTGCATACTAAGCAGGATGCAGTAATAAATATAGTAAATAGACAAAATCGGAGAAAAATCCTTAGCCGTTTGCAGAATAACTTGAACTTGTATTATTTATTCTCAATCGTGAATCAGTAGTTCTTTAATAGATCCGCCGGAAACTTTCAGCTATTCTTCAAATAAAATTTTATTACATAAATTTTATCATAGCTCTGCTGGAACGAAATCAGATGTTCCCAATTCCGGAAAATGTTGAACAAAGAACACTAAACACACCAAATAAACGAAAGCAGTACAATTGAGCGGAAAAAATACAGCCCAGTTATCGCAGCGAAGAAATCCGCAAACGAAGCAGAATCTAACTGAAAACTTTGCGGGCGGTTCAAAAGCTGAAATACTGCTGCACATTACTTCTACCTCTCCGTGCATCCACACACACGCTCATGCACAGGTAACAAGGTTAGTACAGTCGACGTCCTGTGTGTCATATACGTGTTCCTTCGATAGCATCCGGCACATGAACTCACTGCAGAAATCGTACGATGCGGTGAAGGTTCCACCCTCCACCATAACTTCTCTGCCATCAGAAAACCATGCCATCTTGTCTCGATCCAAGTAAAGCTATAGGTATCTAGCACCAGCAGGTACCGACTGGGTGTATTTGAGAAAAAGATTTTCTCGGATTGAAAACACGTGCTGCTCCATGATGCCCGAAAGCCTCCGCCCGCTGCTGCTTGCCAGTGTAGTCTCGTTTGGCAGACGGCAAGTTTAGTTTTCAATTATGTTCTGATTTGCAAAAGCGATTTTGTCGTCGATAGAGCCAAAGGATTAAAGGGTTTACTATGCAAATGGCTGGTGCCGGGAAACGCCCGGGTGTAATTATCTAAACAGAAGATGCCTGAGCCTATGGCAAAACGCCGGCATACGGAGCTAAATTTTTGATGTTTCTGAACTCAATGTGAATATGCGTCCATGCTAATATCAAGTATTCGGGTTAATTTGTGTACTGCTATTTTTCTGCAGTTGTTCCTAAACGATTCAATTATACTAACCAGTTCGAAAAAAATGTTTTGCCTCCAGAGAAATAAATGATTTTTCTATTATATATTGAAAAAACTTTAAAATGTAATTTAATGAAATCCAAAGTTTTAAACAAGCTAAAATATTCATAGGATTAGACATAAACCTCTTGAAAAACCCCATGCTCAAAATACTATACTACAGGGACAGAAGATTTAATTTCACTAAGTACATTTTAATGGTTATATATGACTGCTAGAACTACCGGATAAGTGAGTTAACATGTATCCAGTCAATTTCTCGTCCTATCTCAACACACACTTGCCACGATTTACCAGTTACCGCATGCACACGAATATCACGACGGTATCAGCAAAAAAAAAACAAAGGATTATAATTGGATTGGATTGACTGAGCAGAACAAGTAACAGAATATGGTTTGCCACTGGCAGGGATAGAGTGGGTGGATCATATTCTGTAACGTTTCGCAATGCATGAAAGAGGCACGGTTTTGCACTACACTACGAATAAATGTCTCTAAGCAAGTCTTTAAGCAAGGCAAATTGAGA
Source organism: Wyeomyia smithii (assembly GCF_029784165.1). Classification (NCBI taxonomy): domain Eukaryota; kingdom Metazoa; phylum Arthropoda; class Insecta; order Diptera; family Culicidae; genus Wyeomyia; species Wyeomyia smithii. The sequence goes on from NC_073696.1 coordinate 188,367,139, forward strand.
ATCAAATTACCAAGAAAGGGGTTGAAAGATTACCGTAGATCATATTTCCTAAATGAATGACACCCCGCTCAACCCAACGGAACGATTGTCGCAAACCAAAACACGGGTACAGATTTTTGTCGTTATAAATTGTTCGCTCGTGTTCTGCCTGACGTATTCTACCAATGTAAGATGGATTCGACACGCTAAGTGAATGCGGCAATCGGTGCCGGTGCTTGGTTGTGTCGGTGTCTACCAGCTGCTGGAGGCATATCATCCCAAACAGACTGGCAAGAGTCGAATATTATGCAAATAAAGTTGTCAGCCGGAGTTTTTTTTTGCGAACTCCGCCGCACGCTCAACTTGCCGCTGCCTTGCTATGCTGCTATGCTAAATATGTATAGTCAACAGCATGACAGCGATGGCGAGCAAGATTATCGACAACGTTTGTCAGAATCATGGCGTGGCTTGACAAAATGGAGAGCAAGGAGTGAAAAGCAAATGGCTAATAGAAATGCAAATTGGGTGACAAGACATTGAGTCGACAAGCATGCAGTCAACAGTGGCAGAGTAGTAGATCCGGCTGGATTGGAACCGACAGAAGCATTTCGCACAAACATGGAAAGTATTTCTTGCGTAAACCCGAAACTTGAGCAGAAATTTATTCGACATTTTGACAGCTAAGCAGATCCAATTGTACGAATATTGTAATATCAACGAGCGGATAATAGAGTTTTAACTACAATATATCGAATACGCACTTTCACTCCTTAAACCAACTCAGCTCTCGCAAAGGATTGCTATTTCACAGCTTTTCATATAACCAGAGATCATTTTGTATTGATTCCAGACATCACTTGGAAAAATGTTTTGCATATCACCATATGCACCTGTGTAACAAAACCTCTCAACCCAAAGCGCAAGGAATCAATACCCTACGATGATGCCGGAAAGTAAGTTATGGGCTAACCCGGAACCGAGCAATTTCACAGCCTGCAGACTTCACTTAGTAGCACTAGCATTTTCAGTTCCGAACACACACACACGTAACACCACATCTGTATGCACCGGACGAACCGGATGGCTGGATAACCAACAACATAGCAAAACCATACCACAACAGGTGTGATTACTCACTTTCGGGAAACGATTCGACCATTCCGGGGGCTTTATTTTCTTGTTTGGGCAGACAGGCAGACGATGTGAACTTCATTGTGTGTTCTTGTAGGTTTGGCTAGAGAATAGACCAAATGGAAGTGAGTGGGTGTGCTCTAGCTGATGCCTTTTTCTCGTTCGCCGGATCATGGTTAATCCTAGAAAATACTTTTTTGTACTTTTGCTTTCCAAAGCTGCAATAGATAATACAGCGGAAAATTTACGACGGCTGCTAAGTCTCAGTGGTTCACAGCAGGTTAAGGAAATGTTCATGATCGACACGAGAGCAAGATAAAGAAAGCATGACGATGGGAAACAAACACGTGCTTGCAAACGCTATCGAGCTTAGTAAATCATATGTTTTTTCACGTTTCTTGGTAATGTTTAACAATAAACCGAAATTGTAAAGTCTAGATCTTTTGATTGTTAAGCACATATTGTGCTACATGATAAAAAACAACTCATGTTTTGTTAGCTGTACGGTTTGAACTGAAAATGCTAGAGCCTCACATCAATAACGTCATAGTAGAGGAGAACTATACAAAATGCACCAGTTTACAGCGCTCTAATCATTTTTAAGCGACATTGAACGTATGGGATTATTGTAAGATGTATATGTAGGTTTATGACGAAGCTAATTTTAAAACAATATGCTCCAATGCAGAAGGTTAATATGCCCCTAGCAAAAATCGGCACGCGAAGTCTCAGAAGTAAAATCAAAAGCAATGGAAAATGTCCTAAGCTGTCAAGCAATTTGCTGCAGCGCTTCACAGTGCATTCTATTTTTTGAATTTATGAAATAATTTTGAATTTGATCGTTTTTAGGTAAAAGTTGCTGAAAGTTAGTGAAATAAAAAGAAATATTTAAAATATAAAAAATTCCAAATGTATGAGAGTTAGAGAAACTAGACAATTCTACAGTTTTTTTTAAAGTATTTTAGTCATTATGCTAAACTCTATTTAACAAAAACGAAGAAATTCACCATTAAAAGACACAAATTAATAACATGGGCCATTCTCCCCTATACACATTTTTCAATCCATTCAATAAAGGACTGAAAATCGTTCATTTCGGTCGATTGCAGTTATCTTATATATCAACTCGTAGTTAACTGTTTTTCCCTTTTAGAAATATCCATTACTTACCTTACCTTATCAGTCAACTCCAGGCCGAAGTGTCCCTAGTCGTTTCTATTCAATTCGAATCATGGCTGCAGCTAGCTAGCCTCGTCTGCGTAGGCCCCGCAGGTCGCTTTTCATTTGATCGAGCTACCTTCCTTGTTGCTGTCATCCGACAGCCTTGCGACATGCCCAGCCCACCTTCAGATTTTCGCCGTTTGAACGATGAGTGGTTCTCCCCGCAGCTGATGCAACTCGTGGTTCATCCGCCTCCGCCACGATCCATCTTTCATCTGCACTCCACCGCAAATGCAACACAACACCTTCTCTTCGAAAACTCCGAGGGCGCGTTGGTCCTCTACAAGCATGGTCCAAATTTCGTGGTCGTAGAGGATTACTGGTCTGATCAGTGTTTTTAAATGGTCAACTTCGTGCGGCGACGAAGTTTATACGAGCTCCGACGCTCCGAGCTCCGATTTTATATGACGTCTTCCGGAGTCCAAAGTAGGCACGATTTTCTGCCATAAGGCATCGCAGAGTTTCTCTGCTGTTTTTCTTTAATTTCGGTTAGAGGGAAAATTTGCTGCTAAATACCTGAGAGACCAACCTCAGGTAGTGTGGAATTTGACCCACTAAAATCCTTCCAGTCTTCAGGCCATAATACTTACCGGGACGACCCCCAGGTATTGCTTCAGGGAGCGGCTTCTATGCTTTGTGCAACCTCCTGGTTCTATCGAGTCTCCTAGCTAATTAGCTAACTAACATGGAGAATGGCATTTAACTAACACTAGCGTGTCGGCGATAAACCTGTCGCCTGCTTTGCAACTCTATAATTATTTAAGAGGCAGCTGCACAAACTGTCCTCCAGATGTTCGCGTCTTCCCACATCCTCTAAACTAGGTTGCCCGGAATAGTGTCTACCCCGCTTACTGCCATCAGAACGAGGACATACGAAGAAGCAATGCTCAGCAGTCTCTTCCGCATTCACGCACTCGGGGCACATGGGGGACCCCGCATGCCCGAGCCTGTGTAGATACTGCCTAAAGCAACCATGACCTGACAAGATCTGTGTCAGGTGGAAGTTAACTTCTCCATGGCGCCTCCCGACCCATACGGATACCACCGGAATAAGTCGGTGCGTCCATCTACCCTCCGCGAAATTGGACCATTCTCGTATGCCCCTTGTGTCACGTTGGTCGAAGCATTCTACGTCCTTTCTAATGGCTATGCTGATAGGCATCATGCCGGACAGGACGCATATTGCATCATATGACACTGTACGAAACGCACTCGCAACCCTTAGGCACATGAGCCTGTAAGTAATTCCCGGTTTACCACGGACCACACTGGGCCCCCATACCTAAATATGGATGAAACCACGCTGGTAAGAAGTTGACGCTTGCTGCTGTACATCACTGAGCTATTCGAGATAGTGTTACAATAGCCGTTGAAGCTCCCTTGTAGGCATAGTCAACGTGACTCTTCAACGTAAGCTTGTCATCAACCATAACTCCCAAGAGCTTCAAAGATCGCTTTGAGGTAATAGTGCAGTCTCCGACTCTGACCACCGCCTATTGCTCTAATTATCTGCTGGTATCGTTGTCAGCGAACGAACTCGTCTACCACCTCGATTTCATCACCGGTAATCTGAATTCGTGGCGAGAACAAGATCCTGTCTACTGTGGAACCTCTTTCTCTCATGTACTTAATCTTCGACGTGTGTATAGCCGGCCAATCCGCTCGGCTTCAGCCTTAAGTCTGATGTAGATCTCCGTCATCTTCTCAAGAGTTCGTGCTATGATATCAATGTCATCGGGGAAGCCAAAGAGAAAGACCTCCTATCGTGCCTTTACATGGCGATACCCGCCCTACGTAACACACACTCTCCAAACGATGTTAAAAAGCCGTAACCTTGGGGCAAAACACTATTGATATATTGCGAACTATTTCCAATATTCAATATTACGAAGTATGTATCGTGGCATTTTTGGGCACCCTTCTATTCATATCATAGCTCATTGACGTTATATTATCATTGGAGGGTTGTTAACCGGCAGATAAACGATAAATATCAAAATATATCTACCAATAGATCATTGCATACAAAAAATAACCTCACTTTTTTGACATTTCCCACCGGTTTGTTTACAAGGTGTTAGAATTTTTTTCCATTCGCCGTTCAGTGATAAGAGTGAAAATGAACGATACGAATTCGAAAAAATCACAGGAGGGTTGTGTGCAAAGCCACGACCACAAGGATGAAGTAGAATACTTTTACAAGAAAGAAAACCCGGCTGCTTGCGTGTCAGTCATGTTTTAATTTGTTGTTCAATTCAATATTGGATAAGATACCGATCACATCTTGGCGTTATCATTGACAGTGCGAATAAAGTATTCCTTGTGATAAAATAAACAGTGAAAAGCTGTTTTAACACTCAAAACTAGACGGCTCATGTGTTGTCAAAATGAGTCAACTTTTCATTGAATGCATTTACTAGTGCCCGCTATCGCACAGAGATTGCATTTCACTAAAGTGCCTCACTGCATCAGCTGCTATCGATGCTAAACCCGCTGCAACTGCTACGCTATCCGTAGCCATGCCAATGTTTTGGCCGCTATACGCTGCTATTGGTTTCCGCTGTCCCTGCATCAGCTGGCCCAGCTGCTATCGATGCTGAGATCCGCTGCAACTAGTGCACTATCCATTGCTATGCCACAGCTGTGGCCGCTATCCGCCTGGTATCCACTGCACTGCTACTGCTGCTGGTAAGGGAATACTGCTGTTGTCGCTGTCTAGAAAAACAGGCTCTTATATAGGGATGAAAAACCTATCGACAGTTATCGATAGTAGTAGGAAATCATCGATAACTATCGATAGCCATTCCAGTTGATAATTCCCATCCTTACTCTTATACAGACAAATAGCAAATTTAAAATGGCAAGGTCTATGATTCTGTCGACCTTGCTTGGGAAACAATCATATTAACGACTAATCAGATCAGTCAAATTTCGCGCTTCAACAAGGATTGACCATTCTCAATAATAAGTTGCTTGTCATGATTTGAACTTGATAATTTTTGAATTTCGATTTTCCGAAAAATTAATTTTTATGTTGATAATGAAAGCCTTTCGGATGTTGTACTCATGACTGAAGGAAACGATAATTCAGTACGTTCAGAGACAAATATATATCTGTTCCAAATTTCTTGATAGTGTAAATTGATTTAAGAGAAAAAATTAACTCTTCAATTAGGTTTTTATTTCATCCTGAAAATGACAATTTGATGTTTAATTCAATGTCTGATAAGATGCCGATCACATCTTTGCGTTATCATAGGCAGTGCGAATAAAGTATTCCTTGGGGGAAATAAAAACTGAAAAGCTTTCCAGAACGTTCTTTTCGTTGGATGCATTTGCTAGTGTGCCTGCTATCGCTCAGAGACAGCATTTCACTAAAATGCCACACTGCATCAGCTGGCTATGCTTATATAGATGCTGAGACCAACGTCAACCGCTGCGCTATCCCCTTTGCCACAGTAGTGGACGCTACCGTTGCCATCGGTATCCGCTGCCCTGCATCACCTGGTCCTGCTATCGATGCTGAGACGCGCTCCGCTATCCGTTGCCATACCACAGCTGTGGCCGTTATCCGCTGCACTGCTACTGCTGCTGAATCCACTGCTGCTGCTAAGGGAGGACTGCTCCTGTTGAAACAGGCTCTTATATAGGCCAAATTGCACATTTCAAATAGAAAGGTCTATGATTCTGTCGACCGTGCTTGGGAAGCAATCATATAACGACCAATCAGAGGCCGAATTTTTCGTTTCGACAAGGCTTAACTATTTTCAATAGTACAATAGTTTGAATAATAAAATTACAATTATGTGCATTTGGGAAGAATTTTAGAAGATTTTCGATTCTATTGCTGCAAGAACGAAGGAAATCCATCGAATACTAACCGATTTATTAGCATTTGAAATTGGACATATTTTTCACTTTTTTCGATTTTCGATTTTCATTTTACATCCCTATGTAGCCGAACTTCCTGAGAGAAGTATTCTACTTCAAAAATCGAACAACTCTCCGCCTATGCGAATTCGACACACTTCCGTGTTGTCACTTGAGCCGAAAATTTTACAAGCCCACGTAAACAAACCCGCGACCACTGTCAAATCTTTTTCTTTTTCTTTTTTTGTGACGTCACCGTGCAATGATCTATATCCCATAATATCACCGAAATACTTCTCTTAAAAATAAAGTTGACATCCATCGTCTTGACCAACCATGTTAGTTTACCCGGAAAACCGCAATCGTCCGTAATCTGCCATAGTTGACCTTGATCGATCGATCGTACGCCGATTCGAAGGCGATGAACAGATGGTTTGTGGGCACGCTGTATTCACGGCATTTCTGCAAGACCCGGGCACCCATGAATCCCAACTGGTGTTGCCCAACGAAATCCTTCGCAAACGGTGATAGTTGCAGTAATCCTATCACCTTTTTGTAGATGGAGCACGCGGTATCTCCGGTACTACCACCTCCTCCAAATCTTGGCAATAACTCAATGTGGCGCCTCAGCCACCGTGTTTTAACAGCTCACCGGGGAGTTGATCAACTCCAGCTGTTTTCTTAAAAAACAACAGAGCAGACCGATCTCCCTTTACCCTTCTGGAGGTCAGGGGTTGGGATTCTGTCGTCATCTATTGCCACTTCGTCGTCGTCCTGCTTCATCGGCGTTAAGGTAGTCAGTACTGCTTCCTCCTTTCACATTTGTTTGTGAGAAGGTTGCCATCCAGGTCCCTGCACATGTCGGCGTGTGGCACGTAGCCTTTGCGGAGACTGTTCAGCTTCTTATAGAACTTTCATGTGTCATTTGCACAGTAGAGTTCCTCCATCGCCACGTGATCTCGATCTTCATGCTAGAGCTTCTACTACCAAGAGACCGAAGTTTACCTGTTCTGTGCTTGTTGAAAGCACTCAATATTCGCCCTTTTCGGTGTTGCCCGTTCGATGTTGCAACAATCTCACTCGTGCTGCATTCTTCTCTTCCACTAACTGTTTACACTCGTCGTCGAGCCAGTCGTTCCTCCTGTTCGGAGTTATTGTATCCAGGGCCATGATTGATCGAATGTCCCTCCAGTCATCTTTAAGAGTAGCCGCGCCAAGCTGCTTTTTCGTTGGTGGTGCTGAGGCCAGCTGCTGCGCGTACTCTTGTGCAACTTCAGCGTTACGTATTTGCTCGATGTTTGGCCGCAGCGAGCGACTCCAGAAATCGGAAATCACCCTCTTGGAGTTCACTTATTTTTCACCTTACATACTCGAAAAACACCAAAAATGGCCGAAATCGGAATGATTGCGATAGGAAAATCAGCTCCAAAAGCCATTTAGAAATTCCAGATGATGACTTCGGGTTTCCGGAAAACAGTCAAAATTGGCCAATTCTTTCTATCTTCTTCTTCTTATATAAACATATAAAAATTCAGCTCTGTCTGTCTGTCTGTCTGTCTGTCTGATTCATATAGACTTCAAAACTACTGATCGACTAAACTGATCGACGTTTGAGGCTCTCTTACTTCCCAACAAACAGGGTCAGAGGGAAATGAGAATATGTATATGTAAGCTCTCTCATTCCTCTTAATGACAATATTTTTTTGTTTTGTTTATGCATGCCCAGTTCTGGGAACATAGGACTATACAAGAGAACTGGATATGCTCAGTAGGGCTACGCCAACCTAAACGCTTTATAAAACCAAGCGTCAAGAATAGCCAGCAATTGCTTAGTTTAAATAAAAAGGGACTAATAACAATTACCGGACTGTTTACAGGACACTGTCCAAGTAAGCATCACCTGAAACAAATTGGTCAGTCAGATGACGAAATTTGTCGTCTCTGCGGGTTCGAATGTGAAACCGCAGAACATTTGCTCTGCCATTTCAGTGCACTAATACAGCGCAGAATAAGAGCCTTTGGAAAAGGAACTTTGGAGCCTTTTGAGGTCAGGTCTGCGAGTCCTAATGAGGTAATACATTTCATACGAAATTCAGTGCATAATTGGGAGAAAGGGTGCGTTCAAAATGGCGTCGAAACAAGGAGGAAAACAACACAATATTTCATTTGCATTGCATTGCATTGCACAACAATTTTGACACAAAAGTTCACGGTAAACCGTTTTGAAAGCGAAAATCTTCCGATTACGACTGTGTATAATTTCCAGCAAACCTCAACAACAATCCGCCAGTAAGGTAGTGGAAGACCGACCAGGGTAGTGGACAGAAAAGGACTTTTTCCTTCTTGCCAAATCATGGTTCAAGCCTAGTGGCTTTGCTATCAATCAAGAAGTACACCAGAACAAATGTTTGAACAAAATTTTGATTCTAATTTTTCAAAAACATCATACCAGTGAAAGGTATGTGTTGATGGTACACCCTGTTGCGAAGGGGGGGTCCATCCAAACTCCAGTTGCGAAGGGGCGCAAGATTAGCCACGAAACGGCACGATAGCCGGTGATAGAATAAAACAATAGGCAGTAGAATCGTTAGCGTGCAGTTGAGAAGTCAATAAGTGGAATTTCATCTGGAACGCATAGAGGCTGTTTGTTGGCGTCAAATTTGTGTCATCGTAAGTGGTCTTGTAAAATAGTTTTTTTGTCTTAAATAAAGCATGTTTAAAATCAATCCGTATAGCCTTTAGACAGGAAAGCCGGACTGTAGTTTGTAACGTGAGTCTGTTGTTGAGAAACTAAATGTAGGTAAATTAGTGTGAAATTTTTGTGGTTAAGTACCATTTATGTTAATAAATTTTAGTTCGAGTTATTGGGAAAACCTCTACTGTGTGGAATCATTTCTCCGAACCGACGGTCGAAGCAACATTCTCGAAATTTACTTTGATTATGGAAACAACCTACAAGTACCCGTGCTGTGACGGTGATGAGCAATGCGACGGCAGTGTTCAGTGCGAAAGATGTGAGGAATGGTACCATTTCGGATGCGCCGGTGTCGATGATTCTATTGCGGAGGAAGTCTGGTTCTGTACGACGTGCATCGGAAAGGATAGCTCAGCCCGTCAGTCATTGGGCGCACCAGGAAAGACAAAAATTCACCCGGTAGTGATCGAACATCAGCCGGCCGAAGGTGGTACTAATAAAGAGGTCGGTGAAATAGCAAGTAAGGAAAAAGCGTCAAAATCTCGTCGCATTAGTAGAGAAAGAGCACAGGATAATAGTGACTGTAGCGAATCAGAGCAGGATGAGCAAATTTCGAATGATAATGAACCTCGACGTGAAATACACGAAAAGGTAGACGATAGGGTAAAAGCATTAACTGGTTTGATAGAGAAGTTGCAAAATAGTCAAAGTCAACCACCGCGCGTAGAATTTAATGATTTGCGTGGGCGTCGGCTTCAAAAAAGTGTCAGTGTACCGTCAAAGAAATCTACTGCGACACACGTTTGCGCGTTGAGGAGAATGCTTGAGTTGGAGGAGAAAAAGAATAAGTTAGATGAGCTCGAAGAGGAAAATCAACTTAAAATTCTAGAGCTGCAGCGAAAGTGGATTGTTAGGCGGAAGGAAGCGCTGGAAAAAAGGATGCAGTTAGAAAAGACGATCAACCAGATTGCCGAAGATGATTCGGACACAGCAGGTGAAGATGTAGATGGATCGATATGCAGTCTCGGGACGGTGCTGCCAGAGAAGCGATCTACAAGGAATTCAAATGCGGGTAAAATTGTTCCACGGAAACAACATACCGAGGACAGCAATCAGGATCAGTATGACCGATTTCTAAAACATCTGGATGAACTGAATAACAGCAAGAGTTTGACATCAGCAAGCAAGAAACACACGATGAAAAGTTCGAAACGTTCCTCGAAGAATGGACGTCCGTCATTTGAAAAAGACGATGATAACCTGGAGTCTTCGATGGGCGAGAAAGACTCTGATGATGAAATTAATGCGGATGGACCAACTCGGCTTCAAATAGCGTCTCGACAAGTGTTTCCAAGAACCTTGCCCAAGTTTTACGGTGCAGCCGAAGAGTGGCCGGTATTTATTAGTGCCTACGAGCATGCAAATCAGTCATGTGGATTTACCAATGCTGAGAACCTGGTTCGGTTGCAAGAAGCCTTGAGGGGTAGAGCGTTGGAGACTGTTCGAAATCGCCTACTTTTGCCAGAGAACGTCCCATTGATTATAGAGAAGCTACGGAAAAGATTCGGCAACCCGGAAATTTTGTCGACTAGGTTGGCTAAGCGGATTCAACAGCTAGATGGACCAAGCTCGGAGAGCTTGGAAGGCGTAATTGAATTCGGTAGTGCTGTTGAAGAATTTAGTCAGCACCTTAAAGCGGCTGGATTAGTTGACCATCTTAAGAATCCGATTCTAATGCAGAGTCTAGTTCAAAAACTGCCAACGTATTATGCCATGGAGTGGGTAGACTATAAGCGCCGCGCTAAAACGGTGGATTTGAAGACGTTTGGGGCGTTTATGGAAGGTCTCGTGGAAAAGGCGTTGGAGGCAACATTTGAAAAGACTGATTTAGATGGAAAGGTGAAAGGGAAAGAGAAGCCGAAGTTGAAGGCCTTCGTTCACGCCACAGATGTGGGAAACCAAGAGAGTCAGCGAAACCAAAAGGAAGCTAAAAAAGGGTTAGAGCAAAAGTCGTCAAATCAGCAGCGACAACGAGAATATAACTGTTCAGTCTGTCAGAAACCGGGGCACTATGGAAGAAGCTGTCAGGAATTCTTGAAGCAGAGCGTTGAAGAGCGGTGGAAAACTGTAAAGCGATTGAACCTGTGTCCACTTTATCTGTACGACCACGGACAGAGATCTTGTCGGATTAGAATGCGCTGTAAAGAAGATGGTTGTCTTGAGCAGCATAACACTTTGCTACATTCGAGTGGAAGTGCTGCGCAAATCCGAGCGCAGTGTAACAGTCATCGGGAGAAGGTTAGTGCAGTACTGTTCAGAATGGCTCCAGTAACGCTGCACCACGGTAGGAAGGCGGTTGACGTTCTCGCTTTGATCGACGAAGGATCATCCATAACTATGGTAGATAGTGAAGTGGTCGAATTGTTGGGAGCTGATGGACCAGTGGAACCCCTGCAGATGTGCTGGACGAATGGTGTGCAACGTACGGAGAACCAGTCGAAAAAGGTGAAATTAGAAATTTCAGCCAAAGATTCACCATATCGCTATGACTTGTCGGAAGTTCGTACTGTGTCAAGATTGGATTTACCAGTACAACAGGTAGATGCCAGAGAGCTGAAACAGCGGTTTGATTATTTGAAGGACATACGACTTCCCAGTTACAAAATAGCTGCACCGAAAGTGCTAATTGGAATCGACAATGCTCATTTGATCGCTCCACTGGAATCCCGACATGGAGATTCTGGTGAGCCTGTGGCAGTTCGTTGCAATCTTGGCTGGATGGTGTACGGGCCGAGACCGAGTGTCTCCAGTAGCGTGAACTTCCTGGGTCATCATCGATGCATGTGTGAGAAGTGCAGTATAGCAGATCAAAGGCTAGACGAAGCCTTGAAGCAACAGTATGAGTTGGAGGAAGTCGGAAATCCGGCAATTCGGTTAGAGTCCAACGAAGATCGTAGAGCGCGTGAAATCCTAGAAACTACAACAAAGAGAAATGGAGAACGGTTTGAAACTGGACTACTCTGGAGGAGAGATGATGTGTGTCTTCCAGAAAGCTTCGATATGGCTATGAAACGCTTGCGTAGTTTGGAAGCTCGGATAAACCGTAACCCCGGAGTGCGAGAAAATTTGGAAAAGCAGCTGGAAGAGTATGTCACGAAAGGTTACGCTCATCGTATCACCAAGCGCGAATTGGAAGAGACACCCCGGGGAAAGGAGTGGTATCTGCCACTGAACTATGTGGTACATCAGAAGAAGCCAGACAAGGTACGATTAGTGTGGGACGCAGCAGCGAAAGCTCACGGAGTCTCGCTTAATGATTGCCTGTTGAGAGGGCCAGATATGGTAACCTCATTGCCAACGGACATAAATGGGTTTCGTGAGAAACATATCGCGTTCGGAGGTGACATCAGAGAAATGTATCACCAAGTGAAGATTCGTTCGGAAGATCAACAAGCTCAGCGTTTTCTGTTCCCAGGCCCCGATGGAGATGTACAAATCTACGTTATGGATGTTGTAATCTTTGGTGCAAGCTGCTCGCCGTGCTCTACCCAGTACGTTAAAAATTTGAATGCGCGAGAGCATTCTGAGGTGTATCCGGAAGCTGCAAATGCGATCGTCCGAAAACACTACGTTGACGACTACTTCGACAGCACTGAAACTGAAGCGCGGTCAAGCTGGCGAAAGAAGTTAGGAAAGTGCACGCGAATGGAGGTTTCGAGATACGAAACTGGGTCAGTAACTCTGAAAAGTTTCTAGAGGCGCTAGGAAAGTCGAGAAATGAGCTGAAGCCACTAGAAGTGAACAAATCGAGTGAGACGGAACGGGTCTTAGGGATGTTATGGGACCCTAAAGGCGATAATTTCATATTCTCGACAGCGATTCGGTCGGACCTCCAGCCATATATTCAAGAGGGTGCTTGGCCCACGGAACGGATAGTGCTAAAATGTATTGCGAGCATGTTCGATCCGAAACAATTCTTGGCACCGCTCCTGATACAAGGTCGAATTTTCATGCAGGACTTGTGGCGTAGCGGCATAGGTTGGGACGACAAGGTCACGAAACCTCATTACGAAAGGTGGATACAGTGGACGCGGTTATTCTATCTAATTGAAGCGATTAAAATTCCGCGATGTTATCTCGGTGGACTGAGTTCGACTGCATATGAGTCGGTGCAGTTGCATGTATTCACTGATGCTGGAGAGGCAGCCTACGGATGTGTTGCCTATTTTAGATTTGAGCAAGCGGGGGTCGTTCACTGCGCGTTCGTGGAGGCAAAGGCGAAAGTAGCACCATTGGAGTATCTTTCTACACCACGCATGGAATTAGAAGCAGCTACTCGCGGCGCAAGTTTGGTGAAGACAATTTGTGAAGGTCATTCCTTCCCAATTTCAAAACGGTTTCTGTGGTGCGATTCAGACACTGTGGTGTCGCGGGTTAAATCCGATCAACGAAAGTTTAAACCATTCGTAGCGCACCGGATAGGTAAGATCCTGAGCTTAACAAACCCTGAAGAGTGGCGATGGGTAGGAACAAAAGAAAATCCCGCAGATGATCTTACAAAGTGGGGTAAGGAAACAGAGATAAAGTCGCGTAGTTGATGGTTCCTGGGACCAGAATTTCTGTATCAAGATGAATCAAAGTGGCCAAAACAGAAACGTTCCATGGTGGAAAACACGGAAGAACTTCGCGCAAGTGTGCTGTTGCATCACATATCGTTGCCTGGCGGGTTGGAGAAGATGATTGAGCGGGTTTCCCGGTGGACCGTGATGGTTCGAACTGTCGCAACGATGTACCGTTTTGTATCCAACTGTCGTCAACGGAAGATGAAGATGGAGATCGAGGTGTTACCAATCGTTGTAAAGCGAACGAAGGGTGCAGCTCTCCCAGCTACTGTGATACCCTTGCGGCAGGAGGAGTATGAACTAGCAGAGACATTGTTGTGGAGAATTATGCAGGCAGAGGCATTTGCGGACGAAATGAAAACACTTGTGAAAAACAAGGATTCACCTGCAAACCAGGAGATACTGTTAGCGAAATCGAGCCCGATATACCGTTTGTCACCATTTTTGGATGAGGATAATGTGTTGAGGATGGAAGGCCGAACCGAAGCGGCTGACTATGTGGCATTTGATGTCAGATTTCCAATTATGGTATGGTAGCCTTCAAGCGTTACGAACATCTATTTCTGTACCGTTTGTCACAAAACTACTTTTTCTGCTGTCACAGTTTGCTTCACTTAGCTTTGGGACACAATTAATGTACTAGAAATTGCTCAAAACTCTCTGATCTGCTATTATTAATTGCAGTCAACATTTAGCCGGTTTGCCCGAATCTACATGAGATAAGGGTAAACTGCCCATTTTTCGGGTGCCAGTGCCAGTGATGTTGGTAACGCGTCAAATGTATGGTAGCTGACAGCGATGCCATTCCCGTGGTTCATAGAGAGACTGTTTTTCCTCGCCGGTTCGTCTACGATGTGTCGAAAGCAGCAGTCGAAAAACTGCTAGAAACAAATCAAAGCAAACAGTCGTAGACAAGTGCTGCGATTGTTTTCCTTGAGAATTGAAGTGAAAATATCGTTACTAAGCAGCCGAAACTATAATCAACAAGTCTTAGAAAAGTTTCATATGGTTTTTTCTTGCGGAGGAGCAGAACCTATTCGAGTTTCGCTAGGTAAGTTTACGATCCGATGTTCGATGGTTCAGGTTAATTGATTTCATTTTTTCACAGGTAATTCTTAGAACTTCTTTTCCAAATATGGTCAACATACCTGGAGATGAAGAAATCATTCCACAGCAGGTTCATATCTTCCTCCAGCATGATACGACTTGTGGCCTTAATACCGGGAGAAGGCTGCCCGCAACTTGACATCCCGCCTAATGAAGTCCCCTAGCTCCTGAAACTATGAAGAAAAGTGAATTTATGGTATTCAAACGCGCGCTTCTGTCAGCCACGGTTGGCTTGATTTCCTTCTTTCGTTTGTGGACGTCCAGCTTCTAGGTGAAACTTCAGAAAGGCGCGAGTTCGGTTCCGGATCCCACCATCGGCGTTTCGATCGACTTTTGCAAATAAAGATCAGCACTCTTGGCAACGCTTCCCCATTGACCGGATGCTTCTAGACGATGAATTGCTCACAGCGCCCGGTTTCATTCATACTGGAACGGGTTAAACGAGAAAGAAATCGAACAGTATCTAGTTATGATCTTATTTGTGATTGTTTTATCTGATCTAATACAGGTACTAATACTTTTTTGCTTAAAAAATTATTGAGTCCATTTAGCGTTACCCAGGTTGCACCACGGGGAGGCGGACTCTTTTGCAACCCACACGCACACACACTACAGACATACATGATACATACACACTTTTATTCGTTCACTACACACGCACACCTATTTCTAACTTATATTCCTAACTTTGCACTTCTTATTTTGTACTTTTAATTTCGAACTTATAATTTGTTATCTCACTTCTCTAATATCCAATTATTTATCATTTTCCCAGTACACAATTTCAACTAAATAATCATCTACTTAAAATTTTGAATTCAATTTTTATGATTTAGCCTCACAACTTTCAAACCTGTCCCTTGTAATTTCAAATATCTTATTTTTAATTACTCTAGCTAATACTATTTTATCATTACAAACTACAAACATATTTATAAATACACACACACATGATAAGAGGATAAGGATAGGACGTAGTTCTCCCTCGATGATTCTACGCCCATTATCCTTCCTCCATTCATTTATTATCCAACCATCCATCATCCGAACGTTCGCAAAAACAATTCTAAAACAAACTAACAACAAACGAACAAATAAATTAACTATAATCAACAACTAAAAAGAACAAACAACAACGAAATTGAACAAACACCTGAACAAAACGGAACTCAAACAATAGTAACAAAAGTAACGATTTCGACATCGCAGAACGACTCTTCCACCGTCCTAAAATCTGGAAAAAGATCCTCAGGGTACTCGAATTCGTACCGCTGGTATGAACAATCGTCATCGGTATCATCATCCCGGCATGGGACACAACATGCCACGAACTTCTGCATTAACTTTCGCCAAAAACTCATTTTTTCGACAGCTAGTAAAGAAATGCGTCCGTTCCCACCTTATCCTTATCCTCTTATGCTGATAATAGCGCTCGTCAAAGCCAGGTTTGCTGCGATTGAAAATCGGTAGTTTTGTTTGTTCGTCGCTAGGTCTATTTTGCATTTGCAACATCGCTTCAATTGCACTGTTTCCTATGATAGTTTTTTTTTTCAGCTACACCTGCTGCACAAAGTGGACCTGCTAAGACTTTCGGAAGAATGAATACATTTTGGAAGCTGTTTTAGAAATAATTTTATTGAAAAATAAATTGAGATTATTTAGCACACACATATTTTATCTTATTAGTCGTTTTGATTGCCGAGATTTTACGCTCCATGTGATCTACTGCACCGCAGGCTAAGACCAAGTACCAGGAGTGGATCTGTCGAAATTGCCGAAATATTGTGCTGGATTTTCCCTCGTGTCATCTATTGATCGATAACATTTGCTGCTGCCTCGATGCTATGCAGCCGTTTAAAACCAAAACGCGCCGTTTACACAAAGGAGTTGTTATATCGTTGTTACATAGCCGAATATAATTAACAAGGAATTTGTCATTTCGTTTTTTTTTTTCGGAGGAGCAGAACCTGTTAAACTTAGAGGTAAGTTTTGATCCGATGTTTGATGATAAATTGATTATTTTTTCTCGTTTAGGTAACTTGGTAACATAAATACAACACGGTCTGCCCGATTTCCTTCCAATCCTGTGTGGAAGTCCAGGTGAAGCCTCGGATAGAAGCGAGTCCGATTCCTCGCCCTAACATGATGATAGTCAATTTCCGCCTTTGTCGGTAACCGAAACCGGCTCTTGCGAATGAAGAACTGCATTTGTGGCAATGGTTCACCATTAAACAGATGCTCTAAAGCGACGATTGTCGTTGCAACACCTTTGTGTGGACGGCGCGTGTTTTGGTTTTGTACTGAAGAACGGCTGCATAGCATTGAGGCTGCAAACGAGGCAGCAGCAAATGTAAGGGGAGATCCACCAATGCATGCACAATATTTCAACAGATCAACTCCTGGTACTTGGTCTTTGCCTCCGGTGCAGTAGAACACATGAAGCGTAAAAATCCTTTTTTTTGTCGCTGCAGAATTAAGAATGTGCGTTCTCGGTTAAGCTGTTATCTGCAGGTAGTGTGTCAGAGCAGTGAGATAAGTGCTCGGACAGGAGAATGGATGTTTTTGCAGTGATGATCTGCGAAATGATAACGGCCAAACAGCGTTTCGAATTAAATTTTTATGATTTGCACTCCATTAGGAATTTCGTTGGTACACACGGCACACTGCCCTCCTGAAACATTCTGGGGACTCGATATTGCTGTCCGATATTCTCGGTTGCCATCAGAGGAGTGCTGCCGTCGAAATTTTGCCTACCAATCATAAATTCATCATGGCATCAAAATTAAATTTAAAATGCTTACACGCAATATAAGATTTTCATTGAAAGTGCACATTATACTGAAAACAAACGTTAAGGCTTGGTTTCTCCATTGATAAACATATTTATTCGAAAATAGGTCAGTAGCAATTAAAGGACGTTTACTCTATTTCAGCTATTTTAGGGCAAATCAACTAAAAAGTATAGGTACCAGAATTGTTGGTACTAGAATCAATAAGTGATATATAAAAAATGTAAGCAGTTCGACAGAAATATGGTTGCCATATCTCCATTTTTATTGACAGCATGCTTAGAGCGAATTTCCAGAAATTTGGGTGTGGAACTTCTCGGGGCAATAACCACCACATTAAACCGATCAAATGCGATGCCTTGGTGTTGCATTGGGATGGCAGAATCGATGAATTTCAGTAAAGAATCGGTGTTACATAAGCGATAACATGAATGTTCAGGTAGGATGCTTCAGTAACTGGCTGGTGATTAGTCAATGGATCAGTGACGATTAGGATACGCGGCTCACGAAACATCGGTTTAATCTGATTGGAAAATGCACCTTGCGTAAAGCGATCACCAATCGGCCCGCTGTCGTAACGGACGAGATGAAATAGCAAACACTTCGCCGGAATATTCAATACTTAGGCATGAAACATGCTGAACGCCAACGCGACCGATCGAATGAGATTCTTGCCGTAGGTTAATGAACAACTCTACTCACGGCTGTTTATTAACCTTCGGCAAGAATCTCGCCCGTTCGCTCACGTTGGCGTTCAGCTTGTTTCAGGCCTAACAGAAAGCTAACCCGGTGGCATCACTGACGTTTACGTTCAACATGAGTGAAGCAGGGGGCTCTTGTGGCTGTCAAACTCCATACATTTTCCATCTACCACTCATTGATTCTGATACCAGCGTTTCTGGTACCCACTTTTTGGTTGGTTTGCCCTAAAACAAGTGAAATAGTGTAAACGTCCCATTTTTTCGGTAGACTTATTCTCGAGTAAATGTCGTTTTAGATGGAAAAAACAAGAGCTCAACATTTGTTTTCAGTACAATGTGCACTTTCAATGAATAAGATAAGTTTTATAAGTATTTGAAATGAAATATCACCGCCGTGATGAATATATGATTGGTAGGCAAAATGTTGACGTTTATAGGACCCTGGAGTGAAGCCAGCATTAGCTGGATCACTGGATCAGTTTTACATGTAATTTGACAGCTGATTCATCAAAACACGAAAAAAAGCAGTTTTCATACGTGCATACAGTATCGGTGTTCAGCGGCAGTGTGCTTTTGTATTGTTTTCGGGTGATGTATTTATTGCACGAAACGTCGAGTGCTTTGCTTGATGAAACAATAAAAAATGCGTTGCATTATTTTAGAATGTACACGACGTTTATTCTTGCCGATTGCGAACGGCGGTGTTTCCTGCAGGCAGCTGACATCGCGCGATGATTTGAGGAATAACATTTCAACGTACGTGTAAATGAGATAGCATATCAGCGCCACTTTTAAACATTTACAAAGCTAAGCTAAGCTTTTTTTAAATAATTAAATTGATTCAAGCGCATAACTCTGTGCAACATATATTATGCTTCGCTCGTTGCGCTCACACTGCTGTGTGAACAAACCTTCAAAAACATAAATGAGACTACTACCATGGTAGTAGAGAAACAGTTGTCAATGAGCTTCGGCAGCGCTACTATATTCCATGCGTACGCGCGTTAGTCGATCAAGTAATGCGTGAGTGCATGTGGTGTAAGGTTCGCAAATCGAAACCTACTGTACCCAGAATGGCACCACTACCAGGACAGCGTTTAGCGGCAAGACTCGATCCGTTTTCGAACGTAGGAATTGACTATTTCGGCCCGATAGAAGTGAGTGTAGGGCGAAGGAAGGAAAAACGATGGGTTGCACTTTTCACGTTTAACCGTTCGTGCCGTGCATCTGGAGGTGGCGTACAGCTTAACAACGGAGTCGGGCAAAATGGCGATTAGAAGATTTGTAAAACGGCGTGGCAGCCCAAGAGAGATCTTTTCTGACAATGGCACGAATTTTGTCGGAGCCAATAGAGAGTTGTTGAAAGAAATCAATATTGCATGCGCCGACACATTCCCTGGAGCGAAAACTCGATGGTTATTTAACCCCCCTTCGGCGCCACACATGGGAGGCGCGTGGGAGAGGATGGTACGCTCAGTAAAGGAAGCGATGGATATCTTTATTGACGCGCAGAAGCTGACGGATGAGGTGTTGCATACAGCTTTGACTGAAGCTGAAAACTTAATTAACTCTCGACCAATCACTTATGTGTCGACTAATGTTAAGGAAGATAAAGAGGCATTGACACCGAATCACTTTTGCGTGGCCGTTCATCGGTAGAATGTTTGCCATCGAGGAACCCGGAAAGGTTACCTGAGACGCTGCGGAGTAGCTACAGTAAAGCTCAACAGCTAGCAGACGGTTTTTGGGAGCGTTGGCTGCATGAGTACCTGCTGACATTGAACAAACGATCAAAATGGTTTGTAGACCAGAGAAACGTGGCGATCGGGGATTTAGTATTTGTTGCTGATGGAGAGAAGCGTAATACTTGGGAGCGAGGAATAGTGACGAAGGTGCTAGCTGGTACTGATGGAAGAATTCGTTCTGCTTCCGTAAGGACTAGTAGAGGCGAGAAACTTCGGCCAGTGTCAAGGCTGGCAGTCTTGGAAGTGGAGATGGAGCATAGTAAACCAGTACTGCCGCCGAGTGAAGCAGTGACAGGGTTTACGGGCGAGGGTATGTTGAAGGTATACCCAGTTGCGAAGGGGGGGTCCATCCAAACTCCAGTTGCGAAGGGGCGCAAGATTAGCCACGAAACGGCACGATAGCCGGTGATAGAATAAAACAATAGGCAGTAGAATCGTTAGCGTGCAGTTGAGAAGTCAATAAGTGGAATTTCATCTGGAACGCATAGAGGCTGTTTGTTAGCGTCAAATTTGTGTCATCGTAAGTGGTCTTGTAAAATAGTTTTTTTGTCTTAAATAAAGCATGTTTAAATTCAATCCGTATAGCCTTTAGACAGGAAGGCCGGACTGTAGTTTGTAACGTGAGTCTGTTGTTGAGAAACTAAATGTAGGTAAATTAGTGTGAAATTTTTGTGGTTAAGTACCATTTATGTTAATAAATTTTAGTTCGAGTTATTGGGAAAACCTCTACTGTGTGGAATCATTTCCCGGAACCGAAGGGTCGAAGCAACAGTATGCGTTTTAGCCAGATAAAACATCAACACATTACGTCAAAAAATACAAACGCTCCTGAATAACCACTCGACTCCATTTATACCCCGAATACGCAACCTAACCAATCTACCTCAGTGTCGTTCAATCGAGGATTTCTTTTGTATTTAAAGTTCCTTCGGTGCAAAAATAACTGGAGATCAACGAACTGCAAACAATTGATTGGTATAATCAAGAGATGCTTTTGAAAAGTCGACGTGAATGCCATACAACTCTCTTGTTCCGGTATCATAAGACAGTTTCTTCGGGAGGCCGGTAACGGACCTATCACAAATCGTCAGTGTTTTTTTCGTTCATAATTAATATATCTTGATGATAAATAAATCAATTTTTCTTTTCCGGACAGCTGTAAAAAAAAATCCAAATTTTTTGTTGTCACACGTTACTATCTCATCTCAACTTGAATAGCTTCTTTACAAAACTGAGTCTTCAGTTGTATTTACCACAGCTTGAAACCCCAAACCGCGGTGAAGACAGCAGGTACTTGGGATTCTTATACCAAGGATTACTTTAGAAGTTTCCACGTGAAAACGCAAACGGATGGTGAATAAGTTTCTCAGATAAGTCAGTTTTGTACAGTATTTGATACTGCGTGTATCATTTTGCAAAAAGTAGGGCGCCGTAAAACGTCTTATTTCCTTGACAACAGAAAAAAAAACAAACAACAAACCGTCTAAATAAACAATATCAATTGAAATAATTACTGAGAAGGTAATTTTTCAACAATACTAGAAGAAAGTTAGATCTTAAATCATTTAAAAACTATTCCTAAAAAAAATTGTTTGGAAATCTTTTATTTTTTCGTTGTTAATTCGAAAAATCTTTTGTTGTTTTGTTGTTAAATGGTATTTAGCAGGGCTACCATCAACAAAAAAATGGCTCACCGCAATCACAAATGATAACTGCTATATACGTTGGCAACCCGGTCTACCTGAACAGCGTCAGTGGGTACTATTTGCCGCGCATAGGGGAACATTGCATGTTCCTAATACAGCAATTAAAGCTACAATGTAGCATGTCGGCACCACCGCTGATGATAGTTCAACCAGCGCAACAATTTTCCATTCGTGGGTACGTGTTCGTGTTCAAGTGTGTATAATTGAAGAACCCCCAAGAAAATTACCTACTAATTTTAACTGGCTCATGAAACAACCACATTACAAGAATTTGCTTTCAGACACTGGCTGCACCGAACGGGGAGCTTCTGGTTTGGTTGTGGTTCAGTCGGGAAATCCTACAGGGAATGTGCGTGAAATATGCTTTGTGTTTGAGCAGCCGTAAAAATTAAGAGAAGGAGACTCTACGGCATGATGCTTGATATATCGCTTCAAAAGCCAACTAGAAACCACAATGACAAATGGGAAAAGTTTTCTAATTTGAATTTAATTATGCGAGCTATGTTCTATAGCTCAACTTCCACTTCTTATTCAGTGTTTCCAAGTTTAGCCATAAGTAACAAAGGATATCAATTGACAGCTAATATTTTTCTTTAAATATTTATCATTTAATATGTTGCATATGGTATAATCTCGGCTGTAGTCAATTGTTACTTATGGCAAAACTCGTATTAAACTGCCATGAAGCGTAAAATAAAAACTGAAAAGTATTTTTAATTTGCCTCATAAATATCCAAAACTATACAATACTAATAATCGTTTCCACAAGCCGGTGGTGGGAAGATTTCATCGGCCAATTATGTAGCGAGGTGACTGCTATAATTAATTTATTATCCCGGAATGCTTAGGATAGCCTTTCCAAGCATGAATAATGGCCGGTAGCACAAATGAAACAATATCCCCGAAGAATGGTAACCCATTGAAATATTAAAGAGCACGAAGCTGGCCACCGGACCATATGTGGACGAGAACGAAGTCAAGACCCCTTTCTGTCGAAGCCACTATAGAAGCGACGGTGTGGCTCGTGTCGTCACACCTACTATTTATCCTCGTGAAATTATTGAATAAATGATAAGCTTATTACGTAGGTAGAATTTAATAAGGTGCTTTGTATCCACTCGAGTGACACCTGCTCAATTTCCCATGGGTACGTTAAATGGATCTTATTTGCGAGAGGAATATCTAATGAAGGTGTAAAGTAACCGGGGCTTCCATGTCGATTTATCCTGTGTTTTATGCTGTATGTTTTTTTTTTTTTTGTTTATAAATAACTCCAAGTTTAAAATATTCGTTTTTTTAACCTTTGTTAGAGATGACATCGAGTCTTTTATGAAATATGCCTCATGGGTGGACATATTCGTCTTACAGCCTTCATACCTAATCAAAAATTGGTGTGATCTCACATAACAATGATGTGATTTGACATCATTCAACTTTTGTGTGATGAAGGTAGATAAATGTCACCAAAAGACATTGGTTCCCAACCTTATCGGCTATGTTACCTCTTTTGTAAAGCTCCGCGGCCCTTAAAACGATTTTTTGGGAGTATTGACACTGATATAGAACATTCCTTTGATTTTGTCATTTGTTCTACTATTAAATACATAGCAGCTTATTCGCAAATTGTTTATTGTTGTTGTGAGGAATGTACCTGCATTTCAGATACGAGTTTTGTAATACGACAAACCCAGTCTCATATTATCGAGGACATCTAATTTATTTCTTGTCTTGGTCTTAAGTTGCAGAAAGGTTGGAAACGGTCGCAACTCCTTCAACGGCCGTGGACCAGCGATTGGAATCGTACCGGCAATATAAACTATAACATATTTTAAAGCCTGTAAATAATTACATCAGTTTGATGATTTTTGTTTATTTACATTAGCATTAGCAAATAAATAGCCGTCAAAGTTAGTTCTAAACACTTAATCGTGTTATCTGATTTTTGGTAAACGGATTGCAACGAAATGCGAAAAATCTTTTCCACATTCTCCCCGATCAACATTACAATAATGGACAACCCTTTCCACTAATTAATCACTGCCTATCGTCTTTTTCCCGCCAGGTGCGCACTCTATTCGTCAGTGGGCTGCCAATGGATGCGAAACCCAGAGAACTCTACCTTCTATTCAGAGCTTACGAGGGCTACGAAGGATCACTGCTGAAAGTTACCAGCAAAAACGGCAAGACAGCATCGGTAAGTAAGATACAGCGCGTTGTATGTCCATTTGCACGGTGTCCAAACGCCCTATTTGACTTCGAATCTAATAACGGAAAGGTGTGGAATTAGGGCAATGGGATTTAACGTGATGGGGAAATTCTATTGAATGTTTTTCATTCTTTTCAGCCGGTCGGCTTTGTCACGTTCAGCACACGCTCGGGCGCCGAGGCGGCAAAACAGGATCTGCAGGTAATTTAATTGCTAGCACCTTCGCCTTTCCATAGTTCGCAATAAGTCCCGAGGTTTATTAAAAATCCAGAGACTAGCTTCTCTTAGGTGTACTTCTTCGCGTTGATTTTTTTGTTTTCTTTTATACCCTACCGTACCTTGCAAAATTTTAATCAGTTCATAGAAAGTTCAGTTAAATCGCTCTTCATTGCTGAAAAAAAAACAAATTGTATGTTACCCAATCCTTTCATAGTTCCCTACCCCTTTTGACCAAAAAGAAACTGCAATATTTATGCTAACCGTTCCTCTTATTAAAATACAGACGTATTTTGTACCCGTATTACACTTAGTGGTAGCACTTCCATCAAGGCGAGTTTGGAACACTCTCAAGCGACTGACTCTTTCACCCAAAAACACTATTTTGCTCACATCCTCTTTTTGCTCACTTCTCACCCGGTAAACTTATTCTAAAGTACAAAAATCGTTCCACCGCGAATTGACCGTTCCAAATCTCACCAACTCGTTATTCTGTTGATTAACATTCATGTTGAATTCATTTAATTATCCCTTCTGTTGTAAATTAATTTTCTCCTTCCTTCCGTTACACTTACTAATTTGAATTTTGTTATTGTAT
Organism: Wyeomyia smithii; assembly: GCF_029784165.1. Lineage (NCBI taxonomy): Eukaryota > Metazoa > Arthropoda > Insecta > Diptera > Culicidae > Wyeomyia > Wyeomyia smithii. The sequence continues at coordinate 188,391,725 of NC_073696.1, forward strand.
TTTTCTTTGAGTTTCACTTACCAATCAATTGTTAACCAATACCATAGTTATTCATTTAGTTCAAACCAAACGCAAACTGGTTGGGACAACCATCTTAACCGTTTTTTGTTACGTGCCTAGAACTACATTATTTATCGTTATAATCCTCGCAATCAAATAAAAAATGTTTCACAAAAACAAAATTCAAATCATAGATAAAGCAACTGAAACTCCGGCAATTTTACCAACAAAATCAAGAGCAATGATAATAATCAATCCGAATAGAGGGAGATATAGCAATTCTGCACCACTTCCACACTCTTATATTTTCTACTACCTATACCTTGCTCAATTTTTATATTGAATCGGGTTAACCAATGACGAAGCGCAGTTTGAGCAATGTGCTCTGGGTTTTGTTTTGTTTTTGTATAGCGGCAGAAGTCGCCAGGTAAATATGATGACCTCAATGTGAACCGTTTGAAAATGCCGAAAAGGACAAACTTCTCTGCAATGGCAATAGTTACGATAAAAACAGAAGCTATTGATCTTGAATTTGTGATTGTAAATACGGAATACAATGAACATTTTTCATTAGAAATTCTTTTCCATTTTAATATAATTCTGATTGTTTTGAACATAGAAAGAAATATTTTAATGCGGTCACACACAATTGAATTTCTAAGGTAGAAATGTAACTGGCGTTGCAGAGAAGTTCCTTTACTAATTCCGTAATATATAAAATTTTAACTAACAATTAAAAACGGCATTCCGGTATAACTGATCCAAACCCCTCTTCACTCGAGAAATGGATTTTTTTTTGGAACTAACATTTTTGCTGAAACATTTTTTGTATCGACATTTTTTGGATACCTTTCGACAGTTGTTTCGTTTCGTGAGCCAATATGGGCCACGTAAAAGATAATCCTTGCCTTTGTTTCTTGCGACATCCCCGTAACTCCACTGTCTGACGATTGAATAACTTTGCTTTATCAAACCTCCAAATCGACCGCAAAATCAAACCGAATATAAATATTGCAGCAAGGTGTACGCTTCGATCCTGATATGCCCCAAACAATACGCTTGGAATTCGCCAAGAGTAACACTAAAGTGAGCAAACCAAAACCACAACCTAATACAGCGGCCACAGCTGCACATCCTGCATTGATGCACCCACTTACCGCTGGACGTAAGTACTTTTTATGTTATTCTCTATCTCTGTCACTTTTACACACACACTCAATCTCTCTCTCTCTCTATCTTTCTCTATCCATATCCTCTTAAGGGGGACCCTACTCTGGAAAGTCGAAAAATAATTAATTTTCGTATTTTTTTTTTCGGGTGCTTAGAGTAGAGTGATTTGTTCGGATATTGTGGCTATTGATTAAGGTATATTTGAAGATATATTTTGCACGTTCTGGATACAAATATAGTGAGGATTACGCTGTAAGCAGCGTTTCTCTCGAAACCATGTTTTTTCAACTGGTGGTAAATTTTTCTCAGCATCTACTGAACCGATTTTGCTGAATTTTTTTTTTAACATGTAAAAATGGATTATCTAACTTGTTACGTAGCCGTTTTTTGATATCTGAGTTTTTCAATGTTTTATGATTTTTTAAATAGTGATTTTTCATGAAAAAAAATTTTTTTTACTAAAATGGCCGCCATTTTGGCAATTTTTAGAATTTTCAAAAACGGCTACGTAACAAGAAAGATAATATGTTTCTAAATACTGAAAAAAAAAAATTCAACCCGATCGGTCTACTAGAAGCTGAGAAAAACTTACCACCAGTTAGGTACTGATTTAGAGAGAGCATCCACGTTCCCAGCTGCCAACAGTGTAATACTCACTATATTTACATTCACGACATGGAAATATACCTTAATCAATAGCCAAAATAGCCAAACACTTCACTTTACTCTAGACAGCCAAAAAAAAATGAAAATTCATGATTTTTCAACCTTCTAGAGTAGGGTCCCCCCTTAAACTCTTTTTAGCCACTTTTTCGCCCAAAATGCTTTCCACTTACAGATTTTCATGGGAAATAACTCTTTAATAGTGTATTTAATACAAACTCTGATCACGGAGCAGTTTATATTTCCTAAGTTAACACATTTTTAGTAACGCAAGTTGTTTCCCGAATCCTATATAGCAGCAATAGTGATGCAATCTGTACAATTTTTTCTCAATTGAAAAAAAAACGTCACAGTAGCTTAATCATATCCACACACACAGACACTGTTTAAAAACCCCATACGCTCCCCTGTAGATGACACCGGAGATTAGCTACACCAACAGCACGAATTGAGAACGCACAAGTACAAAATGCTGCACACCGCGTGGAATACTGCATAGTTTCATATTCAATAATCTGACAACAATCAAATGGAAATATCTGACAATTTCGTGCGTATGATTTAGCGCACACAGGCTTCTTTTTCACATAGGAATTCTCTTTGATGGCTGATAAAATTGAAACTAATTCGGAAAAACATTTTACTGCGAAATTATGTTTGAGTGTGACACAATCCAAACCCGTTCTGCAATACCTTCTACGTCATGTCGATGATATGTGCATTTTTTCGCTTACGTCAAATACCAAAATACAAATATGAGCAGTTTCCAGGATCAGAAGGAACAAATTGGGTAAAACCAATTTAGCGATTCACATCAATAGTCATCGTTGTCGACAATAATATCAGCACTGTGCCAATAACTCTCTTATTTATGATTTGCTGCAAAAAAAACGATAATCCTACAAGTTGTATTCGAGCTTTAATTAGAAATGAAATTCAACATGTGAATATAGAAACTTACCACCAACTGCACATCATTGTCCATTGTCCAAAAATGCTCGAAACGCCTTAAATGACAGTTTGCCCATGTACGGTACATGGACGAACTGACATTTGAGACATTTCGAGAAGCTTTTAATTCTTCATTTAAAAATCGAAGGACAACAATAAACTTTTTCTGAAAAACACTTTTGCTCAGAAAATTACACTCTTCCAGCTGATACATAAAAATCAGGAAACCGTTAAAAACTTTAGGACCCAATTGAGTTAAAATTTTGCATGGGGACTCTTTTCAAGAAGAGTCAAATTTTTGCCATACATAATATAGACATCAACAGTCGGCTGCAAAGTCGGTGCCTAGCGAAAATTAAAAAAATATCCGTTAACTGGGGTAACTTTGATCAGCGGAGTGACTTTGATCACTATAGGTACCACTGTTTTGAATCTTCTACTATATAAAAATGGAATTCCGTAACGCTTGATCTTATTGATATTATTCCCTCAGTCTCTGTGGTGTACAGTATTCATCATCATTTTGAATCGTTCTAAATCGAAAATAATAAGCGGTGACATGTAGGTTTTTTAACATGAAAATGTTCGCTGATGTTCAGAAAAGACATTAGTTATAAAAAAAATAGTTATCTAATTACAAAAACTTGAGATATTATTCACAAAACTACGTAAAACATGCAAAATTATGACTTTCTGTGCTAAATTTGCCTCTAAATCAAAATTCAAAGCGATGACATATGATTCTTTTTTCACTAAGATATTTGTTAATGTTCAGGGAAGACATTCGAGGAAAAATAATTAGTATCTGATTACTAAAACTTGAGATATTATTCACAAAACTACGTAAAACATGCAAAATTATGACTTTTTATACTTAATTCGTCTCCAAATCAAAATTCAAAGCGATGACATGTGATTCTTTTTTCATTAAAATGTTCGTTGATGTTTAAGAAAGATATTTGAGAAAAAATAATAGGTATCTAATTACTAAAACTTGAGATATTATTCACGAAACTACGTAAAACACGCAAAATTATGGCTTTTTGTGCCAAATTTGCCTCTAAATCAAAATTCAAAGCGTTGACATATGATTTTTTACACTAAAATGTTTGTTAATGTTCAGGAAAGACATGTGCGGAAAAATAATTAGTATCTGATTACTAAAACTTGAGATTTTATTCACAAAACTACATAAAACAAGCAAAAATATGCTGAATTTGCCTCTAAATCAAAATTTAAAGCGATGACATGTGTTTTTTTCTACATTGAAATGTTTGTAAACGTTTAGGAAAGACATTTGAAGGAAAGTAACAAGTATCTGTTTACTAAAACTTGAGATTTTATTCACAAAACTACGTAAAACTTGCAAAATTATGACTTTTTATGCTGAATTTGCCTCTAAAACAAAATTTAAAGCCATGACATGTGATTCTTTTTTCATTAAAACGTTTGTTAATGTTCAGGAAAGACATTTGAGGAAAAATAAATAGTATATTATTACTAAAACTCGAGATATTTTTCACAAAACTACGTGAAACATGCAACTTTATGAATTTTTATGCTCAATTTGCCTCTAAATCAAAATTTAAAGCGATGACATGTGATTTTTTTTACATTAAAATGTTTGTAAACGTTTAGGAAAGATATTTGAAGGAAAGTAACAAGTATCTGTTTACTAAAACTTGAGATTTTATTCACAAAACTACGTAAAACTTGCAAAATTATGACTTTTTATGCTGAATTTGCCTCTAAAACAAAATTTAAAGCCATGACATGTGATTCTTTTTCCATTAAAACGTTTGTTAATGTTCAGGAAAGACATTTGAGGAAAAATAAATAGTATATGATTACTAAAACTTGAGATATTATTCACAAAACTACGTGAAACATGCAACTTTATGACTTTTTATGCTGAATTTGCCTCTAAATCAAAATTTAAAGCGATGACATGTGATTTTTTTTACATTAAAATGTTTGTTAACGTTCAGGAAAGACATTTGAAGAAAAGTAACAAGTATCTGTTCACTAAAACTTGAGATTTTATTCACAAAACTACGTAAAACAAGAAAAATTATGACTTTTTATGCTGAATTCGCCTCTAAATCTAATTTCAAAGCGATGACATGTGATTCTTTTTTCATTAAAATGTTTGTCAACGTTCAGGAAAGATATGTAAGGAAAAATAATTAGTATCTGATTACTAAAACTTGAGATATTATTCACGAAACTGCGTGAAACATGCAAAATTATGACTTTTTATGCTGGATTTGCCTCTAAATCAAAATTCAAAGCGATGACATGTGATTATTTTTTCATTAAAATGTTTGTTTATGTTAAAATATAAAATGTATGTTTGAAGATGATTTTCTGTATACAGCACAACAATATTGCAGCCTTCTAATAGCGCTCTCGATCAACCAGATTAGATGAGAAAATTCGTTATCGATATTGTTTTAGCACATTTTGCATGTTGTAGGATAAGAACAACGATACACCGTGCCCCAGAGCTGAGTCGAGAAAAATTGCAGTTCGAAAAAATTCTCGACCTGATCGGGGATCGAACCCGATATCACAACCGTGTGGGAGCCAATCGACATCGCTAACCACAGAGCCACGAGGACCACATACAGCATACAGAATACAGAAAATCACCGAAAAATACTTTATTTTAATTTATACGTTTTTATACGATTACATGCGAAACTTTGACTTTTTATGCGCAATTCGCCTCTGAATCAAAATTCAATGATTTGTTTTTTTTTGCAATAAAATGTTCGTTGTTCTTTCGTCTACAATTTTTTTTGCAGAATAACCCATGTCTCGAGCATGAACATTTTACATTTCTGATGTTTTCGTAGTTTTGTGAATAGTTACATTTTACGGCATTCGATTTACTTTTGTACTTTTGAATTTGAATTTGATTTTTATTAGAGAGCTTTTAACCAGAAGGTCATTCAGCTCTTAATCTTACTGTTTTACTTTTTTTGCGTTAATCCAAACTAAAACTCACATTTAGCTGCAGGAATGGTTACGATTCATTTGTTTCAATATCGACTAAGAGGCAGCTTAAGCATTAAAAATCTTTTATTTTCTTATTTTCTACAAAGTTTTGTGGATTAAAAAATGGCGACTTCCGGTTTCAGGAAAATAACCTAAAGTGATATATGGCCAACAATTTCAATACTTCCGAAAGTGGACCTCCATACGTCATTTTATAGCGATGACACAATTTTTTTTCATTAAAATGTTTGTTAACGTTGAGAAGACCATTTGAAGAAAAATAACAAGTATCTGATTACTAAATTTGATATATTATTCACAAAACTACATGAAACATGCAAATTTATGACTTCTAAAGTGATATTTGGCCAACAATTTCAATACTTTCGAAAGTGGAACTCCATACGTCATTTTGAAATCCAAAATGGTGAATTCCAGTTTCTGTAAATCAGCCCAAAATCACAAAAAAAAACAAACCAATATGGGTATTTCCGTTCTGCGCGTTCTCAGAATATTGAAGTAGGGTATCGAACGTCTTCGTCAGTGGTTTTCTTCGGTAGTTTTACTGGCGCAATCTTATGCAAAGAAGGTCCGAAGAAAACCACTGACGAAGACGTTCGACACCCTACTTAAAGTGATGATGGAAGTATAAGATGTAAATTATATTTCTGAAGTGAGTTGAGCTAATGCAGCAATGAAATATAAAAAAAAATCTGTCTTTGAAGCCTTTGATCCCGAGCATCGCCGGGAACGTTCAACTAGTATGTGATAAAAAGCGCTCACAGAGCTTGAGATTAACCGTAATCGTGATTGTGTTTAGAAATATCTACTTCTCATGCCTTTCTTGCTAACTAGAGAGTTCTAAAAAAAACATGGGGTGACATTGCGCATTTCGTTTCGAGCAACTCGAACAAAACTAAATGATCGCTGGGGGGCGTTATGTTTTGATTTCGCTCCCAGATCAGTTCTTAAGATAACAAACATTAATACAACGATTTTCATTATTATTTTACAATCTTTTTCCTCAACGACAATTTTGATTCCTAATAATCTCAACAGCATATTACAGGTTTTCTTCTTAACGACAACCCAAGACGTCACGTAACATACAACTTTGGACTATTGAATAAGCCATATTCCCCGTGGACTAGTTTTTGGTGATTTTACGCTCCCTTCCTTCTACGTCCACAATTGGTCATACATATTTGAATGACTACCAAATTTCTTCTCAGATTTATTAAAACAATGAGGTTATCAAAGTCACCCCTGAATAATAAATAGTTGGTGGAAGAATTTAGTTTGTATTTGTTTTGTATTTAGTATATTCTTAAAATATTCAAGATATAGCTTGAGCTTGACCGACCGCACATTTCGTAGTTTTTTTTTTTTGTTTTCATAAGGTTTGGACTACTGCGACCATTATTTCGATCGTTTGTGGAACACCTTTTCTTTAGTGTAGGTACTCGTGGCAGACATATCACTATTGATGGAAGTGATTTCGTGATTTCGCTCCCTTTCTCCCAATTTTCCACTGAATTTCATATGAAATGTAACCTAGGATTTGCAGACCAGACCTCGAAAGGCTCCAAAGTTTTTTTTTTCTAAAGGCTCTTATTCTGTGCTGTATTAGTGCACTGCAGTGGCAAAGCAAATGTTCTGCGGTTTCACATTCCAACCCGCAGAGATAACAAATTTTGTCATCTGACTGTCCAATTTGTTTTGGGTGATGCTTACTTGGATAGTGTCCTGTAGACAGTCCAGTTATTATCTTTAGGTCCTTTTTATTTAAACTAAGCAATTGCTGGCTTTTCTTCACGCTTGGGTTTATAATGCGTTTCGGCTGGCGTAGCCCTACTGAGCATATCCAGTTCTCTTGTATCATCCGATGTTCCCAGGTTTTCAATTCTGATTTCAAGGCACTTGATGCACCCCACAGAACGGTCCAGGGCCAGTAAAGTCGGTACCTGACCCCTGTCTAACTAACAAATTGGCTTTTTCATCGCCTTCCACTCCGCAGTAACCAGGAACACGGTATAACCATACTTAGTTTCTTCCTGCCCGTTGTTCTAATAAAAGGGATTCACTCGCATACTAGCTTAGAGGTACATATGAAGGCTTTTAATGCGTTGAGTGCTGCTTGGCTATCAGATAAAATGCATATGTTAGCATGCCTGTATTTTCTAGCCAAACGGACTTGTGCACATTCATGAATTACAAATATTTCAACCTGGAACATTGTAGTTCTTACCCCTTGATCATTTACACCTGCTCCGGTTAAATCATTCATTTTTTAGCCATCTGTGTAAAAGAGGGCAGAGCTTTGTCGTATACTCGGGCCACCTTGTTCCTAGACTTCCCATTCGGTCTTTATGATTTTGAAAGGTATTTTGAAGTTTGCTTTCGTATTCACCAAATCTTCGATATTTGGTATATGTTTGCTCAGCTGAAAATCTTTGAGGATTGCCAGCTGGCCTCTCTGATCTCCATCAGGTACTTCTTTATGGCGTGTTAGTTTCAATGCACTTTTTTCCGCTTCTACCTATACTATCTGAAGGAGTGGTAATAGATGCAGAATTACATCTAAGGCTTCCAGAGGAGCACTATGCATTACTCCTGTGTGCATTACAAATTAGCCTTTGCAACTTGCCAAGCATGTCCTGCGTTGACCGTCCTTTTGTATTAGGCCACCACATTAGCGAGGCATACGTTATTGTTGGTCTTATCATTGCCTGGTACAAACAATAAATCATACTTGGCCTTACATCCCATTTTCTGACAATAGTTTTGCTGCACGCCCAGAGGGCACTCGTAGCTTTATCGATGACATATTCATATTTTGCCGAGTGAAGGGAATAATTGATGTTTCAGAGGGGTTAATGGTAAGCCCCTCTTGTCTACACTATTTTGAAGTATAGTTTTGAACTGACAGCATTCTTTCCGATAACGTACTGTCAAATTTTCCCTTCACAAGAATCACAACATTATCGGCGAATCCCACCACTCCTAGCTCAGTTAGGATTCTAAGTAGCTGGTCTACAACCAATGACCACAGGCGATCGAACTCCACCTTGCGGGCGGATGCAAGGATAGTTGGGTTTCTTGTGAGGGTAGTATCACCCAATACTGACATTTCGTAGTTACTCCTCCGTGATGGATCTGAGCTAGTGAAGTTGCACACAGAACCACCGTAAATATGGTGAATGTGCGAATAATTTTGTCATGAGTCGAGAACCACTCATCTAAAAACAAAATACAAAATCACCACAAGCCATCCACATCCATACATATCCAAAGTGCAAACAGATGACAGTGCAAAAGCACTGTCGCTATCATTCAATTATTTCACTACATACCCGCCGCGCAGGCATCGCCCGTTAGCGCAAGGGATTAAAATTACAATTATTGAGTAGGGCCAGTGCCATCCAAATTCTTTACCTGTAAATTATTGAACACGGCTCTCCAGCCTTCTCTTTCGCTCTAACAGTAAGATAGGTTAAGCTAACATTGTACAAATAGTATATAAGGCAAAATTATTGAATGAACGAGACACTTATTTACGTACTTTAGAGTTGTACACTTCAGTGCGTTGCTAGGTCCGTCCTGGTGGATACCTTGGAGGTCTTTACTTCCCTGGTCCATCATAGTTAGGAAACCAGGAACCCGAAAAGGTTCGTCTCGAAAAGAATATGTCCTCACAATTTACCATCTTCGATGTACAACAATTCAGTAGCTTCTGCTTTGTATAGATCGATAACGGTACCGGCTACGTCCTTACGTTCGGATTGAGGAAGAACGGAGAAGGTGTTACAATCGTTGTTCCCAGATTTCGAGTTTACCTCTGCATCTCTAACTACTTTTAGGGAAAGGAAGGTTCTTCTTTGTCACCGTGGTAAGTGGTGAAGTTTTCATACTTTTACTCTTCCGCTGACTCAACTGCTCTCCTCGACCGAGCCTCGTTAGTTACTCTGTAATTCGGTAATTGAAATTGTATTCATGTGTCTGATATTTCTATTTTTCTGAATTATGCGCGTAGGAAGGGTCAAAGTGGGGGGATCCCAAGTAACACCGTTAGTATTTAATAAGTATAAGTAATTGATTCATAACTTATTAACAACTCAAAAAGCGCAAGGGGCGGGGCCAATATGAAACAATTAAAACGGTTTTTTAGTCGCCATCTTGGATTTCAGGTGTCTGGATTTAATTCCGTAACTTGACACTCATGTTCCGAATCCGAAAAAATCCGTAAATATCCATTTTTAACTGTGCGAAACCAAAGCAAAGCAAAGCCTTGGTGCTACATCCCGATTCGGAACTTGATTTTATGTTTATTAAACACAGACTTCGCAGCCAAATGTTGAATGTACAGGATAAAATGTTTGAAAATTTAGAATCATTCCTTATAGAATCTGTGTTCAATTTTCGTCCTCTGAGCATAGGGATTCCAGAAATTCTTCTTTTAGGTGATATTTAGATTTTTTAGGCTGTATCCCATAATCTAAATGTCGCCATCTTGGAATTTTTGGGTCGGATGGTTTTTGGCAATTTCTTGCTGTTTATCAGAAACCGGAAGTCTTCATCTGGGGTTAATTTCCGGCCACTGGACGTCATTCTGGTTTCGGTAATACCCTTGATGTTTTCCAGAAACCGAAAGTCGCCATCTCCTTAATTTTAAAACTGCGTCTTGGATTATTTCTCTGCCTCTAGATACTATTCCGGTTCCAGAAATATCCATATTGTATGGTATTTCACATTTTAAGCAATTTCCCAAACACCAGCAGTGGCTTTCTTGATACTGAAAATGTTTCTTGGTATATTAAGTAGTATTTGGCCATTCTAAGCTGTACTCCAGCAACCAAAGTGTTTCTTGATATATTGAGTAGCCATTTTAGGCTGTACTCCAAAAACTGAAAGTCGCCATCTTGGGTTTAGAATGGCGTCTGGGTTCTAGCCTCTGGATTTGATAATACACATTGGATTTGATAATACACATTGGATGGTATGCACCTCAGAAACAAAGAAAACAATACCAATACAGTTAACTGTGATGCGGCTTTTCGCATTTATATGTAACTTGTAATTAATATGAAAGTAACCTTGCCCATGTCGATATTACACATTTGAAATATGCTATAGATAAATGTATAATTTTCTGCAAGTTTTTGAATAATAATCCGAACAGCTTATTAAACTTGCATACCAATCATCTCGAAACGAAATGCAAAGTTCCTTGACAGAATCGAAGGTTTGGAAATTCTTGAAATTCTACAAAGTTTAACTACTCCGCAGTTTTCCCGGTCTACCATGTCCTAGAAAAAGTACAATTTTTTTACAAAACTTTCTCAAAAACAATATTTTTCAGCCTGTGCGGTGTTTATTTTTTTCTCGCTCAGATGATTTCATTCAGATTTTTCATCAAATTTACTTGAAAGTGAATGATGACATTTCATACACAATAAAAAATATAATTAAAAAATATTTTCTTTTTCTAAATTGCCGTAAAACGGGGTAACATTGATCATTTTTTCATTTATTCGTTCGTGAGTATTTATATATTTTACAACTGAAATTACAGGTTTCATATTTTTAGAACCAGTACTGGTATCCTTAGAACTTGAGAAGTTAGTTTTTAAAGCCCTTCGAAAATCTTGAACATTAAAATCATTCTTTTCGTCGTTGTTTCAATTTTCCTTGTTTGGGGTAACTTTGATTAGTTTCAATTTCGAATAGTTTTGGAACCTTTTTGAACTAAAAATGTTAGATAATGCAAAACTTAATCTGTATTCCACCCGGGAATGAATATAATCCGAGGCATTCCTTCAGTACCTTCGAGTCTCAACAAGTTTATTTAATTTATCAAAGCGATAAGCCTCATAAAACCTTATATTGGTTTTTGTGATAGTCAGCACAAGTTTCTAAACTCAATTTTTTTTCAAGCACAAGTTCAAGTTTCGCTTTCTAAACTCAAAAACTTGAAACTCAACAGCTGAATCAAACTTGAATACCCGATTCAGTTCCTCGACGGCAGAACTTAAACTCTTTTTTTTTTAGAATTTTGACATTGTTGTCACAGAGACAAACTGGTTAAAAACCATGCTAGATGCTATCCCTCTCCCGCTCACAAGGTTTATCATTGAAATTTATAGCTTCACGAGAAAATTCAAACTGAACACTTTGTAGACTAACTAAAATTACTGTCAACTGTAGTATTTTGAAGAAAATGCCCAGTGATGCTCTGAGGCAGCATAAAAAGTTTATGGAACAATCGTAAGCACAACAAAACTATTTTATGTCAAGATATGATGATTATAATTCTTGGTGCTTTAGAGTCACCATGAGCGGGAAAGGGCTAAATTTCTTTATAAACTTTCAAAACTAAATCAATTATGTAGTCATAAATTTCAGTTAAGGTTCTTTGGCAGATGAAAACGGTTTTGAAAGAAATACTCAAACATAACATCTTCGCATGAATATCTAAATTAATTATACGTTGCAGTTGGTGTTGATAACATTAATGGAAAACAAACATGACGCAAGAGAAACTACGCGGAAGCTTCAGAAAAATGAAGTCATTTCCTGTGTTAACAATGTGGAATAACAACTAAAATTTCTTTTAACAGAACTACTCTTACTTCGAGCTCTTATAAATGTTTTCCTCTCCTGATCCATCATCCCAACAATCTTCACAGCCCGATTTATCACACAAATGAAAATAAACAAGTCCTAACTTAAACTTTTGTCAGACTTAGGTACTCCATTTTTTCCTGGGGGCCACGAATTATGGCATCATCCGTTAGCGTTCTCGGCGGCAGCCGCTGAACTGCCGAGCGCTGCCGCGCTGCAGCATGCAACCCTCGTCCATCCGGCACTGCATCCTCAGGTCCCGGTGCGGTCCTACCTCTGACTAAATACGGACAAAGTCCTCGAGCAGCAGTCAATGCACCAAGTGAGTATCCGCCCCCGGAGTTTTCATGCAATTTGTTTAACCCTCATCTACCATCCCCGTCCGTCACCTTTATCCGAGTTTAATTCCATTCGTGTAAAATAGATCACCTTTCACGTTCGTTTTATCCTTATTGTGTGCTGAACTCACCACTCACAGCGATTCGAATGAAAACTTTGACACAATGCCAAAAATGAACTAAATCTGCAAGAAAACATGTTTGTGTGTCTGTACTCAAAAAGCGAGCATGCCTCTGGCTACGAAATAATGAAGCCATACATACGAGATACGAGTGGGAGTGGGTATTGTTATGTACATAGTTAGCAGCTTTTATTTCTTGATCTTAAACTGTGAAGCACCACAAAGACAGGTCCTGCTAAAATCAACTGCTCTATTGTTCATCTGTATCATCGTTCCCAACGTGCTTACACTTACACGCTTTCTTGCACACTCGAGAAACAGCACAAACATCCACATGTTCACATACACACACATATGCATAATCTTGCCCCGGTTTTTAAACAACAATCCTTCTACTGTCTCATTTGCAAGCGGGCCTTCAAGTGCCTCAAACGAGACCCCTTTTCTCGTGCCCTGCCAACATTGCATATTCTCGCAACACTACAATAACAAACGATGAGAATCCAAACCAGCTCTGGTTCTTTCTCACGTCACGTAGGAAGGTGTATGACAGGTCGTTACTTTACCTACACCTCCTGGCAATATGTGCTTCTCCCATCGCCATCATCGCGTCGCCCACGTACTGTTACCAAAGTGTAATGCACGGCATCAAATAATACTCCAGCGACGAAATGTACTCACATTCGCATAGTTTTGGCAGAGAGCACTGCAGATGTAAAACTTTATATGTATACCTTAATTAGCCCTCATCACTACGAGAACTAGCTAGTTCGCACCGCACCACCGACAGGGGTGTTGTTGACGATAGTAATACTAATAATGGACTGCTGAGACTCCCGGTACCACAACACGTGAAGCCACTGGAAATCCCGGCTTCCTACTGGCAGGAGACGACCTTTGGTTTTTCCTAGCCGAGGAAGTGAAGATTTCGTTTTTAATTACAGCGCTGAAACCCGCTCGCAATCTGGCAATGATTTTGGCTCGACCCAGTCTAAGCTAGCAGATTGTGTCGCTTGAAGCCATGTTTTTTCAGACAGATCATCTGTCATTCAGATGCCTTAACGTTTGTGGGTTAATGAGGAAAAACTGATTGCAACTCAAACTAGAAATAATTGGCGCAAAATGTATTTGTCTCTTTGGGAAGATATCATTGATGATGATTGCTGCTTTGCAAGACATCTATTTTAATCAAAAGTGTTATAAAACGTATGACATTAGATATGAACAGGTAAATGTGCTTCACGCTTCACCCTCTGGCACTTCAATCTATCACCAGTTTAATTCAGCAACGTTTTTAATTAAAAGTTAATTATTATGCAAATTTCAATCTTCCCACTCTGCAGCTCACAACAGGAAAATCTTAACTGAGTGCCATTTCGGTCCGCTTATCGATAGCCGGAAAGAAACTATATGCTGTGCTTACGGTAAAACTATCACTCGTTGTTAGTGGCAGGCAAAAGCTTAAACGGCAAGCAGGAGCCGGGTGCAAAATTGCCTTGTCCACCAGAACCGGTGACGAACGGTACAGATAATAGCTTTTTTCCATTATTTTGACATCCTCATTTTATTGAACTTACCCGCATCGAACGCCGGGACGAATCATAAAATCTGTCGCCATTATGATGTGGATAAAAGATAAACTTGTTTTTAGCTTTTTGAATGGCTTATCATCAATCTCGGAGTTTTTTAATGCCTGGGACGGGACGGCAGCCTTGCTTGAGGTTGCCTTAGTCCTGGAAAAGATGTTGACACCGTGGCACTCTTCATTATCCACCCCATCCAAGTGGATCGTGAGTTCCAATAAACGCGGAGTTACGGTAAGGATCGCAATAAACTTGTCATCTTAAAGATGCCTGGAAGATAATAAATGAAATGAGACAGAAATAATTTAAAGTGTTTACGGTTTTGGAAGGGATTCACTTAACCCCTTTCCCGCCGCAGGTGATCCCGTACGACTTTAATTTTTACTTTAATAATTATAAATGTCTTGCTAAACCTGTACCTTCCGACCAAATCTTGTAATCGCAACAGTCGTCTTTGCTATTGGTACACTCTTTCTAACCAGTTTAGAGCAAAACTGAGATCCCGGTAGTGTTCTTGAGTCTATCTGATTGGATGGTACTCCGTTAACGCTGCACCAGAAGTGCAAAACTTTCTTTTTAGTTTCCAACTCGATACACGTCATTTTGAAAACAACTGAAGTTGAAAAACTTAACATAGTGACTTGAGTTTATACTTTTGACATGTGAAGAGGATGCTCTGTGAGCATAGAGTAAACAAATTTACTCTTTTTGTGGTTATAACCGTTACAACTCCTTAAATATCAGTTGATTCTGCTTCGCGATTAACAAGTAGAACAATAAACACTAATATTGTAGAAAATAAACTCATTTGACACGTAACAAGCGCTTATGTACAATTGATGATGAATTTATTTTGACCTGTCAGAGTACATGGACACTAAGTTGTTTTAATTCTAGTGTTTCAATTTTAAGATTTTAAATCTTCATTAATACAGCATGGTTATCATCGCTCTGGTTCATGGCAATGTTTCATATTCAACGCTGTATACCCTCTCGGAAGAGAGGGTTTATGATATTTTCTACTTCAAGCTTCATTCAAATAATTGTAGTGTTTATGAATCAAATAGTTCGATTGAATAGACAAATTTGTCACTGAACTAATGTAACGATATCGAATGAAATAATTTTTCTCAATACGATGCTTAAAGCTTCGTATAATTTTATTTTTATTTTATTTTTTAATTTTATTTCATCATCAAAAGTTTTCTAATACACTATATTAAAAAAAACTCACTCGTTTTTTTAAATATAATTACTTACTTAGTTTGTTGGCCGACAGACCAACCGGTCTAGGGTCGAACGAATTAGAGATGTCCAGCTTCTTCTGCCTTAAGGAACCGTTCTCCAGTCTCCTCGTACACCAGCAGATCGTGCATCTTCTTCCAGCGCGCACATCCACCAAGTGTGACGCCTACCAAGGATTCGACGGCCTTTTCCTGGTTCTCTACTGAAGACAGTTTTGGCGGCTCTCTCGTCAGGCATTCTGGCTACATGTCTAGCCCACTGAAGCCTGCCGCACTGTATGATCTTCACTATATCTGCATGTTTGTACTTCTGGTACAACTCGTGATTCTTGCACCTGTGTCACACAACATCTTACAAATTTACCGTCCAGTATCGATCGCAGGACTTTACGCTCGAAAACTTCGCGCGATCGTCGATCAACTTCCTTCAGCGTCTACGCTTCATATCCGTAAAGGGCCACCGGGAGGACCAGCGTCCTATACAGCGCTAGTATTGTAGGAGTTTACAAACCTTAAGGACTTTAGTTGATTACGTAGTCCTTAGAAGGCCCTGTTCGTAGCTGCTACTCGTCGTTTCATAATATGGCTCATATCATTGTCACATGTGACTCACATGTCACATAACTCTTAGGACTTGGGACAAACGAATTTATCGCCCACTCAAATCGTTTCCCATCAATCTTCACTTCAGCACCAACACCACTGGAACTCACACGCTACCTGCCAACTACCATGTTCTTTGTTTTGGCAGACGTAATGCTGAGTCCCACCTCCACGGCCCTACGGTCGGTACTGATTATATCGTCGTCCGCAAACCCAAGGAGCATGTGCGATTTCGTAATGATCGTACCGTTTTTTGTACGTTTGCTTTTCGTACTGCACCTTCAAGAATGATGTTGAAAAGTTAGTTAGAGAGCGCTTCAGTCCCTCTAACGTCACGAACCGGATCTATAATCGCTTTTTGTATAAACGGTATACTCTTCGGATGCAGAGTTCACTTAGACGAAACCCTCAACTCTTTTAGTCGTTTGTTAACAGCAAAAGGAAAGAAGAAGGCCCACCTAAAACACGTTTTTGGGTGATCGTCACGGTAACACGACAGTTGAGAAGGGCGAATTATTTGCTCAACACTTTCGGCAGATTTTCCGTAGCTTCACGGCCACAACTGCAGAGATAGACTTAGCTCTAAATAGTATCCCCAGTGACGTCATTGACTTCAGCTCATTTCTGATAACCAACCAGCAAGTGGAAGCTGCAATTGATAAAATGTGTTCTTCGTTTACTCCTGGGCCCAATGGCATTCCTTGCTGCGTTCTGAAAAAAATGTAAAGCTGAATTTATACACCCGCTAAGATTATTGTTTAACCTGTCGCTTAGACGATGTGTTTTCCCCACCAGTTGAAAGTTGTCAGTGATGTTCCCCGTGCACAAAAAAGGTGACAAACGCGATGTACAAAACTACAAAAGTATAACTTCTCTTTGCACTTGTTCGAAAGTGTTTGAGATAATCATTTATGATACTCTCATCGCTAGCTGCAAACAGTACACCTCGATAGATCAACTCGGTTTCTATCCAAAACGCTCTACTGCTACCAACCTAGTTCAATTTACCGCTACATGCCTACAAAATATGTCCGAAGGTGCACAAATCGATGCGGTTTATATGGACTTGAAAGCAGCATCTGATCGCGTTGACCACTAAATCTTGCTTGCTAAGATGGAAAAATTAGGAGCAGCTTTAGCTATCGTACAATGGTTAAGGTCCTATTTAGTAGATAGAACGTTATGCGTTAGGATTGGATCACAGCAATCTGCATGTTTCTCGAATTTATCGGGTGTCCCGCAAGGCAGTAATTTGGGACCTCTGCTTTTTTCGTTATATATAAATGACGCATCGTTAGTACTACCAGAAAATTGCCGCATGTTTTTCGCGGATGATGTTAAACTGTTAAAGATTATACGGAATATTACAGACTGTGAAGAGCTCCAGCGACTAGTCGACGTTTTTAACGACTGGTGTTCTAACAACTTACTAACAGTTAGCATGTCTGGAGTTAATCAGGTTCGAGATTTGGGTGTTACACTGGATGCAGCGCTATCGTTTAAACCGCACTATAATGAAATTATATTGAAGTCAAATCGACAACTTGGATTTATCTTCAAGATAGCATCGGAATTTCGTGACCCACTGTGTCTTCGTTCGTTGTTCTACTCTCTGGTATGATTTATTTTAAAATTTATTTTAATATATTTTAAAAAGCAGTTAATAATATTTATTTTAAAAATTTTAACTGCTGAAACTGATGCCCCGAAAATTTTGCAGCAGCTAAATGTGTATGCTCCGAAAAGGCCACTAAGACAAAGGAACTTTCTCTCTCTGCCACATAGCAATGCATTATATGGGCAACACCAATAAAAAATAACAAATTACAAATAACAAATAACGCGACTGATGTCTCGCCGTCATACGAGTCAGCACAATCAGTTTTGTCTAAACACTGTGCTCCAACATAATATGCGTTATTTTTCACTGAGTCGAATGCCGCCTTAAAATCTACAAAGATCTGTCGCAGGGTGGAAATTTCATCCGTTGTGGAACGCCCCTGTTGAAAACCAGCTTGGATTCTCCGGCGAAGGATTCCGTTAACAGTCTCAATCTGAAGAATAAGATACGGGAGAGCTCTTTTTATGTGAAGCAACGAAATGCCTCGGGCATATGAGGCCTTTCAACCAGTCGTTTGACATTTGTTCATCCACCCAGATCCTCATTATGATCTGGAAGATCGCATAGTACAGCCGCTCGCTTCTCGTTTTTAGAAGCTCGCCGGAGAGATCAGGCATGTCCAAACCCACCACACCACTGCGTGTGTGTTTTAGGCGATGCCATGTAGGGTATTTTCATTGCCCTTCAGTGCTTATACAAAACGGAAACCCACCGTGTTCTAAATAAAACAGCCCTTCAGAAGCTTCGGCAAACACAGACCCGAGTGTTCCCGCCTTCATGAGCCCTTGAGAGCCCGCTTGCTGACACGTGTTTTCTAAAACGCTTCATTTTTACAAAAGTACATATGAAAAAAAAAAATTGCAGGAGGTTGTATGCGATGACTACCGTCAAGCTATCCATTATTATATTATTGTTGATCTCGTCGTGGCGACCAACGCTTTTGTGTTTCCCGAAACTGCAAGCCCTCGGTTGCCTCATGTGGCGAAGTTAAAAACACCACACCATCAGCTTTCAGCCGGTGTGTGTCCTCTCAGTGCGAGATTTCAGCACGTTCGACGACCGTGCGCGGATCTTACAAACGACGAGATTATGATCAAAATCTATGTTTGGTCCCTGAAAATATCTGACATCAGTTACAGTGCACAGTACTCTCCGTGCACTTCCTGGACGCTGCTGACCAATTCTTCTTGAACTCGACCATGTCTCGAAATACAGTACCTTACTTTATGAGCATGCCCTTTACTAGTGGCGTAGCGTGACTAGGTGACACCCGGGCGGAAAATTTGGGTGCTACCCCTCGGTTGGAATAAGATTATATCGTAATCAATCATTGTAACTTATTAAAAAAAATCATCTGAAAATATCTTCAAAATCAGTAGAGTCAGCACGTATGTCTACAATTGACAACAAAACTAATCCATGCAATCGATTGAAGATGACACGTAGTACGTCACCCTGCTTAAGGTATGAACACGTTTGAAAATATTTCACATGGGTGTCACACTTCCCGCCCCCCCAAACACTGATAAAACAATTTTCTGGAAATAATGTGGTTGTACTGAATTCAAAACAGCATCTGAACACAGATTCATGATGGCATCTAGAATTGATTCACGACTTCTGGATATCATCCCGCTCCCGGATAAACTCACATTAGGTGATATTTAGCCATTTTTGGTTATTTTCTGAATACCGTATTTTTGGCC
Source organism: Wyeomyia smithii (assembly GCF_029784165.1). Taxonomy (NCBI): domain Eukaryota; kingdom Metazoa; phylum Arthropoda; class Insecta; order Diptera; family Culicidae; genus Wyeomyia; species Wyeomyia smithii. The sequence continues at coordinate 188,411,347 of NC_073696.1, forward strand.
TCTGTTCATCATAACGATTACGGAAATACCCCATATTGGGAGGTATTTAGGCATATTAAATTGTTTTCAAAAAATCGGAAATCCATCTTGAAATTCATAATTGCATCTGGGATCAATTTCCGGCCTCTGGGCATTATCCATATTCTGGAAATACTTTTTTTTTTGCCGGTTTTGGGTGGTTTCCAGAAACCAAAAGTTGACACCTTTGATTTTCAAATGACGTCTGGGGTCGATTTACGATCTTACGGGACACTATTCCGGTTCCTTTTTTACATATTTTAAATGGTATTTGACCATCTTTGGTTGTTCTTCAAAAACCGTAAGGTACCACCTTGGAATTCAAAATGGCGTCTGGAATCGATTTCTGGCTTCTGTGCATCATTTCGATTACGGATATACCCATATTGGATGGCATTTGGTCAATTTAGGCTATTTTCTTGAAAACGGGAGTCGCCATCTTGAATTTCAAAATGGCGTGTAAAGTCGATGTTTGACCTCTGGACATCATTATATTTCCAAAAATACCAAAACTATAGGGTAGTCGGCCATGTGCTGTTTTGCTGAAACCAGAAGTCGCCATGTTGAAATTTGAAATGACTTGGACTTCGGAAATAATTATGTTGGTTTAGTATTCGATTATCCTAGGCAGTTTTCCAGAAAAAGGAAGTCACCATCTGAAAATTCAGACTGGCATCTGGGGTCGATTTCCGGCCTGTGGATATCATCCCGGTTCCGAAAATATTGGATGGCATTTGACCTTGTTCGCGCCTAAACTACCGCCTCAGCTGGGCATTACTGTCATCCGTGAGTGACCAGCTGAGGCCCAAGCGACGCTGGTTTGCGCGCGCTTATTTCAAGCTTTATTCGACAATGCTGCCGTCTGAGAGGCAGCCTATAAAAGCGCTCTCCACAGCAGCGCTAGGGTTCATTGTAGTTAGTCGATAAACGTGCGGCGGCAGCGCCGTCACGCTGCTGCCAGTTTGTTAATAGGTTTAGAATAAATGTACTTAGTATAGTGAACGTTAGTATTGTGTTGTCGTGTCAAAAGAACGCTCGTCCCTGGGCCGTAATTGCCCCACCCGTGATGCCAAAGGGCGAAATAACACACAACGTAGGGCCGTGCGCGATCACCTTGTTTTTTGCTCTGATTAATCAAAATCGGCGCCAAAATAATGCTCTACATTTTTCAATAGTGTATACGATAACTTGAATAAAAAAACTACAGTTTACCGCATTTTTAAGAACGAGCGACGAATTTTTCCATCGATTGCTGTAAAAGCGAAGATCATTTATCAGATTGCCACCATTTTTTTAAAAGTCGTGTTCTTACCTAGTGAAAGCTGTTACCCCTCATTTTACGAGAAAAACTTCACAACCAACCATTTTCTGAAAAATGGAACTCTTCAAAACCATTGCGTAGGTGCGTAAAAAACGCTCTTGCGAAAAATAAAAGGACATTGTTCAAGGGCAAGTTGACAAGATGTTACTTGTGCATTCTGGTTCACCTTGGAATTTAATATTCCTAAGTCAAATGTAGCAAATGAACTAAAAATACAAATATGTTTCAAATGATTACTTGAAAACCTCTGTTCATTTAATTTTAGATGAGTTTCTTCATATGTAAACGTGCTGAATCTTACATTACCGCATACGGATCTGGATCACTATGGATCTCCAGAACATCCGTTACCAATTATACCAACATCCAATATTTTTAAAAGTTATTCCTTTTTTTCTCATAACTACCGCTCGGTTTATTTGAATATGAAAAAAGTACCCTGAGACGACATCCGAAAGTATCTTCAAACATATTTGTTGGATCGGTCTGAACGGATAAGTTTCTGGAAACTAAGAATAACCATGCGTCTGCTTTTCTTCAAATCGACAAACGAGTAACGTTTTGAGAAAGGGTCCCTTTTTATTTTTAAGCTTTTGCCGATGAAAATTTTGGATTGCATTTTCTTTTCTGGAAAAAAAAATCGACTTTTGAAATTATCACATAGTTTAAAATATTTAGTACAAGTATCCGAGCAATTTTCTTTTTTAATAACCTACTTTTGGTAGATTAAAGTCCCTAGTGATAGATATAATCCACATACACTAGTCTGCAACACGTCATTTTTTATCAAAAAAAGATTTGCGTACACTGCGTTTATCTGTGGGTAATGTAAAAACAAACTACGGATACATATTTTTCTCATAATAATTTAATTTGTAATTATTTATTACTTTTAGTTTGATGTCGTGTATGGTTTGCACTTTTACTCAAAGATACATCTAAATTTTAACCGCGTGTTCAAAGTTTTCATTCGAAGTAAATATATACACATATCATAAAACAGTAAAGGTATTCCAATTATACCCGTTAAATCTTCGAAAATTCGCAATTTTCAGCGCGAACCGAAACCCAATTTCAGTACACATCCCAAACAAAAAAAATTTGACCCACCCTCCATGCTGTTTGTACCTGTATTGCGCTTGTCTCTTACTCTCTGTTTATGTGTTTCGATTTTTTAGCAACAAATGCAAATGCAACACCCATCAGCAATACATCCAGCATCGATGCATGTCTCAGCCGGGCTACCAGCGAACCATTTTTTACCAAGTCCGGCTTTGGCGAGCCCAGTTGGCAGCACTGGGGGTAACCAGCCACCCAATCCACCCTTGGCCGCCAATGCTCCCTGCTCAACACTATTCGTTGCTAACCTGGGACAATTTGTCTCCGAGCATGAGCTGAAAGAAATATTTGCTAGGTGAGTTACGGAAGTCGCCATTTCTGAAATGACCCCACCAAATCCTGCCAACCCAAACCCACTCAAAACGCATCGCATTGCCCGCGGGATTGCGAGGCAAGAGAGTTTATTTTTTCAATGAAACTCGTTTTAATCGGATTTACGATTCGCAGCCCGTTCGCCGGTTCTCGGCTATCGCTTTTATTTTGGGGGTTTACATTTGCGGTAAATCGATTGATTTGATTTCGTTCGCGATCAAGACAACTCTACACTCGATTCTACAATGTCACTTTGAGTGGATGGGCCAATATACATACCTCTTTTATAAACCTAATAGAAGTCGTTGATTTTTTTATGTTTTGCGTAAAATAATCAAATAATGAAAACAAGAGCGTTTTAATTTTATTGCGCTGTCGTCAATACTATCATCATCACCACCATCATTACCATCATCATTATCATCACCACCACCACCATCATCATTATCTGCCACGAGAAAGCTCGGTAAAAAGTGATCTGCACTTCGTTTGCACTTCTTGTCTAGCAATTACATAATCCCTTCTCAGCAAGTTTCCCGTTTATGTGATTTATTTCGTTGCCCTCTGTACCTCGTATATAAACATTTCCCAGTTAGCAACACCAACCTACGTTTCCGACTTCTCGTTTAACTGCACTCGTTCTGAAGAATGTTTCTTGTATTTATCTATTTGTCATGTTTCAACACTATGCTCACCACAAACAAAACTGCTCTCCTGCAACCACCACCCATCATCACCACCAACCAACCAATCAACCAACCAATCGTCCACGATACCCCCGCCAACAGTCTGCCTGGCTTTAGTCGCCTCCGTATGCACAGTAAGGGCACCTCAGCCGCCGCGACTGCCGCCGCCGCTGCTGCTGCTGCTGCTACTAGTACTACTTCTGCTACCATCACTACCACTTTCAATACTAACGCTGCTATCCAAGGTAACAACTACAACAGCAACAACAACATCCCTACTCAAGTTCCAGTCGCCTTCGTTGAGTTTAAGGACGTAGCCAGTGCTGCCACTGCGATGAGCGCCCTTCAGGGCAAATATTTACTATCGTCGGATCGCGGTGCCATGCGGATCGAATTTGCCAAGTCCAAGATGGCGGCCGATTTACCGTCGCATCACTTTTATCACATTCATATGCAGCAAAGAGAAGTATGTAGCCCTCGCTTGACACCTTTTACCCTAACAGTCTGTTTTCTCTAATATCTAACTTCTTTTCCCGTAGTGTGTAGTTTTGCGTGTGGCGTTTAGATAGTGAGTTTGATTGTTTGAGACAATATCATAGAACTAGAATTATTAACCCGACGAATTTAAATTATCCGATATTTGATTAATCTGATGAAGAAGCTTTGTTATTATCTATAGAAATCCGCCATTTTGAGCCGACAAGTTGAATTTCTTCTTTAGAGTACAAACTGATAATTTTCTAATCATGCATAGATTTGTACGATACAGTTGTTTATCAAGAATAAGATTCGAGAAGGATTAATTAGTTATAACCTCAATATATAACTTCTCGAATAATAAACTGTAAAAGCACACACTGACTGATTTCATGCCCTGACTCTACGAAACCCAAATTGGGTTTTTGAGAGTAAACCATTTCTACAATTTCCAAATACAACAAACAACATTGCAATTGGTCTATACGAGCTGTAACGAGTTCATACCTACTTGAAGGTGCTATTTCTCCACTTGACGTTTCGACACCAAAAAGACATTTCTATACTCTAACCAAGCTGTTAAACATAGTCCCGTAAAAGTTATCTGTAATATTCTAGATCAATACAAATTCCTCTTTGGAACCCGTAGCTTCTATTTTCTTTGCGACAGGGACTCAAAAATTCTTCTCAGTAGACTTCAGTTGTGTCGTTTTAAATGTTATCCCCGCAAGCTTCACAAGCGTTCATCTGAAATCTTACCCGATCAGAAGAGCATATCTAAAAAATTACAAAACGCTATCAACAGGAGATACAAATACAGTATTTTGATACGATTTTGTATTTTCCCAAATGCTTTTAATAACAAAATTGAATCTGAATGAGTTGTAATAACAAATGAAGTTATTCTGAAACAATTCTAACAAATTTTTTATCTCTCAAAAGTTGTAACGAAGTTTAATAAGGGTTTGATACTAGTAGAATCATTTTTGTTACAATTTTGTCGTTCTAACGCCTAACGGGAAAGGTAAGGACAGAAGGTATGACAGAAGGTAATTAGTATAAAAACATTCTTAAAGAATAACAACAACTTTGGTTCGGAACACCGCCGCTAGTGGCGCTGCAAAAACTCACTTTTCAGTCTCATACTTTAAAGAAATGGTATCTTTACGAAAGTTGTTAATAATGTTCTCACAAAAAACTTCGTCGAAAATATTTTTTTGTAACTTCTTTATGTTTGTATACCTTTTCATAACGACATAGTCCTAAAATTTTGTTTTATTTGAATATCTAAAAAACCGTAGCATTTAGAAGGCATTAATGTTCCGCATTAATGAGATGGTATCTTCAGCAAAGTAGTAGACAATATTGTCAAGAAAAACGTTGCTTAAGGCACTTTTTTGGAGATATAATGATTTGTGTTAGTTTAGACCTTAAAATTGGATTTCATTGGATTTTTTGTTTTTCGAATACATATCTGGAAAACCACTGCATTTAGAATACAACAATGATCAGCATATATTTGTATATCATCCAAACACACAACTTTGTAGAAAACACAGAAAAGATAGATTCAACACAGATCGAGTTATTGTAAAAAAAATGAAAAAATATGTCTTTTTGAATTGCATGTCAGGCAATGAAGATACTGGAAGGAACAAACATTTCAATCAATTTCGTAAAGCGATTATGTTAGTAAGGGACAATACTTAAATGACGTAGAATAACTGGTGGTGGGGGGGGATATCGTCGTTTTTTGACAAGCTGTGACAAGGGGGGAGGGTTTTGGATTGAAATCGACGTAGCATTTATTTTGAAAGACCGTTTTTTTGCAGGAAAAATGCATACAAAAAATACACTACATCATTACACAAAGTTTTGCAGCTAGAGCTGTCGAAATCTTTCTATCTGTGGCATTTTGAAATTTTGTGTAAACACACAAAAAAACAAAATCGTTGGTTCTTTGTGGTTTTTAATAGTTAAAATTACAAGATACTCATTTCTGTTCAAAGCTGGTAAGTGCAGCGATGAGTTTCTATTGCAAATTTCGGAATATTTTCTGTGTTTTTACAGACATAGATCATACGAAGATGTATAGACATCTTTCCTCCTCGTACCAAAACACAATCTCTTCGAAACAGAAAACATTAATCCATAGCGAAGTTAATATCCAAAGGAATGCTGTTTCCAGTGTATAAGTGATAAATAAATTGAATTAGACGCGGTGATTTTTTGTCACTTGTATTTTTGTATGTTTTTCTCAAAACTCTAATTAAATCTAATCAAATGCTACGTTTTTTTTTCAGGGGGGAGTTGAAGTCTTGTGACCAAATGCTACGAGGGGGGAGGGGAGGTTTGAAAATCATGAAAAAAATGCGTGACTTCGTGATGATGGCGCCACTCCTCTGTACACCTGATTTTCGTATTATACCTTCTAAAGCTATGTTGAACAGCAAGTTCGAGGGCCCGTCACCTTGCTTTAGACCATCTAACGTTACAAACGCGTCCGAAAATTCGTCCGCTGTCCTGACGCTTGATACGAAACCGTCAAGCGTCGCACGTAACAGTTTAATTAATTTTGTAGGAAAACCATGTTCGAGCATAATTTGCCACAGCTCGTTGCGTTTGACTGTATCGTACGCTGCCTTAAATTCTATAAGTTGTGTTCTCGAAATTTGTCGAGGATCTGTCTCAAGGTGAACACTTGGTACGTTGTGGATCGTCCCGCTTGAAAACCGCATTGGTAGTCTCCAACAAAGGCTTCCTGCAATAGCCGCAGTCACTGTAACAGGATACGGCAGAGAATTTTACAAGCGGAATTAAGGAGGGTTATGCCTTGTAATAATCGAGGACATAGTCGAGTCTATGTCCCTTCTTGTAGATAGGGCATATGAGTCCTTCAACCAGTCCGTAGGTAGTTGTTCCTCAGACCATACCCTCAGGATAATCTTTTGAATTGAACAACACAGTCGCTCGCTCCCGACTTCGCAAAATTCGGCCGGTAAGCCTTCCTTTTCAGCGGTTTTGTGGTTATTCACCTCTTTGTGAGCATTCTTCACCTCGACCAATGTTGATGCGTCCACAGCTGTTCCCCTCGACGGACTCTCCTAATTTCCTCACCGTTCAACACCACTTCAAAAAGTTGCTTCTAACATCTGGCCACCTGCAACTTATCGGTAATCAGGTTCCTCTCCTTGTCATTACACATGACAGGTATTGGCATGGTCCGGTTCCTGATTCCGTTAATCGTTCTTTAGAAGCTCCTCGTGTCGTGTCTGGTGAAGCAATTCTCCGCCTCCGCGAGGACGTGATCGTAGTGCTCGTAGTGTCTTTTCGGAAGCTCTTGTCTCCCGGTATTTCTCCCGCATCTGACGCGTCACACGATTAGCTGTTACTAACGTGTTGGTGTAGGCCCGGTTCTTCCCTTCCGTCACATCGAACCACCCACGTGGTTCCCGTTGTCATACCTATCTCTTCTCGCGCTGTTTCGCTAACCGCATCATGAATGTGCTTCCACTGCTCGTTCAGGTCCACTCCAGCTGGTTCACCGATCCGTCTATTATGATTTCAATACTTTTCTTTAAATTTAAGCTCAAATACTACAAGCAGTTGTAGGTTCCGTTTGTCAAAATCTACCCATTCTAGAGTACGGCGAGCATATGTTACAGTAGGTTCTCATATATTTAAAAACGCTGAACAACCTGATCCCCCCTCTGAAATTTTCAATTTAGAGCAAACATGACAGTTACGTAACTGTCTTAACTACCTCCTCTCCCCCCTACGTAACAATAAGTAACGCAGACTCAACTCCCCTCCCCCCTTTATGCGTTACGTAATTTGTGTACGACGCCTAACGTGGGTGGATTTTTAACACATGGAACCTAAACCAGTTTGTAGTATTTGAGCTAAAATTCAAATAAAAATATTGACATCATGGTTCCAGTTGCCGCTTCTTACCTTTTACCACAGATAAACAGACGTACCACTCCATACAAAATTCCAAAAACATATGGCTCCGATTAACTTGTGCAACTAAACCTATTCCGCAAAAGATAAACTTTTAGCTTTTCTAGCAACCGCATCAACTGAGCTCAAAGGGAAAAAGCACATCAGCTCCATCACCGGAGCGACGAGAGTATTCCGCATATCTGAAACTCATTTGAATTTTATCAATGAAAATAAATTTCGTGGTACGTCTGTTTGTGTGTACTATAAGCGTTCTTGAAATTATCGAAAATATAAGCTTAAATTGTCACAAGAAGTCCTGAAGAAATGTGGTCCTCGAAAAAAATGAGTTTTGTGAGCATCAATAATATCTCCGAACAACGTACAACGTCTTCTAAAATGAAGATAGCAAAAGTTAAGTACAAAAAATTAAATTTTAAGTAACTCCCATATAGTACACTTCATGACTCTGTACTAAATGAAGATAGGAATTTGTTCAGCAAAGTTTTATATTTTTATTAGTGCTGGGACTATCCGGATTAAAATATGCGGATATCCGACCTCCGATATCGGACAAATATCCAAAATCCGGATCAATCGGATTTCCGAATATTATCCGACAGGATATCCGGATTTTCGGATAGTCGGATATCCGGATATTGTATAGAACATAGTTTAATGAGAATTATGTAAAAAATACTTACGAGGGGATGGGGTATAGTGGAAAAAGCCATTTTTCGCGTTACATTTCATTCGAACGGGCCTAGAACTATTCGATTATCCGTATCCGGATATCCGGAGATCCGAATAGTATTCGTTCATACATCCGTGATCCGAGCTTCGGATAACCGGATCACGAATATATCCGGTTAAAAGTCCCAGCACTAATTTTTATATCTTCTACAGCTTTGCCGAATAAGCAAATCCTGTATCTCTTACCATGAAAAAGTTAGTTTTTTTTATTTTTGATATGGTAAACATTTCATGGCCTTTAACAAATTGAGATTATGCAGATCATTCATACAAACAATTGTTCTGAAGACACCATTTAACTAGGATGAAGGAAACAGCGCCTTGAAATTAGGTTCCACTTTTTGCCTTTTTAGACCATTGTGCACTGTGCGATGATTCGAGCTTTGACAACAAATTTAATAGTTTTTTTCACAGAGATGTGTTTTGTTTGGCTTTTGTAAAAATCATTCGTAGTCGCAGGACTCAACCAACAGGTTTTTGTAAAGCAAAATGTCCGGATATAACTGAAAACATTGTTCTGTGTTCTCTGATCTTTCATTAACAATCCGATAATGCACTCCAAATTGAAAGAAGATTCTCTGTTATTCTACTATCTTTTCATCTTATCTCCAAGCTTATCTTCAAGCTTTGGAAGCCAAATACTCCTGATATCGAAAAAAATGTATATCCGGTAAATATTTTCTTGTCCGCTTGCAGTATTCCACAACACAGGCTTTTTTCGACTTTTAAAACTTTTCTTCCAGCAAAGTTTGTTGAGCTAACGTAAACATAAATAATTTCGCCAAAGTAAACATAAACAAAAGCAGACAACAACAGCGATAATTGTTCTCTATTATCAGCTTTGTCTTCGAACAATACTATAATTTTACTGTGCAATGCTGCCATGAAACTGCGTTGATTTTTTGTAGTATTCGAAAAACAAATATTTCACAAAACAAAATTAGGAATGCCTCGTGTATTTATATGCCACACTTTAAAGGTTTAAAATTTGAAAAGGGCGTCAAAAGTCGTTTGATCAATCCAGTGTGAGCTACAAAAGCTTTTATACAAAAACAATCGTTGTAAACTTTCCAGTTTTAGAAATTCATAGCATTTTTTAAAAAATGAAAATCTTACATAAAAGCCTGATAAATCTTGTGAATAAATCTAGTATCAAACAATCAAACTCTCTATCTTTTACTCGTATTTATTAGATCTCCTATTTTTAGTGCACTGTAAAAGCACAACCCTGTTAAAAAACTCACCACGAGCTTCCATTATTTACATTCTCATTCAAATTACTACAATCATCAAACCGAAAGTAAAATATATTTTTCATGGTTTCTTTTTCCTCTTTTACTCTAGTATTTGGATTGATTAATTCGCATCGGCCATCGGTACTAAAATTCCAACCGCGTTCGCTTTTTTCTCTCTGTTGTTTTGTTTTAGGGGAGCGGGTTTGGAGCCAAGAATGGAACACCATTTGGGGAAGAAGAGTGAACGAACCGATCTCAATACGTATTTAATGGCAACGACATGACCCCATCAACAGCAACAGCAGCAGCAGCAACAACAACAACAGCAGCAGCAGCAGCAGCAACAGCATCATCAACAAAGCCATCATTTACAAGCGACGAACCCTTTCGTCGATAGCTCCTACAGCAGCGGAACATGCGGAAATGGACTTGGATTCAGTAACGGGCGAATTAATAGCAGCAATTACAGTTATGGCAACACTACCAACAGCAGCAACAACAACAACAACGGACTCTACGCAATAGCTGTTCCGCAGCCACGAGCGTAGATATAGCTGTAGCAACATTTTATTTCCCTAACCTAACCCAGGTCAGTTTAGTTGAAGCGTATGTGATACCAAATATAGAAGACGGTCGAACATAGTATACCATTTGTTTTCGACCCAATTTACTGATCACGAATGAACCAAAAAGTGCCCTAATAAGTTTACAAGAAAAAATACCTTACTATCTAATTTATATTTTGTTGATTGTTAATTAAACTTACTCTTTTATGTTGTATCGAAATCGTGCTGTTCAACTTTTCTAGGAAATCGCTAAACATATGTAATTAGGGTTTCACAAATTAACATCTGTACTAGAATATATTAAATTAACAAAGAAAATGAGGAAAAAGAAGCAACAATACGGCGAACTATTCAAATATGAAGCAATAACTATAATGTAAATTAAAATATCCATGCATATCAAAGATTTATAAATCAACTGTAAGAAAAAAGATTGACGACTCATAGTTTGTAAAACTGCGCCTAGATAAGTCCAAGACCCATTTCCAATGGAATATGTTGCTGTAGAAGTATTTTGGAAGTTTTTTTTTGTACTATTCTATTTCACATGCGGCATTATCGGAAGCTACTAGCAGATTAGATATTAACAATTAGTGCGAGCCAACGCTTGCTACAATCTAGAAAACGTAAGTCATGTCTAGACAAAATTATCGCTCTTTATCCCAAATATTCTGTATCAGATCCAAAACGGTAGCAAAAAAAAAACTTTGGAAAACCTACATGAAAGACTAGCATTAGAACAAGAACGAAGAGCCTAAGCGAGGCTGACTGGAAAGAGGACATCTTACTGCACCTCGAACAAGCTTCATTGAGGACTGTTCTGTTGTAGAACGCGTGGATCAGTTTTCCACCGTAAGTTACCGTCAAATAGATATTATAAATCAATGAACAATGACACCAAAGAATTCAATAAGTTCCTACTACCGAAAGCGAGGACTTTACAAAAACGAAAATGTCAGGTTCAACTGCAAAGTTTCAACCAAGACCGTAAGGAAGCTTTACGAGCCATACCATAGCAATTCGCTAAGCGCAATACGTATGCTTGCACCGGAACTATCAGATAAGTACGAGGTGAAGGTTTCCTCGGGTCCAGTGTCAAACTTTCCATTCAGCTTTTTTTAAGCTCATCTTTAGAGAAACAAAAATCTTGCTTGGAAACCGGCAAGAATCGCGTAGATGTGAAAAGAGTATTTAGGAATCGTAAAACTAGCAATAAGTAGTAAAACTATTTTCAGTGTTTGGTTTAGTGAGTGAACCCTATATATATCTATATCTATAAGCATCCGCGAAAGGGTAGAATTTTTTCGGGAAGAATTCGTGAAAGGGAATGTCTGTCAGTTACTGTAGCGAAACCGCGTGCAGGAGATCGAGAAAGGAATTAACTTGACAGCAAGCGAGGAGTAGAACATAATAAGCCTGGCTCAGCCACGAACGAGAAACCAAAACAGTCAAGGGAAAGGTACACGTGCAAGAAGCGAAGAATCATTCCGTCCAATACAGTGTGTAGTTAAATCGGATAAGTATAGATCTGTTTTCAAGACGACAATCTGTATCTTGATCCGGCCCGGAAGGGGTACGGTGAAACTGAGAACTAAAGTGCTGGGGTTTTTAGAACCGCACCAGCCCTGAAAATCTGTTCTCTGCGAGCCTGCTCTTGTTACGGGAGTTAAATGAATACATATCAATTTTTGGGTGAAACTATAGAAGTTAAGGACAGCAACTTTAGTGAAGTAAATACAAGTAGTAGATAAGCTTTCTTTATTGTCTAACTGCTAGTGTGTCGTACTATGCGTTGTTCTTAAGAACAAAACTTAGAGTGCAGCTGGCTAAATGGCATGTACTAAGCTATCGTTAATGCCCACGTTTTTCCCTTTAACTCTCATTTGACGCTAGAAATGAAAACAATAGTTCTGAAATTTACAGTAGAACGTTTAGATTGATTGAATATAGTTGTAATATTGAAATATGTGATAAATGGTTTAATAAAATGCAAAACAAAAATCATTTTCGTCGCTTCATAAAAATCAACAAAGCATGTAACAGCGTCTAACTCGGTGCATCCATGTAAGCCCCAGCAAAGAAAGTAAATATTTTATCAGTTTGAGGCAATGGATCGATTTTTTTACATGTTCAACAACAAAGCAAACGTTTTCTTCACTTGTTTATATGTACACGGCTAAGCGAGTGTAGGTGTAACTTTTATTAACCAAATAATATCGTTTCATACAAACAATTATACCAACTAGTTCGTATCTGAAATGGAATAATTTTAGGTATCACCCATGCAGACGATCTTTTTTTTCGAGCGACTTTATATTAGAATTTAGTGAATTAGACAGATTACTAATCAAACTTCAAATGCCTTCTAGCTTTATTTTACTAAAGTACTAATTGTTGACTAAGATGCTGACCATTGCGAAGCTAAGTTATCTTTTAATGGTTTTTGAGTTTAAGTTGAATTCTGTAAAGAAAAGTAAGTCGAATGAAAAGCAAACGAACATAATTCACAAGATACATAGAGAAAAAAACTAGACTAATAAACGATAAAAAAGATTATTCAATGGAAAAAAAACATGTTACGATAAATCAACAATTCAAACATATCAATTTCGTGCCCGATCATATTGAAGAGAAAATTTATTGATGAATTGTAAGCATATATTAACATTAACTGAAGAGAAAATAATATATTAACTATACATCTACTGCAACTATGAACAAACAAAAGAATATCAACTAAAGGTAACAAAACAATTTAAAATAATGCGCTGCTGAAATGTGAACATGTGAAGCAAAAAAAATATTGATGTATCTGTTCAACCTTTGACGTAAGATCTAATCGAGCAACCTCTAATAAAACCGTACTACTTTCCAACTATCGATTATTTTCCAAGCAGGACTGAAAAGCGAGGACAATAGAATCTAACGTTTTCATTTTCGACTTCGAAACGGCGAATCGAAGGGCGATAGAAAATCGAGCGAGCAAAGCAATTGACACATCGATATACTTACGCACTTAAATTCCAAACAAAGAGCTTCTCTGAATTGATACTGAAATTCGTGTTTTTTGACAATCAAAGCAACCATCTTTTATGCACTATATGATGACCGCCGGCAACGGCGAATGACACCGACGAACAAAGGCGTGATTTTCTAGTCCGTATAATATGCGCCCTATCAGTGAGAACGTGGTTCTAAATTGATTGTCCCCAGCCATTCAGTTTTGCTTCTGTTATTTGTTTTTTTTTTTCTGTCCAGTTTGACGATAATAAGAAATTAACCAAAGATATGTATTTGATTATTTAAATTATTTATTTATTCTAAAGCCAACACTAATTTATTTGTATGCTTTACTCTCAATAAACAAATGATCTTTAGTAGTAAAACATGAGTATATTTTTTAGCTTTAGAATAACAATACTAAAGTACATTACAATTATTAAGCATAACAGTGAAATATATTTAGCTATAGCGTATGTAGTACAATGGAATGTAATATCTAGAAGAAAAAAAAACAAAACTAGAAGGATGTTAATTAAACAAATGAAAACCTAATATTAAACTATCTGAGCAGCTCTTCAGTAACCCCATGAGTTTGAGCAGTGAAAAAAAAAACGAAAACAAAGTATTCAGTGTTGACCCCAAAATTGGAGAGAAATGTAAACAAACACAAGTAATATGTGCGTGGCAGCGAGTTTGTTGTACTTGCTGCCCTCCCGGACTCATTCAAATCCACTCCCATTCGACTTATTCCCGGTGACATATTACGAAATGTTCATGCGGAAGTTAGCTAACTTACAACAAATACAAGCAATTTAAACTACGCTATCTCACTTGTTTTGTTCGTACACGTAACAGATTCGATATAACCAACAAGAAGATATATGAAAAGTCATAGAACATCGCAAGCAACAACAACAACAAAGAAACCTAACAAAATATCTTAAACAAGATCATTGTTATCAATTTATAGATCAAAGAGGAGAAAACGAAAACAAGAAATGACAATTCTACCAAAAACGCCTTCAGCGACATTTACAAACTCGTAGCTGAGACTTTTACCTAGTCAAATATTTTTTATAATCTAACCAAAAAAAAAAACAATAAAACAAAAATCAAGGATTCTGGCGACTCAGTTCGCACACGACTTTCTGCGCTTCTCAGCATCTGTACTTCGTTGCAACACTGGTTTAGCCCTCTCGCAAACTATTCAAGATGCAAAGCTCAACGTTCTGGTAACACAATTTTTTGTTATGGTTTTCCACACACGTTTCAAATTCACATCGCAAACATTGCACTCTTCAGCGCTCCAATCTTCCGTCTACTAAATACACAAGCCAACAAAACCCCTCAGCACTCCAGAGCGTGAAAAATGTTTCCATAAAAGTTTTAAAAAACATACTGCAACCGATGCAGTCAAATATGAAGATATGTTTTCTTGTACAATAATTATCGCGAATGCACATCACAGATACGTGCGGTAAAAGTGAACACATTGGCACACAGCACATGCAATAACACGAGTTTACTGACATTCAACGGCACAACACAAATACACACACAGTTAGTGACACGCGAACGGATGTTTTTCGTTGTTCTGTTTTGAGGTTACTGATTACTCTCATACACACACATCAAAAACGAAAAAAAGAACGAACCTGTTTTGACGTAAAGGTGCACAATGATTTTTGAGTTGATTTCCCTTGTCCTGGAACACACACCCTCACCTCTTGTCACTTGTTTATTCGAAGTATTTTGTTTCGAGTTTCTATCTTTTTAACTGTTTTACCTTAAACACATTGTTGGAAAAGTTTCAATGATTTCGATAGTAATTTTAATTGTACGATGTATGAAGAAGAGAAAATTTTTGACAAATATTTTTATCTATTCTTAAAAAGTGATAAGGTATATTAAAAAAACAAGGAAGAAAAGGAAATAATATTGAAAATTTTTATGGGAAACTTATATAATATTGTAATAGACCTAGAGCAACAAATGGTTAAACAGCAGAAGATGAAGCATGGAATAGGCTTAATTAAAAATAAATCATAAGCGAACAAACAGCAAAAAAGACGCTGGCGAGAATCTCAATCTACAGCTGAGGGAGACGAGAGAAACTTTCATGATGAATGTGATTGATGTTTATCCTTTTAAGCTAGAAGTTGTTCCAAAGATTTTTTTCCCTTTTACGTTAAACATTTTTAAAGACACACGTTTTTTCTTTGAATTTTGCAATAACTTTTATGACGTTCCGGTCTGCTCAATTCAGCGCCGGATTGCGGTGAATGAAATGGTTTCAGACAAAGGAGTACATTAATTCTTCGTAACTCTGCCCTATACTATTTTCTCTACAAGTCAACAAAACGAACTCGAGCTTTCCGAAACTTTCTAACCTCCTATATTTTGCGCGTAATTTTCACGATCATCCGACCTGGTGGCACTGGAACGTCGCATCACTTAATTATTGTGCACTGATATAATTTTAATAGAAAAAAAACTCCTAATCGAAACAACTGTTCTGAATTGTTAGCTTTTAGTTTGTAAATTTTCTCTCACTGTCAAACCACAGTTACTTTTTGGTTCTTTTATCAACATGATTTCAGAGCACTTTTACGTTTCCTATTCAACTGTTTCATTAAAATATTATTTATTCTACTTTTCATCATGTCTGTGAAAGCTCATCAGTTCTATTCGTACACTTTTCTTTTTGCAAATTTGGTTCGCTTAATTATTCTAAAGAGAAATACAATTCAGAACAGGAATGGCCTTAATAACAGTTTTTAAAAGAAATATAAGAATAATAAGTAATTAAAAATAAAGAAATGGATATTTAAAATTGATTTTTTAAAGTTTTTAACAAAGACGACAAAAATTCAATTAAAATACATAACAAAAGTTACTTTATAACCTTGGAATCCAAAATAATACACATATAAGGCGAACATAAAAAAGTTTACGAATATGGATCAACGCAAAAGGTAGGAATTAGACATAACGACAGCTACACATGTTCGTTATATTCAGATCCCCAGTATCGCCCAACACCCTAGACCTGAATGTTTAATTTAATTTAAAAAAAAACGAAAATAAGGCAGAAAACCACTACACGAAGCGCGATTCAAAGCGAACACCGAAGAAGCAACATTCATTCCAATGTTCAGTGAGAACATTATGTTCTCCGTGATATTTGCATATAGATAGCAAAGGATGAAATAAAAAAAAATGCCGATTACAAGAAACAAAATTCCCACAAAACACACAAACACACATTGAAAATATCTCAGCGAACCGAGTAAGTGTGTTAATGAATCTGAAATTGTAATTTTTCTCTACCTGAATGTCGTGACACAAAAGTGACCGAGAAGAAAACAACGCAATGATACAAAACGAGAAGAATTTCTTTTTTTGACATCTGGTTTAAGTAAACAACAATGAACAGCAGCAAAATAAAACAGCCCTGGAACGATGAAAAGAAAAAACACACACATACAACAAAAAGAAAAAAATAACTCTACTATCAAATGCTAGATATAATTAACATTGTATAGGGTCCAAAGGTGGGGAAAGTAATGAATTAAATTACAAATAAATTAAATATGTAATAACATAAATTACGAAGAACTATTCATTTTTTCATCCGAATACCAGTAAACTGATTCTCAACTAATCAGCTGATATCATCTCATTCCACTCATCCAGAAAACGTCATTCTTATACTCGTAATGCTGTGAGATCTACCACGAAAGCGATGATCTCTGAGTTTCCGATTAAGATATTATTGTTCCAGTTGAAAATCGAAATATCGACTCGCGACTTTCGATTTTTTACCTTATGCACAATGCGCAGAGTGTCGCATCTAGTGCGCTGTATTGCGCGTCAGATGCGCTATACAGCGCACTAGATGCGACATTATGCGCATTGTGTATAAGGTTAAAAAATCGAAAGTCGCGAGTCATTATTTCGGTTTTCAACTGAAACAATAATAATAATAATTGGTGGTCGCTCATCCAACATTCTCAGACACTGTATTGGATTGTTGACTAGATCTGAAGATTTGAATCTGCCTTCACTGTTCGCTCAAATCGTCTTCCTTCAAGTCGGTTTACAGGGCGGGACATCAAAACGCTTTTGGCATAAACTAGAACATCGATAACTTCCTGCTCGCTTTCTCGAATATGTAGTTACTAGCGGGTGACAACTAAAAATTTGGATTTTTTTAAGCTCTCTCACTCTACAACAAAAACGCTCAGCGGGAAATGAGAGTATGTACAGTTCGTCTACAATTGAGCCGTTGAGAGCAAAAGTGGTACATGTGCCATTTTTACACTTTTTGGGTTTTTTGCTTAAAATGATGCAGAACGCAATAACGTACTAGAATATTCAAGAAAAACCGAGATCTGATAACCAAAACCAAAAAAATATTTTAATTACCAAAAATTGTTCTGGCTATTACCAAAAATACCAAAAATTGTTCTGGCTTATAGCCAGAACAATTTTTGGTAATTAACATATTTTTTTTCTGGGTTGGGTTTCGGCTACGCAATCTGTCACGGATTCAAAACGGGTGTTTTCTACTGCCCGACGTTTCGGCCAGGGGTTTTGGTCTTTTTCAAGGGAAACTATTAAAAACAAACTAGTTTAGTTTATGAAACAGTTTTAACTAGTTTAGTTTATGAAACAGTTTTAAAATTTAATCAATTTAGATGCAGATAGGCGATTTAACTCAACAATGCTATTCCACAGAAAACAGACACATTGACGAAAACCTAAATTAATCCACCTAGCGGTCAGATCCAGCCTTTCTCATTCAAACTTATCATTTGTAAAAATAGATTTACATGAACGCTCCAATCCAATAAATGTGTATTCACTTTTTTGATTTTAAAATAATGATGTAATAGAAGTATAAAGTATAAAATTTGACGTAATGTAAATGCTCAAGAAATAGCGAAATAAAAGAAATGACTCTTAATTTCGAACTATTCAATCACGAGCGATACCGGGAACATTCAAATGGTACGATATCACATTTAAATTATTTTGTGGCCACATATATTGATCGAAGCAGGTATAGTTTTTAATAGCCTTTGAATTTCTTTTCTTTCCATAACTTTTGAACCACATATCAAATCACATCAAATCAAATCACTAGTTATGTTCAAATAAGTCGTGTAATCTTTGAGGTAATAGAATTTCGTTGTTTTATTAACAATTCAATACATAACGGTTGCTTAGTTCGATTATAATCAAATAAAATGTGAACGTATAGGGCAGTCAAACTTTGAAACCACGTGTTAAATCATAATTCATCAATTAACCCTTAGCTATCCCATTCATCTGATAATACTATTGATCAAATCCGTTGTGTACTTTCTGAGATAATGAAGTTTCGTGATTTTCACAATTCGGTACATTACAGACGAAATTACAGTTCGATTACAGTAAAATTCAGTAGGGTGTTATGAGTCAGCTAGACCTTTCATTTGACACTAATTTCGTGAAAATCGGTTCAGCCATCTCTGAGAAAAGTGAGTGAGTTTATGTATTCTTCAGAATATGTTTCTTTTCATAGCTAAATTTCACATTTTTAAACTTAACAGGCAAAGTAATAGTCCGATTGCAAAAAGTCAATAGGGTCTTATGGGGTAACTTGAACTTTCATGTGACACTGATTTTGTGGAAATCGGTCCAGCCATCTCTGAGAAACATGAGTGAAATTAAACAGTCTTCAGAAGACTTTTTTTTCATAACTTTTGAACCACATGTTCAAGCTATATAAAATTCAAAAGTTAAGGGTTTTTGTTAGCCCGTTCATATGATACCAATTTTATTGTAATCGGTTGTGTGGTTTCTGAGATGTGAGATGTTTCGTGATTTTAACATTTTTAAACATAACCTCTAAAATAAAAATCCAACTACAATGAAATTTGAGAAAGTCTTATAGGGCAGTTCTAGTAACTTTCATTTGCATATAATTTCATTAAAATCGGTCCAGCCATCTCTAAGAAAGTGAGTGAAAATAAAAATCTGCACATACACGCACACACACACATATATATATATATATATATATATATATATATATATATATATATATATATATATATATATATATATATATATATATATATATATATATATATATATATATATATATATATATATATATATATATATATATATATATATATATATATAGATATATATATAGACATATATATATATATATATATATATATATATATATATATATATATATATATATATATATATATATATATATATATATATATATATATATATATATATATATATATATATATATATATATATATATAAATATATATATATATATATATATATATATATATATATATTTATATATATATATATATATATATATATATATATATATATATATATATATATATATATATATATATATATATATATATATATATCTATATACAGAAAATGCTCAGCTCGTCGAACTGAGTCGAGTGATATATGCCATTCGGCCCTTTGGAGCACTTTCATATCTTCGGTTTTGCAAGTGATTGCTATACCTTTCTAGGAGAAAGGCAAAAAGTTAAAAAAAATATTAATCAGGAGTAAAATATTCGTGCTGAAGAAATAGCTAAATAAAAGAAATGACTTTGAATTTCGTACACTTAAATCTCGAGCAATACCGGGAACGTACGAATAGCAAAATACCAAATTTAAATTTGACCTTTGCCATATGTTTTGATCAAAGCAGTTACAGTTTTAAATAGTCTTTGAATTTCGTTTCTTTTCATAACTTTTGAACCACATATCAAATTGCTATGCAATTTCTTACTTGTGAGTTCAAGAGACAACCCGGGGGAACCTATAGGAAAGCCAAACTTTTCATTTGACACTAAGATTGTTGAATTTAGTCTAGCCATTTTTGGGAAAACGAGTGAATTTGAAAAGTCACCGGAACATGTTTTTTTCATAATTTTTGAGCCACGTGTTTAATCACTATAAAATTCATCAATTAACCTTTAACTAGCCCGTTCATTTGATACCAATATTGTTCAAATCGGTTGTGTACTTTCTGAGATAATGAAGTTTCGTGATTTTCATATTTCGATACATTACAGACAAAGCAAGAGACCGATTACATTGAAATTCAATAGGGTGTTATGAGGCAGCTAGACCTTTCATTTGACAGTAATTTCGTGGAAATCGGTTCAGCCATCTCTGAGAAAAGTGAGTAAGTTTAAGTAGTCTTCGGAATATGTTTCTTTTCAAAGCTGGATTTCACATTTTCAAACATAACAGGCAAAGTAATAGTCCGATTGCAAAAAAAAATCAATAGGGTCTTATGGGGTAATTAGACCTTCCAAATGACACTGATTTTGTGGAAATCGATTCAGCCATCTCTGAGAAACATGAATGAGATTAAACACTCTCCAGAACACGTTTCTTTAAATAACTTCTGAACCACACGTTCAATCTTCATGAAACTCAAAAGTTAAGGGTGACACTAAGATTGTTGAATTTAGTCTAGCCATTTTTGGGAAAACGAGTGAATTTGAAAAGTCACCGGAACATGTTTTTTTCATAATTTTTGAGCCACGTGTTTAATCACTATAAAATTCATCAATTAACCTTTAACTAGCCCGTTCATTTGATACCAATATTGTTCAAATCGGTTGTGTACTTTCTGAGATAATGAAGTTTCGTGATTTTCATATTTCGATACATTACAGACAAAGCAAGAGACCGATTACATTGAAATTCAATAGGGTGTTATGAGGCAGCTAGACCTTTCATTTGACAGTAATTTCGTGGAAATCGGTTCAGCCATCTCTGAGAAAAGTGAGTAAGTTTAAGTAGTCTTCGGAATATGTTTCTTTTCAAAGCTGGATTTCACATTTTCAAACATAACAGGCAAAGTAATAGTCCGATTGCAAAAAAAAAATCAATAGGGTCTTATGGGGTAATTAGACCTTCCAAATGACACTGATTTTGTGGAAATCGGTTCAGCCATCTCTGAGAAACATGAATGAGATTAAACACTCTCCAGAACACGTTTCTTTAAATAACTTCTGAACCACACGTTCAATCTTCATGAAACTCAAAAGTTAAGGGTTTTTGGAGTAGCTCGTTCATTTACAACCAATTTTGTTAAAATCGGTTGATTAGTTTCTGAGATAATGATGTTTCGTGATTTTCACATTTTTAAACATAAGCTCTAAACTAAAAATCCGATTGCAATGATATTCAATAGGGTCTTATGGGGCAACTAGACCTCTCATTTGCAAATTATTTCATGAAGATCGGTCCAGTCATCTCTGAGAAAATCGAGTGAGATTGGGAGAGCGTTACACACACACACAAACACACACACACACACACATACGCACACACACACATACAGAAAATGCTCAGCTCGTCAAACTAAGTCGATTGATATACGAGATTCGACCTTTTGAAACACTTTTATACCTTTGGTTTTTCCAGTGATTGCTATACATTTCTAGGAGAAAGGCAAAAACGATAATCTAGTGAGTCCCCATTACATTGTTCTTCAAAAAATAGTTTTATAATAAATGTTTTTAATAGTTTCCCTTGAAAAAGACCAAAACCCCTGGCCGAAACGTCGGGCAGTAGAAAACACCCGTTTTGAATCCGTGACAGATTGCGTAGCCGAAACCCAACCCAGAAAAAAAATATGTTAATTACCAAAAATTGTTCTGGCTTATAGCTATACCTTTCTAGGAGAAAGGCAAAAACGATAATCTAGTGAGTCCCCATTACATTGTTCTTCAAAAAATAGTTTTATAATAAATGTTTTTAATAGTTTCCCTTGAAAAAGACCAAAACCTTATCTGGCTTATAGCCAGAACAATTTTTGGTAATTAACATATTTTTTTTCTGGGTTGGGTTTCGGCTACGCAATCTGTCACGGATTCAAAACGGGTGTTTTCTACTGCCCGACGTTTCGGCCAGGGGTTTTGGTCTTTTTCAAGGGAAACTATTAAAAACATTTATTATAAAACTATTTTTTGAAGAACAATGTAATGGGGACTCACTAGATTATCGTTTTTGCCTTTCTCCTAGAAAGGTATAGCAATCACTGGAAAAACCAAAGGTATAAAAGTGTTTCAAAAGGTCGAATCTCGTATATCAATCGACTTAGTTTGACGAGCTGAGCATTTTCTGTATGTGTGTGTGTGCGTATGTGTGTGTGTGTGTGTGTGTTTGTGTGTGTGTGTAACGCTCTCCCAATCTCACTCGATTTTCTCAGAGATGACTGGACCGATCTTCATGAAATAATTTGCAAATGAGAGGTCTAGTTGCCCCATAAGACCCTATTGAATATCATTGCAATCGGATTTTTAGTTTAGAGCTTATGTTTAAAAATGTGAAAATCACGAAACATCATTATCTCAGAAACTAATCAACCGATTTTAACAAAATTGGTTTTAAATGAACGAGCTACTCCAAAAACCCTTAACTTTTGAGTTTCATGAAGATTGAACGTGTGGTTCAGAAGTTATTTAAAGAAACGTGTTCTGGAGAGTGTTTAATCTCATTCATGTTTCTCAGAGATGGCTGAACCGATTTCCACAAAATCAGTGTCATTTGGAAGGTCTAATTACCCCATAAGACCCTATTGATTTTTTTTTTGCAATCGGACTATTACTTTGCCTGTTATGTTTGAAAATGTGAAATCCAGCTTTGAAAAGAAACATATTCCGAAGACTACTTAAACTTACTCACTTTTCTCAGAGATGGCTGAACCGATTTCCACGAAATTACTGTCAAATGAAAGGTCTAGCTGCCTCATAACACCCTATTGAATTTCAATGTAATCGGTCTCTTGCTTTGTCTGTAATGTATCGAAATATGAAAATCACGAAACTTCATTATCTCAGAAAGTACACAACCGATTTGAACAATATTGGTATCAAATGAACGGGCTAGTTAAAGGTTAATTGATGAATTTTATAGTGATTAAACACGTGGCTCAAAAATTATGAAAAAAACATGTTCCGGTGACTTTTCAAATTCACTCGTTTTCCCAAAAATGGCTAGACTAAATTCAACAATCTTAGTGTCACCCTTAACTTTTGAGTTTCATGAAGATTGAACGTGTGGTTCAGAAGTTATTTAAAGAAACGTGTTCTGGAGAGTGTTTAATCTCATTCATGTTTCTCAGAGATGGCTGAATCGATTTCCACAAAATCAGTGTCATTTGGAAGGTCTAATTACCCCATAAGACCCTATTGATTTTTTTTTTGCAATCGGACTATTACTTTGCCTGTTATGTTTGAAAATGTGAAATCCAGCTTTGAAAAGAAACATATTCCGAAGACTACTTAAACTTACTCACTTTTCTCAGAGATGGCTGAACCGATTTCCACGAAATTACTGTCAAATGAAAGGTCTAGCTGCCTCATAACACCCTATTGAATTTCAATGTAATCGGTCTCTTGCTTTGTCTGTAATGTATCGAAATATGAAAATCACGAAACTTCATTATCTCAGAAAGTACACAACCGATTTGAACAATATTGGTATCAAATGAACGGGCTAGTTAAAGGTTAATTGATGAATTTTATAGTGATTAAACACGTGGCTCAAAAATTATGAAAAAAACATGTTCCGGTGACTTTTCAAATTCACTCGTTTTCCCAAAAATGGCTAGACTAAATTCAACAATCTTAGTGTCAAATGAAAAGTTTGGCTTTCCTATAGGTTCCCCCGGGTTGTCTCTTGAACTCACAAGTAAGAAATTGCATAGCAATTTGATATGTGGTTCAAAAGTTATGAAAAGAAACGAAATTCAAAGACTATTTAAAACTGTAACTGCTTTGATCAAAACATATGGCAAAGGTCAAATTTAAATTTGGTATTTTGCTATTCGTACGTTCCCGGTATTGCTCGAGATTTAAGTGTACGAAATTCAAAGTCATTTCTTTTATTTAGCTATTTCTTCAGCACGAATATTTTACTCCTGATTAATATTTTTTTTAACTTTTTGCCTTTCTCCTAGAAAGGTATAGCAATCACTTGCAAAACCGAAGATATGAAAGTGCTCCAAAGGGCCGAATGGCATATATCACTCGACTCAGTTCGACGAGCTGAGCATTTTCTGTATATAGATATATATATATATATATATATATATATATATATATATATATATATATATATATATATATATATATATATATAAATATATATATATATATATATATATATATATATATATATATATATATATATATATATATATATATATATATATATATATATATATATATATTTATATATATATATATATATATATATATATATATATATATATATATATATATATATATATATATGTATATATATATATATATATATATATATATATATATATATATATATATATATATATATATATATATATGTGTGTGTGCGTGTATGTGCAGATTTTTATTTTCACTCACTTTCTTAGAGATGGCTGGACCGATTTTAATGAAATTATATGCAAATGAAAGTTACTAGAACTGCCCTATAAGACTTTCTCAAATTTCATTGTAGTTGGATTTTTATTTTAGAGGTTATGTTTAAAAATGTTAAAATCACGAAACATCTCACATCTCAGAAACCACACAACCGATTACAATAAAATTGGTATCATATGAACGGGCTAACAAAAACCCTTAACTTTTGAATTTTATATAGCTTGAACATGTGGTTCAAAAGTTATGAAAAAAAAGTCTTCTGAAGACTGTTTAATTTCACTCATGTTTCTCAGAGATGGCTGGACCGATTTCCACAAAATCAGTGTCACATGAAAGTTCAAGTTACCCCATAAGACCCTATTGACTTTTTGCAATCGGACTATTACTTTGCCTGTTAAGTTTAAAAATGTGAAATTTAGCTATGAAAAGAAACATATTCTGAAGAATACATAAACTCACTCACTTTTCTCAGAGATGGCTGAACCGATTTTCACGAAATTAGTGTCAAATGAAAGGTCTAGCTGACTCATAACACCCTACTGAATTTTACTGTAATCGAACTGTAATTTCGTCTGTAATGTACCGAATTGTGAAAATCACGAAACTTCATTATCTCAGAAAGTACACAACGGTTTTGATCAATAGTATTATCAGATGAATGGGATAGCTAAGGGTTAATTGATGAATTATGATTTAACACGTGGTTTCAAAGTTTGACTGCCCTATACGTTCACATTTTATTTGATTATAATCGAACTAAGCAACCGTTATGTATTGAATTGTTAATAAAACAACGAAATTCTATTACCTCAAAGATTATACGACTTATTTGAACATAACTAGTGATTTGATTTGATGTGATTTGATATGTGGTTCAAAAGTTATGGAAAGAAAAGAAATTCAAAGGCTATTAAAAACTATACCTGCTTCGATCAATATATGTGGCCACAAAATAATTTAAATGTGGATCGTACCATTTGAATGTTTCCGGTATCGCTCGTGATTGAATAGTTCGAAATTAAGAGTCATTTCTTTTATTTCGCTATTTCTTGAGCATTTACATTACGTCAAATTTTATACTTTAAACTTCTATTACATCATTATTTTAAAATCAAAAAAGTGAATACACATTTATTGGATTGGAGCGTTCATGTAAATCTATTTTTACAAATGATAAGTTTGAATGAGAAAGGCTGGATCTGACCACTAGGTGGATTAATTTAGGTTTTCGTCAATGTGTCTGTTTTCTGTGGAATAGCATTGTTGAGTTAAATCGCCTATCTGCATCTAAATTGATTAAATTTCAAAACTGTTTCATAAACTAAACTAGTTTGAAAGCTTACAATCATTGAATTCTTAGTTGTTTAATTTATTTTTTTTTTGTTTCGAACTATTGTGCACTAATCACTGCCGTACCGCACTGCACTATCTATACTGTATACCTATTTGCAATTTGTTTCGTTAAGTTTTGAGTACTAGCTTTGATAATTATGGGATTTGTTCTCTTCTCACTCTGTTTCGTAATCTGTTTCGTAATTAACATAATCACCATTTCGTTGAGAGCAAAAGTGGTACATGTCCAGCCTGTGCATAATAGATGAACTGTAAGTCGAAGATCTTAGGATATAAAACATTCGTCTTCAGCAAAGTTGGTCAAGTGATTGAGTACTTTCAGATGAAGATCTGTCTGTTTTGGAATTTTCTCACTACGTGGGGCTAGTGTACCCGTGACTATTTTGTAACAGGAATAGTTTTATGTATTTCAGTATCAACTCGTATGCTGTAGCCAATTTAAAAGATAACTCTCTGAGGTCTTTGATATAGATATATATTTACACACTGGACCCAGGTTTGGCTTTAGGCAGGCCATCGATAGCCTTCCGGAAGATCCAGAAATACCGTAATTGAGGTCAATTTTCTAAAGTGATCATAGAGCTTTCTATTTTTTTCGAAACTGCTTCTGCGGGATTGACTAGAAACGAAATGATTTCACCGAAAGATCCAGAACTAGCGTAAAATGTCAATTTACAAAAGTGTTTCTAAATCTTCCTGGTTTTTTTCCGAGACCAATTCTAGGAGGAAAATGATCTTTTAACGAAATATGCTCCAAGATGGCCGCTAGGGATGGGCGATACTAGCATCGATACCAGCGGTATCGATACTAGGGGTCGCGGCATCGAGTATTTTGGCATCGATACTCACCGCGAGAAATGAGTACCGGTATCGATACTTTCTGAACGACGCTTTTTGAAAAAAAATTTAAGGTCTGATACCGATACTATCGAAACATCGATAGTCGATACTCTTTCAGCCGATACTCCGATACCTGGTATCGAAGTTCTTTGAAGTATCGTGATACCAAAGTATCGATACTTTTGTCAGTATCGCCCATCCCTAATGGCCACCACGTGACCTCCCGATACTACCATAAAAGAGATTAACTTTTAAGAACAGTCCCGAAAACAACCGAACGTTCCCGTTAGAGACATTCTGGGAAGCGGTGATCTCCAGTACATGACACAGCTGTACTGTTTTTTGAAGAATGCTGACATTAAAATTTAAAATTCTTTTGTCTATTTGTCAGAATACCCGTATACGACGCTGGACACACGAATACGAAGGGCCTACATATATGTTTGAAAAACAAAAAGAACACCAGTTGAAACACAAATAGATTATATATCTCAATTAGTTTTAAGCAAGAATTGTATCTTCCCTCCTCTCACCTTTAATCCCCACTAGCTCGTAGTCGGCCGCGAGAAACAAAAAAAGTTCCTCCCTCCTTTTCCTGCTAATCTAGACTTGGCTCAGTTAAACATAAAATTGTATCGTGCCGTGTCGAATAAACCATATTAAACCAAGAACAGTCCCACTTTTTTTCTAAACCACTCCCAGACGACAATAAATGATCTCATGCCAGAATGTTACTCAAATTTACCATCAGATAGCCCTCCGAAAGATCCGGAGTTACCGTAAAAGAGATTAATTTTGGAAAACAGGTCCTAGTCCCATTTGGATACGGTGTATGTTTTTCCAAGGCTGTATCATATTTTCAGTTCACTCAATTGTCGCTCCTCTAACTACATACACTGCCTGCTTTAATGAACAGGTCCTAGTATTTTCCGTGTTTTTTTTTTCGAAACTATCACATGCAAAAATATACCATAATATCAAAGAAAAGCCGGGATCTGATAACTTATACCAGAGTTATAGCCAAAATAATTTTCAGTTTTCCTCTTCTACGGTATTTCTGGATTCAGAGGGCAACCGGTAGTCTACCGAAAGTTGAACCTGGGTCCATCGTGTAGTTGTTATTGACCAAATAGCAATTCTAAAGATACCAGGGTATTTTCCTTTGAATTGGCCCCAGTCTATCTAGATTATTTAAAATGTCTTCTGTTACATATACACTAGCGCCACAAAGTGACAGAATTCCTTAACTAACAGATCATCATTCTATAGTACTCAATCACTTGAACAACTCTGCTGAAGACATGAATGTTCTATGTTTTAAGATTAGCGAGCTATAATGCATCCTTCATGCTTAGACTGGACATGTACCACTTTTGCTCTCAACGTTTTCTGGTTGTCATTATTTTTCTCATAGAACAAAAGTGGTACATGTTTTTCCATTGAAGTTTGTGTAAGTTTCTCAACCAGAATTCGTTGTGCTTTGATGTACCGTCTTTTGAAACCTTTCCAGCAATGATTTAGTTATGTTGGGAAAAATTGTTGAAAATAATTTACTATTTGAGTGTTTTCGTTTATCGCGTCAACGGCTCAACTATGGGTCAGTCAACGTGTTGTCTGAATGTTCAAAAATGGATATAAAATCGGAAAAGTTATCAACTACGAATGTTTTACTTTCTATCTCTGTGTTCTGATGTGTACTTTCGATCAACAATTAGTTTCATTGCACTTGATGCGTGTAAATTGGTTGGGAAGAAAAATATCATTTACATAGCAAAAGACACAATTATGGGTCACTTTTGGCATTCAAAATCATTTAATCTATAAAATCGTCAAAATACAAAACGCAAGTTATTTTATTGTTGTAAAAGCTTGATAATAAGTTATTTTATTCAGTCTTGATGCATTATCATGTAAAAGTAATAAAATTAGCCAAAATATGGGCTGACACACAATTGTGCACCGCAAAAAGTAACATTACTACAATTATGGGTCACTTCACTTATTGCACCGTGCAGAATTATAATTTTTAGTGACATTTTCAACTTTTAATCATTTTAATCGTATAAATGAGGTTACAAGTGACTTAAAAAATACAACTGCTAATGAAAATTGTTTAGTTTCGTGAGAATAGACGTATTTGCGTAAAAGTGACTTATAATTGTAGCTGACCCATAACTGTGGAGGCACTGTATATAAAGCTCTCTCCCTCTCCTTTTTATGCCAGTTTTTTTTTTGTTTTGTTTTTGCATGCTCAGTTCTTTTCAAAATGGCATCGAAACGAGGATCATTATGCAAGCGCATTGTACAGTTCGTCACGAGCTGCACAATTTTGACAAAAAGTTCACGGTATATCTCTTTGAAAGCAAAAATATTCCGTTTTCGACTGTGTATCACTTCCTGCAAACCTCAACAATAATCCGTCAGGAAGGCAGTGGTAGACCGGCCAGAGTAGAGAACAGAAGAGAACTTTTTCCTTAAAAAAAAATGTTTGTATTGAAATAAATCGTTCTCTTGAATGAAACGATTTAAACAAAACAAATCGTTGAATTGATCAACAATAAAATATTTTCTTGTTTCAAACCAGGGAATTTTCCCTGCGTTTTGGCGTTATGGGAATCATTATTTATTTTTATTTGGACCTGAAGATCCTAATTGGGAATATGTTTCTTCGACGAAACTTCCCTTTTCATCAAGGTTATGAAATATATTTTTCAAAAAGAGTGCCTTCATTCTAGTTTCAGGGTCTACTAATTTTTGACCGCCTTTCCAATAATCTGTGTAAAACTATAATCTGTATAAAAATATTAAAAATATATCCATTCCACAAAACACACCACACGATCTTCTTATTTGAGCAATGTGTTTGTTCAGGGGTAGAAAAATTTGCGCAAGACACCACAATTCCAAAAGAATAAATATATTAAAAATCCAGCATTTTTGAATCATGTTTAAGTTTCTAGAGCTGTGTTTTCCTAATTGTGATTTACTGTTAGTTACTTTTGTAAAATGTTACCCCCAGTATTTTTAAACTATCTACCTCTTTCATCATTTGAGGCCCCAGTTTGGCGTAATTGTTCCCTAAAAAGGCCGATTTTGTGAAATTGTATTTAATTCTAGCATACTTACTGAAATTTCAAAAATCTGTAGCAGAAGATCAAATTCGTTATCATTACGTATTGCAACTTTCGCACCAGTTTGGACTACTCCGTGATACACGATTATCACAGTCGAATCTCGCACAGGATTCCCCAGTTATGGGCGATAATCATCGACACTAGGGATATCGAAACGACAGATAGGAATATTCTAGTATATCGACAAAGATACTTCGTTATGACTGCAACGTTAGTAGGTTAATGAGAAATTACTCGAGAAATTCTTAGTGCATGAAACTGAAAATATCAATTTTATAAAGTATGCTTGAAACCGTGAGGTCAGGTATCGATACCACGATACTATGATAATTAAAAATGTACCTTGATTCGAAAGTATCGATAGTCAGTGGTGCTTATTACGGGAGTCACTTCACGGTGAAATATATTTCACTCTCACGCTCACTTCACTTTTTTGGACCTAATCCCGATTCCACCTCAAGTGAGGTGACAAAAATCACCTCCGTGGAGTGAGATTGGCAGTGAAGTGAAAACGAGAATAGGACAAGTGAAATGAGCGAGTTTCCCAGCTCAAAGTTGATTGAGCTGAAATTTTGTAAGAGGACATTTTTCGACAAGAGGAAACTTTTGAGCCCTACCGCTAAACGAAATTCGAAGGTCAATTTTTCCCTTACGTTCCATTGGCCGCAGCTCAAAAATTTGGAAGTCCCAGAGAGCCGATTTTTTTCAGGAAAAAAAAAAGATTCGCCTTGTTACTGGAAAATAAATCCCATACATATTACCGCTAGATCACAAATCAATCGATTTTTAAACTTCCCTATGTTCGTGAAATCATTTCACCGTTCAAAATGGTCGTGATATAATTACACGCGAAACGTCGCTTTTTCCGTTTTCACTTCACTTATATGACACTCAGAATAACCCAGATTCCACGGCAGATGTCACTTAGCGACATTTTTCTCACATGCGTGAGTCCCGTAATAGGACTTCATTCACTTCACTCTGATTTCACCGTGAAGAGACTTCCGTAATAAGCACCAGTATCACCCATTCAATCATGTGCACTGGATGTTTTGATTAATTGAATCAACTAAACACATAATTTTCAATAGAAGCTTGCTCACAAAATATATTATATGTTGCAAATGAATTACTTATACAAATAATGAAGCAAACATAACTACCACTGCAATACTAGGCTTTGAAAGAGCGAAATAAGAAATTTGACAAGGAATGATTATCACAGAAGTCTAAATAGTCATGCAAGGTACAATATGATAATATTGAAATTATCTGTAGAAATAATTTCTTCAATGAATTTATCATGCACTAGAAAGGTTATTAGAAATTCGTCTTATGAGCGGTTCATCATATAACGTAAAGTGTCTTAAATTAATAAAAAAAAATCATATAACGTAAACAGAATTATACAAAGAGGGCAGCCTTGTCGCACTAGACACTTTGTTTTCATTTCTTCTGTGAGAAATCCGTTTACTAGCACTTTGGATGAGCCACTTATATAAATGTTTTTAACACAATCTATCCCCCCCTCTCCTGGTAGGAAGGGATACCGTACAAAAGAAATACAAATTTCTGCACAGTTCGAGAACTAATCAAGCAAATGTAACTAAATCTGGTAAGTGAAAGTTTTTGGGGGTAAGAATTACTTCCATGGTGGTTCGAAACCCCTCGCTCTTCTGGAAGAATATTTTTTATCAAGTGATTCATTATTTTTCATCAAACGATTCAGCAAATGAAACATAAATTTCTGCTTAACTCAAGAACTAATCAAGCAAATGAAACTAAGTTTGGCAGGTGGAGGTTTTTAGGAGCAAGAAAATCTCATGATTGTGCGACACCCCTCCCTTTTCTGTAAAGGAGGGCTTTCATACAAGTTAAACAGAAATGTCTGCATAACTCGGGAATTAATCAAGCAGGATAGCTATCACGCCTTCTATTTTGTATGGAGAAGGTGTCATTGCGCCGTGTGTATTTGGGCCTGTAGACACCATTTTAAATTTTAGGATGGCGACTTTCTGTTGCTGGAAAACAGCCAAACATGCCCGAATACGACCCAATTTGGGTATTTCTGAAATTAGAATGATGCTCAGGGCCAGAATTCAACACCACATGCCATTTTGAAATCCAAGATAACGACTTCCGATTTCTGAGAAACAGCCGAAAGTACTACAATATGACTCTTTCCGTAATCGTGGTGATACTTAGTAGCCAAATATCGACTTCAGATACTATTTTGAATTTTGAGATGGCGACTTCCGGTGTCTGGAAAATGGCCGAAAATGACCAAACACACTCCAACATAGGTATATCCTGAACCGGAATGACACGCAAAAGCCAGAAGTTGACTTCACATGTCATATTGAAATTCGAGGTGATGGCCTCCGGTGTCCGAAAACAGCTGAAAGTGACCAAACATAACAAATATAACGAATGATGCTCAGAGGCCAGAAATTGTCTCTAAATGCCATTTTATTATTACTATTATTATGTATTTCAAAGACCTTTCAACTGATCGCCATTCGGGTCCATCAAATGCCATTTTGAAATACAAGTGGACTGTTTTTTGAAAACCAGTTGAAAGTTAACGAATGCCTTGTATGGGTATTTCCAGAATCGAGGTAAAAGGCAAGGATGTTCTCATTCCGATAAAACCAATCATCCAAATCTTTCGATCGAAGAGCCTGGTGAAACTTATGTTTCCACTCACGGTCTTCCAAACTCATCTTTTAGCGCCATCCGGGGGGACTTAGCCCTGTACCGAATGCTTATCTCCATTTCGCTCATTTGATCTCAACATTATACAGACGTCTCCCGTATTGGGAAGATCGACAGGTAATCGGTGAATGATCACCTGACTCTTTATAGCATTATACTTGAGAATCGGGCCGAAAGTTTTGATGAGCTTCAAGAAATGAAAATGCATTGATGTAATTTTTAGATTTTCATCGAAACTTTATTAAGGCGAAAATTTTGTGAAACGAAACTTTCAATTTACCAATCGGTATAAAGTCTGCAGTGCAAAATTATTATCTACAACTTGGCCGCCGACAAATCGTTCTGGCTCTAAATTTATCTGTCACCATCGGTACCTTTTTTAAATAAGCCGTTCTCAAAATTTAATCGTGATACAAAATAAATTACCAATAGCACAAAATGACATTCTTACCCCGTAGGAACGAACATCTGTGCAATGTTTCAGCCAAATCAAAAATTGACAAATTGAAAAATTATTATAATTGGCACATTTCCAATAAAATTGTTCGGTAGTCTTATTTAATGGAGGCGCTTGGTTATTGCTATACTTGATGGAGACGTATCTTGAACACTGAATATTTGAAAAAAATTTCAAAAAGGTTGTATCCAAGGCACGACCGCGTGACTGACGTTGAATAACGCGCAATTGGCATCAACAAATACTGGTTGAGTACTTCAATAAGTACTACAAATGCAAAGGTGCCTCTGTTTATATTTCAATAAATTAACTGTTTATATTTTAATAAATTAAACAGATGGTCAAAACTTTATCGCGGGACATCAGTTGGAAGAATTATTTTGGAGGCGAAATGGGTTGTGTGAGAAGAAGTTACACACTTAAGTCATTTTTATGCGTTTTTCGCGGTTTTTGTAAGCGTTTTTGTTCACGCCCTTCTTTAGAAGATAACAGTTCAATCAATATCAATATTTCTTTTAATAAGCGACTAATATTTGCCACCACCCGCTTTCTGCTGCTCCAGAAAGAACCCTCCGCTTCAGTAGTAACAAAGTAGCAAGCATTTGATATCCTTTATTCTGTCGTTTCACTCCGTTCTCGATTTTTTTGGAATGCCACCCTACTAAAGTAATACGTTATCCAATGTCAAAAAATATATTCAATATAAATAACACAACTCCATCAAAAATTTTATGTTGTGCGGAATCCAAAAAACTGTAATATTTTAATAACCGAACAAAAATGATATCCTGGATCTTGAATCATCAAAAAATGCCAAATAAACGGTTTGTGCTTTTGGAATACCGTAAAAGGGGGTTACATTGATCATTTTTTCACTTTTTCATGAGTATTTATATATTTCACAACTGAAATTACAGGTTTCATATTTCTAGAACCAGTACTGGCATCCTTAGAACTTGAGAAGTTAATTTTTAAAGGCATTCGAAAATCTTGAACATTAAAACATTTTTTTTTTCGTCGTTGGGGTAGGGTAACTCTGATCAGTTTCAATTTTGAATAGTTTTGAAATCTTTTTGTTAAACTAAAAATATTAGATAATGCTTTGATAACATGTTTAGAGACGCTTCCCGTTCTCCTTGACTGCTCTTACTGCGGAGGATAATCCTGTCCTTTCACCTAGCCGCGGTATGTGCTGCGAGTCATTTTTATGCCATATGGATCATTCCATATGAAGTGACCACGAAAAAGCACAAACTTGGACACGACCATCATAGATTTTGAAGAAAATAAACCAAGGAATCCAGAAAAAAATTTATTTTGACCGGAAGTGTTGCCAGATAGATTATTTTTGTACTTTAAAACTAAATTTGCTTTTTTTGGCGAATGCAGCTAATTTTATTTTAAATTTGATGGTTTCATCGTATTTCTTGGAAAATTTTCCCCAACTTGGAAAATAATTCCCCCAACTTTGAACAAAATCTGTGATGGTCGTGTCCAAGTGGCATGTACACTTCGTATGGAATGACTCATATGTAATTTTACCCTTACATGATAAAACAAATATAAATTAATTAACTGTAAATGTAATGAATTTGACTAAAATTTTCTCGAGTTTATTGAGAAAAATAAATAACGGATTTGGAAAACATGTCAATGAACACAAAATTTTTAATATTCGACTAGTATAAAGTGCTTTTTTTGGCACTTACTGGAAGTAAGAAATATAGCGGTCAGATTATTTTAAAATTTGGTCATCAAAACAATAAATAATTTCAACCAATGCAATATTGTTCAGACCTCGAATAACGCAAGACTAAGATGTTATACTCAAATTCAGCAAAAGTAATCACGGAGCAGTTTTATTTCAACTATTCATGAGAAGGGTAAAACTGATCAATGTTACCCCGCTGATCAATGAGTGGTGTTACCCCGTTCTACGGTAGTTATTGTTATTCAAAATACAGTAAGGTAAATAGTTTTGTTTGGATGGCTCACCTTCAATTACCAGTTCAGAATTTTTATATAGAAATATATATTATATATATAGGGTAGCGAACGGTTTTCTTCGGCAGGTTGCTGCATAAGATTGCTGCAGAAAACCTGCCGAAGAAAACCCAGGCTGGAGCCGTTCGCTACTCTGTATAAAAGATAGAATATTAGGTGTGTCTGTGAATTACCTTAAATCATTGGCCTAGTTCTCGCAAAATCGATACTTGTCCTTCAAGTTGGGCAACGTAAAATTTTTTTTCTAAAATAAGGCAAAATAAATATTTTTTTTAATACTTTATTTTATTTACTTACCTTTTCTTGACATTGATGATTCATTAATAATGTTTTTAATTTCGTATCTCATTGTATTGATCCGCCAAACGAGCGATTCAAACTCATTCAATATTTCAGTCTAAAATATATAAATAATTATTAACTTTTATTTTCTTCTTCTTATATGGTCGGCGTGCGACCAGACCGAGCCAAGCGCCAAAAAAATTATTTCGAGTAATCGGCGATCGAAGTTTAACCACCCCGTATGTTTCCTGCAAGCTACTGTAGAGAAATTATGTTATACCATTACCATTATAAACTGTTCAAATCATACTTTTTTTTTTCATGAAAGATAGATTATCAATTTTAACAGCCACTGGTGTTAAAAACTCATTTTTTGAGAAAATGGCGCTTGGCTTGGTCTGTTCGCACGCCGACCATATATAAATGCGAGATTCAGTAACGCAGTTGATTTTATTGATACCGATTGTTATTTCGAACGGTATCAATAGAATCAGAACGCAAGATGGTTAAATGAGCAATGCCAGGAACGATTAGCTAGTTAGTAGTTACTAAGAATTAACTTACTATGTTACATTCGGAAATGCGTCTTGGCTGGCGATGCTGTTTCTGTGGCTTCTACTGTGGTTGTTGTTGATTTTCCATTTTGCTAAAAGAAAAATAATAAGTTTTTATGACGAATAAATTTACTTGTATGTCGAATCTGACGAGCAGAGCGGCTCAGTTAATCCGTGTATTTGAGCAAAAACGATATTTTATCTTAATCTGCCAGTTTCGGTGACTTTGTCTGTTTCTCAAGGAGTAGAAAAGATTATCTTTTTATTGTTAAATGTGTTGCTGTTCAACAGCAATAAGGGGCCGCTGCTTTTTCGCTTTATTTTAACAATGTATTTCAACATTATTATTAGGAGCTGGATGTAAGCTGGTTTATGCCGATGACCTAAAACTGTATTTGGTTGTGCAGTCTATACATGATTGTCGTGACCTACAGAGACAGCTGGATATTTTTATAAGTTGGTGTCGTAGAAACTGGCTTATAGTAAGAACAGTTTTACCCTTCTCATGAATAGTTGAAATAAAACTGCTCCGTGACTGTTTTTGCTAAATTTGAGTATAACATCTTAGTCTTGTGTCATTTGAGGTCTGAACAATATAACATTGGTTGAAATTATTTATTGTTTTGATGACCAAATTTTAACATTAATTTGACCGTTATATTTCTTACTCTAACAAAAAGCCCTTTATACTAATCGAATATTGAACATTTCGTATTCATTGACATATTTTCCAAACCCGTTATTTAATTTTCTCAATAAACTAGAAAAAATTTTAGTCAAATTTATTACATTTACAGTTAAAAGGCACCTAAAAAAATGGCCAATAGCAAGAGATGGCGCTTTTTCAGTGATAGTAAAAGCGAAATTTCTTCGAGCATTTTGCTCAGTGACCGAGAATACAGCTATCAAATGTCTTCTATACATTTTATTCTATCTTTCTGGTACTTCCTTTCACTAAACGCAATCTATTTTTATCAGAACACATGTTTTTCCTATATATCTCCATTGCGTCTTACTACCATTCGTCCATGAGCCCGTGGTATTGATTTTGACAACGGTTCAAAATTAGAGCGAGAGCCGTGTGGTTAAAAGCGAATGCGCACAATACTTATTAAGGTGGTTCAAGGTTGCTAAAAGCAAGTTATCTCTTAGAAATCTTCATACAAATTTAAAATGCAATACGATAAGCAAGCGGAGTCACCAGTAATTGACTTCCGATAAGTTTAGGATTTTTGAGGGCTCAAATGGAAGCAATAAAATTTTGTTCTGGCTCTTTGCTATCAAGTTTTAACATTTCCATCTGACGATGAACCGCTTTAATACTCTTAGCCAAGCAACGACATCTAGTTCTGGTGTGAATGAGAAAATCGATAGTTTCAGCAATTTTTCAATAGATGGCAATACACCAACAGTTGCGCTCACTGGTGTGATTTATTAGCAAAAATTAGCGGCGGTGTCCCATTAATACTTCCGTTGTTGGAAAGACCTTGCATATATGATCAACATACGTTTTCTGAACACAAACATTTTACAATGATTGCTGACTTACCAAATACTTCTGGCACATTTCGCGACCAACGTTTACGTATTATCAAAAGGTAAAATTACATATGGCGACAACCATAAATTACGTAACGCAAAGAAACTCAATTTTTGGACCCCCACCCCCCATATGTAACGAAACGTAACGTCAACCCCTACGCACCATAAAAATTACGTAACGCTGCAGAAGGATTCCTTGATAAAAATGCTCGTTTTTGGAGTCTCTCCTGAGATTTTTCGTTACCTAAGGATTGGTTAATTCTTTTGGGACTTGTGGGAAATCTTGAGTGGTTTGGTAATTACTTTATTTGGAAGGCTTGCGTGTGGGAAACAAAGTAAGACTTTGCTTTGGTTTTTCTTGAGAACCAGAGAGAAAGGTTCTTTTGGATTTTGTTACTAATTTATAATCTTGGGAAAAGTTATTAGGGATTTGTGGAAGGAATGTTGAAAAGGTTCTCGAATATTGAATATATGACAGCTGGGACGCGAAAAACGGCTTTTTACACAACCCCCCACCCCCTCGTAACTATTTATGTAAATAAGTTTCATTAAACTAGGTTCGGATATAGAATCAGGATATCCGACTATCCGAAAATCCGGATATCCTGTAGGATAATATCCCATCCGGATTTTGGATATTTGTCGGATATCCGAGGCCGGATATAGTCCCAGCACTAGGTGCAAGGACAGGACTATCCTCCGCAGTAAGAGCAGTCGAGGAGAACGTAATGTCAATCCGGGAGGCGTCTCTAAACATGTTATCAAAGCATTATCTAGCATTTTTAAATCAAAAAGGATTCAAAACTATTCAAAATTGAAACTGACCACAGTTACCCCAAATAAGGAAAATTTAAACAACGACGAAAAACAAATATTTTCAATGTTCAACATTTACCTGTAATTTCAGTTGTAATATATATATATATATATATATATATATATATATATATATATATATATATATATATATATATATATATATATATATATATATATATATATATATATATATATATATATATATATATATATATATATATATATATATAAATACTCACGAAAAAGTGAAAAAAATGATCCTTGGTAGACGAGTAAGTGTCGACGCTCGGCTACGAGCCATTGACCCTATACCGAGAAACACTGAATGACGATCAACTTATGTCCTGGGCCGAAATTCATTTGTGCCCGCTGTCAGCTTTTTGAAAAACTGTGGAAGGCTTGAAGTTTTTGCGATTAGTTTGGAATAAACTAATGTAAACAATTTTTTTTAAAGAAATGCTGTTTTAAATAAAAAAAAAAAATCAGGACAAAGATAATAAAAAAAAATAATTAAAGTTAGCACTGCATCTAATTTGTGTATAACAAATTTGGCTATTAAAAAATAATCGCCTTGGTGTTACAAACAATAGTAGGGATACTATTGCGTTAATGATAGAATACAATAATGATCACAATAAATAAAATTGTTAAATGTGTTTTTTTTTATATATATATTAGAAGCGCTTTGGGCTACAGAGCTGAGAATTGAAGCGTATTAATTACCCTACTCACAGCATTCAAACGACATTCTATCAATTCCTAAACCTATTTAGATTTTAAGGAACATTCTAAGAAAAAAATCGACTTAAGATTTGCAATAAAAAACAAATCCGTTGAAATGACGAAAAAAACTCATAAAATTCCACCTCAGAGCATCGCATACTATAAAGTCCCAACAGCATTTAGAGATGGGACAAAACAACGGTTACAGGAGATGAAGGCTGACGGAATAATTGAAAAAAAAGCACGTACACGGATTAGCTTCTTACCGTGTATCTAAAATTTTGCATAGTCAAATATGCCCATTTTGAAACGAAGCAACACGCAAAGCTGCAATAGACTCAAGTGCCCATTTAGTAAACAGGATCTCCCCAAAGCAATCTTTAACGGACGGGAAAAAGAAGACTTCCCTTGCTGTACTCTGGAAGTGACTCATAATGATAACATCCTAAATGAAAGAAATCGAACAACAAAAATCCATGCAAACATTCGGGATAAACATAGGAGCGCTAGAACTCGCAACTCACAAACAAAAAGGGACCCTCCAATTTAACGGAATATGGTCGACTAGTTTGCATATGCAAGAGAAAAATATGAACAAAATTGTAAAATTGTAAAGAAATGGAATTTCCATATCACTGATATTAACAATTTTTGTCATTCGCTTCAAACCACATACATACTGTTAACTTTGAAAAAAATAAAATGGCCGAACAGTACAAAGTTTTCAATGATTTCAATTACTAAAAAATTTTTACCTGTAAATTAGTGTTCGAAATTCCAAATCGTCAATTATGTTACAGCGAATCAGTGCTGGTTCAAACTTTACGTTTCAATTCGTTTGAGAAGTAATTAATCTAAACGAACAGGCAGTAACACGTACGTAAAACGCGTGAAACAACGATCACTTTTTTATCACTGCTGCAAATAGAGACTGTGATATAAAGAGATACGCAAAGAGAAAAGCAGTGAATATGGCAACCCATTGCTAATATTTTATTTCAAACAATTCTGGCAACCACATTTATTTTCGCATGACTTCATACGCACTAGAAAGTGTAATGAAATTTCGAAACTTTGTAAGGATCAGTGGTGGGCACCGCTGATCGAAAATTTAGCGACGCTAATCGCTAAGCCGCTAACCGGAAAATTTAGCTCGATAATCGCTAAACGCTAAACGCTAAACCCACATTAGCGGAACTTTCGCTAATCGCTAACTTTTTAATATGTAAATAGTCATATCGCTATATTTATTGCTCGTGTTTTGTAAGATTTGGACCACTTTGATCTTTTTTGGTTAAACAAACGAAAACATTTACTTTTTAAAGCTAAGTATTTACAATAAGAGGTTCACGAAACGGTATTCATATTTGATTTTGTAAAAACAAGAATAACAAAAGTTATTTAGCTTGCATTGAAAATAGATACTCTCAGGAATGTTTTCATAAAAATCCAATAAATATCTGAATCGAAAAAGTAGAACCAAAGTTGTCATAATTTCAAGCGCATTGCAATTTACCAAAGTTCTTGGTGTGCCGAAAATTTAATGTAGACCTTGTGCTTGTTCTTCAAAATGCTCCTGTGGCTTTTACGATAACTGGAACTCCATTCTAGGGTAAAAAAACTGACAAAAGTAACTTTCACAGTAAAGTATGTTCATCTTTCGAATCAATTTACGTACGCCATCAGCAATTCACAGTTTTTCTAAATATTTCTATTGCCGCTTCTCTACAAAATTTAGCGAATTAGCGATTAGCTTTTCGAAGCCCAAAAATTTTAGCGACGCTAACAGTTTCGCTAACCAGCTCAAAAATTAGCGAAATCGCTAAATCGCTAACTGAATTTTAGCGTTTTTCGTTGAAACCATAATTGCACGTGATTCACAGAAT
The DNA here is from genome assembly GCF_029784165.1 of Wyeomyia smithii. Classification (NCBI taxonomy): domain Eukaryota; kingdom Metazoa; phylum Arthropoda; class Insecta; order Diptera; family Culicidae; genus Wyeomyia; species Wyeomyia smithii. The sequence continues at coordinate 188,452,577 of NC_073696.1, forward strand.
TTAAACTGATCGCAACACACATTCTGTACGAAAAGTAACACGCATGAGCTTGTTCACTTTGCACACTTGGAGCCTCGATTTGACGGTTCACTTGGAGTTTTCGACCTCACTCTTTGCGTATCTGTTCATAACACCGTCTGTACACTGATATGAATCGGCACGATTTATCCAAGAAATTCGACACATAGATTTCAAAATGGCGCTGCACACGGATTGGACCAAGTTATTTTATGAAAATAAATAGAAAATCACTATCAATTAAAGTGATGCTGCACATGCTCTAAAATTTTTGAAGCACTCATGAATTACGTAATATTTGCACATCTCTTTCAAGTGGAATACACTTGAATATGCCCTAAGGTTTCATTGTAGTGATTTTCATGTGCCAAACACATTCGAGTCATCTGTTTGGTTTTTGTAAGTCAAGTGGCAGCTGTATTGAACGAAGAAAAAATGGCGAGTAAACACAGCAGCGGGTCGCGTTCTATTGTAGATGTTGCTGGATTCCCGGATTATATACGAAAGTTTTTACAAAGTAAGTACATACCTAAATGTTTTTTTTTTATTATAATTGAATCAAATCGTTTTTTTAGATTCGGAAGTAAATGAAAGCGATCCAACGGCAATTTTACAACTTCTAATCAAATCTAACTTGGTGACGCTTGTTCAGCAAGAGGGCAACGAAACGATAATTTCGATAAAGGTATACCTAAAGTTTTAAAACAAAAATATTGCTAATAATATGTTTTGTTTACAGCCCGATGAGGATTTACCTCTGGTTTCGCGAGAAAATTTGGACAGGGACAATTCCACTTTGGATTCACCAGCCTGTGCGAGCCCGAGCTCAATTCTGCAGGATTGGGAATTTACGCAAGAGGTAAAATTTAATTTCAGAAATTCAAACATTGATTTAATTAATATTTTGTGATATTTTAGGAGTTGTTGGTACCTGATGCTCAGCCTGTTAGAGATAACGTTGTGTCAAGGCAAAATCGAAGCAATTCTACCGGAAATATATCTGTGATCTACGTGAGTAATATTTTTTTATATGTTCTATATGTGGAACATTTACTTCAAATCAAACTTTCAATCGAGTCAGATTCTATGGAGTTTGATTTTGATGACGTACTCAAGGATACCGTTGCGTTCGATCGAAAGCCGAAACTACTTCGCATTCATTAATGTAGGTGTACGTTTCTAGCCGATTGTCTATCATGCCTAATCCACTCAATCGTGCCACTGCAAATTGTGAACAACCACAGTAATAATGAATTAACTTGTGCAACTTCGTGCTTTCAGTGCAATATATTTATACATGTAACCTACGCTAAACTAGTCTATCATCAATTGTTACAATCTAGTTTGATTTGTCGTGAAATTTATATGCATAAGGTTCATAGATCCATTTTAGGTTATAGAATTATATTTAACAATTATAAGACCTATACTTGTACCACGCACTTTTCAAAAGGCCTAACTGCAAGATGCAAATATAACGAGTGAAAGTAAAGTTCTTATCTTGTACTACTGTTAAATAACTCACTCTTTCTGTTTTTTTGACTGTTTACATCTTGTAAGTATGCGTTTCTGAAAAGTTTGTTTATAATAAATTTGATTTTCTATCTAATCAATAAACAAACATTCCATAAAATTATTCGCATTTCACATTATTATCATTCAAAAACCGAAAGAAAATCCTTTTCAAATGAAACAGAAGTTTATTTCAGATTCAAGATACAATCATTGTATTGCAATGTGATAGCAAACGAATCGAAAGTGTTTTTCTGTTTCAAATGAGGCGATAGGCGACAGATGAATCTGCAGTGTTTTGCACATGAATCTTACGTGCTTCATCCAGTAGTGCAAATTTAAGTGTAAAACACTTTAACATGACGTGTCGATTTGTTTCCGTGTAGCTGCAACGACAAATGTTTTGAGTTAGGGATGTGCGATACTTTATCGATGCCGCGGGTATCGATACTTTTCTTTCGATATATCGAGTATTTGGCATCGATGCTCAGCAAGCAATATTATCGAATATCGATACATTTTTATTTGATACTCGAAAAATATCGGAGTTGAGTTTGAATCAGGCCTATGACAAGACGCCATTTTTCTATGACCGAAAAATAACAAGCAAAATATTGGAACCACAGTGGGTTCGAAATGGAAATGGAGCCACAAAAAAGTCACCTACAACCCAGTGCAAAAGCATAGGCGCGTCTAAGGCCTGGTTAGAATCCATTCGCGTCAGAGATGCCAGATGTTTTTGAAAAATGTCTGCAACTGCTCGAAAAACCGGAAATATTTGCTCGAAATCTGAAAAAATTCTATCCGTGATCCGAAAAAAATTTTCTCGCGCAGGCAAAAGTCTGTAAAAATCTGCACACAATTTAAGAAAATCTGCGCAAATATAAGAATACTGAAAAAAATCTGCAGAAACCGTGGAAAAACTGCAAATATCTGCAAATCAATGAATAACTGCACACGGACTCCAAAAATCTGCGTTTTGCAGATAAATCTGCACATTTGGTATCCCTGATTCGCGTTGACGGTGTTGGCAGAGATGCCAGATGTTTTTGAAAAATGTCTGCAACTACTCGAAAAACCGGAAAAATGTGCTCGAAATCTGAAAATCATGTATCGGTGATCCGAAAAAATTTCGCTCGCGCAAGCAAAAGTCTGTAAAAATCTGCACACATTTTAAGAAAATCTGCGCAAATATAAGGAGACTCTAACAAAAATCTGCAGAAACCGTAGAAAAACTGCAAATATCTGTAAATCAATAAAAATCTGCACACGGACTCTAAAAATCTGCGTTTTACAGACAAATCTGCACATCTGGTATCTCTGGGTGTAGCTGATACTTGTTTGGTTTTTACATGCGAAAAAGAAGGAAGGAAATATTTTCGCTTTTGTCATTTCGCACATTTTGACAATTACATATTCGCGACTACGAAGGTGCTGATATTTGTTTGGTTTTTGCATGAGAAAAAGAAGGAGGGAAGTATTTTTGCTTTTGTCATCACACACATTTTGACAATTGCATATGAGAGTTCGCCTAGGTGCGAACAGCCTTTAAAATCTCTTTCAACTTCGTAGTCGCGAATGAGTGTTCACGTAGGTGCGAACACCCTTAAAAATTAAAGCCCTATAGTTAAAGTTTGGACGACTGTCACTAAAAAGTTCCAATCGAACTGTCAAAACTTATTCCAATCGAACATAAGAATGTTTGACATGTCAAGTTTGCTTAAGTAGATGGGAAGTATTGTGATTTAGCAATGACAAAATGCGAAAACTCTAGAGATGGAACTCGATTGTAACTAAAAAAAACATTAAATTCCAAAAATCTTTACGATATTTAATTTTTTAAATGGGTACAAGATTCATAACGCCATAGATCTCCTTTCTATTGTCTCTGGTCTTCTGCTCCTGATGAATTTAAAATTTTGTTTTTCTTTACTGTTGACAACTAGCTGAGATTCTGAGTTACTACGGCTGTTGGTGACACATGGAATTTCGCACGGACATTGGGTAGCTTGTTCGGAGTAACCGTAGTCAATTGACATATCACTTGCCACTTGAGCCACAAACTTATACACAGGTCCCGGTAACTTTTAGTGCTTTTCAATTCTCTGACGTGAAGTTTAAATCATCGGAACTGCAAAACTTTGTTTTTTATTCGGATTGATATTTTCAAAACGCCAACCTTAGGCTACAAATATGTGTCGCTTCTGTTATTAAAAAATCCTCTGTAATTAACAAAATTCAAGCCATTTTCGGCGATGATTTTTATCGGTGGGGAACCGAAATAAGCTCATGTTTTCAAAATTTCCTGATGTTCGATTTGATCAAAATAGAAAACAGCACTTCATTTTTTCATTACTAAAAATGCCTGAAAATGCAAAGATGAAGACTTGGTATTATCGAATACAGCCAGAATTCGTTGGTTGGAACACAACTGCCACCCAACTAGCGAATCGTGTTCGTTAGTTGGATGAACAACCCGGTTTGGATGAATGACAACCCGGCAAATTTTTCAAAGGGGAGCGCCTATTGTTTGTTTTCTTCCTGCTTTGGAAAATTTCCTAATTTCATCGCGGTAAAACTATGCCAAAGAAAATGAACTTTGCTCATCTGTCTTGCTGCTGTAGTAAATATTTTATGTATTTGGTCAATACTTTTTTATACAAAAATTCCAACGAGAAGTAAAATGATAAAGCGCAAGCGCATCACTCTGCTTCTTGCCTAAAAAATGGAGGATAGCTACGCCGGATAATTCAGGTGAAGGCGTTGAAGAAATATAAGAACAAACAACCGAACAGTAAACCTCTAAATTACACACAAAATGTTGTAAATTTATAACATGTACTTTTCAAATTACGCGATTGATTATGCCAGAGATGATATGCATGAAGTGTCCAGTTAATAGCGCTGAGAAACAAACTTATTAGTGCTGAATTGATTAATTGTAATAACTAAACATGTTTACAAATATTTTACAACAATAAATAATATAATTTTATTTTAGTAATATTTTTTTTTACTTTTCGGACCCCTGAAATACATTTGAATGACGTTGAATTCTGACATTAGAGTGCTTTTTAGTTGGGTGACAGCCCAACTAGCGAACACCCAACTAACGAACATCTAACGAGCGAATCATCACTGTATTGGAAATATTTCGCAATATATCAGTAGTGTCTTGCCCCTAGAACGCAAGTGTATTTCACTTAGATATGAAATGTTCCATCTATTAGCACAGAAGTAAGTGGAATCCACTTGGCAGTAACACTATGACATTCGTGAGAATACAAACAAAGCCTGCTAGCGCCTCTCTCTCAGATTTTCATGAAAAATATTTCGATATTATTACACGATATTGGTTGATATATTTTGATATTTATCGTTTATCTCTCAATTGACATTCTTCCAACGATCACGTAACGTCAATATGATATAGATGGAGGGGTGCAATGTTAGATACTTTGTAATATTGAATATTGGGAATATTTCTAAATATATCAATAGCGTCTTGCCCCTAGCCTAGAGATTTAAAACCTAATCGATCCTACAAATCGATATTTTTCTTAAGATCGCGCAATCCTACACTGAAACGACTGAAACTACACTTTAAAAAATCGACACGTTACTGCCAAGTGGATTCCACTTACTTCTGTGCTAATAGATGAAACATTTCATATTTAAGTGGAATACACTTGCGTTTCACTTCACACCACAAAATCAAGTGTCTTACACTTCGGTTTGACATGTCATACATACCAAAATCAATCTTTTTACACTCAGATTTCAATGCTAAAACGCGTCAAATGCCAAAACACGTAAAAATACCGTGAATTCCATTCGCGACTACGAAGGTGCTGATATTTGTTTGGTTTTTGCATGAAAAAAAGATGGAAAGAAAGATATTTGCTTTTGTCATAACACACATTTTGATAACTGCATATGAGAGTTCGCCTAGGTGCGAACAGCCTTTAAAATCTCTTTCAACTTCGTAGTCGCGAATTAAATATCGATGTGGGTCGACCTGTTAAAACGCTTGGGTTGGTTTATTGGTATTCATGTGTAAAGAGCATTTGGTATGAGCGTGTTTTTTTTCAGTGTAGTTCTCACTCCAATTAATACAAACTAGCTCTCGGTCTATTTTAGTGATGGGAAATATCGCCCAAAACGGACATCGATAACAATCGATAATTCCAAGGCTTTTATCGATATTATCGATAAGTATCGATAATTTGACAGCTAACGTTTGCGATAAAAAAAATTTTCAGATGGTGATGAAGAAAAACTATTTCAAATGGTGATGAAAAAAACTGTGACAGATAATTGAGTTGGATAAATTTCCCATGAAAGGTTATCATGTTAGTTTCATCGCAAAAAAATATTACGTCCTTGCGTGCGGCCTTCCGGCAGTTAACCGGAACGTTCGCCATGGCGGACGAAAACATGCGTGTAGCCATGTTATTAAGCTCTTTCTTCGTTTTTTTTTTATTAATTCCTCCGTTTTCGCGACAAAATTGCTGGAATAGATCTTGCGCTTCAAGTTTGCCCAGAAATTCTCGATGGGAAGCAGGTGGGGGACATTGGGCGGATTCGCCGACTTCGGTACCACATCGATATTCAGCCGCTCCATCTCCTCCAACGATCGCTTCGAGTAGTTGGCCGACGTCAAATCTGGCCAGAACACCGTGTCTTTGCGCTCATGGTATTTCTTGATGAACGACGTAACTTCTGTCAGGCACTTCGTACTATAAATTTCCCCGTTCACGGCGGAGCGAAAGAAGAGCAACTTTGACATCCCTTTCTCGCTGATTGTCAGCCACAGCCGCACCTTCTTGGGGAACTTAGTCTGTGAAATAAACTTTACCTCGGTGCTCACTTCCCTTGTGGGGGAGGTAAAATACGAAGAGCCCTGCTAGTCGTTGCCATCCAGGGTGAGATAGGTCTAGTCGTCCATCACCACTGTCACGTCGCGATTCGCCGGGAAAAAATCGACTTGACCATCTTATTCAACCGCTGTCGCTGCGTCATTGCCTGCAGCTCCGAGACCAGTGGACGGGACTGCCGCTTCCTGCATGTATGTCCATGTTCTCCATATACTTTTTCACTGTTTTAGAGCATGCACCAACCTCTCTGCCAAGTGCACGCCGCGATTTAGCCACTTTTCCCTCGGTCTTCCTCTTCAGCATCCTTTGAAGCTTCTTGTCGTTCAGGGTCGTTGGCCGTCCGGAACCGGGCTTTCTTTCGATGCTCTGATCGTTGTCCAATAGTGTCAAGATGTTGTAGATGCCAGAACCGGCATACACGGCGTCCACAAAGTGCCGCACGATGTCCGTTTTTGACATGGCGGTGTACCGTTCTTTGAACGCGCACACTTCTGAACGGAGTAGCATCACAGTTAAGCCTGTAGTACACTCTTTGTCTAATGGTCAAATATTTGACCTTCTGACATAATGGTCAAATTTATTTGACATCATGGTTGATGTTTGCCCGTGTTTGCCCCATGTTAAAATCGGAGAGTGACAAATAATTATCTTTGACCAAATTTTTATCTGTCAAAAAGAGACAAATATTTGACGCTCGGTCAAAGCGTGTACTACAGGCTTTAGAGTTTGACTGATAGAGCTGTCAATTTTTTTTTGCTTACTCATGGGTTACTATGATTGGTGATGCATGAGTAGTTTCGTCAGTGCGATTAAAGGTAAACCCATGAAAAATCGGCAATTTTTGTCGCAAGCGTTATTCGACAAATGCAATTTTGCTATATAAATTTGTTAAAAACAGAGACAGTGATGGCCCAAACATAATGGATACGTTTGCGTTTCGACAGTAAATGTATGGGCTTACTGTCAAATTGCCGCAAACGCAGCCGCAACGTATCCATTGTGTTAAGGCCTTGAATGACAAATCTTAGTACACTCTTTGTCTAATGGCCGAATATTTGACCTTCTGACATAATGGTCAAATTTATTTGACATCATGGTTGTTGTTTGCCCGTGTTTGCCCCATGTTAAAATTGGAGAGTGACAAACAATTATCTTTGACCAAATTTTTATCTGCCAAAAAGTGCCAAATATTTGACGCTTGGTCAAAGAGTGTAATACAGGCTTTACGAAACTGCGAATGAAAGTTCAAACAACTTGACGAGTTAAACAGTTTGTTTTGGAAAGTCTTCGGGTTTTACGCCGGGACTGCTTTCTACGGAGTAGTTTCAAGCCGAAGTTCATTTTGAAGGTTGTATAATAGTGGAAATAATTGAAGCAGGCAAAATTCTGTCAATTTTTAAATGGCCAAAACTTCACGAAAAATGAATCAATTCTGACAAAACAGGTTTCAATTGACTGGAAAACTGTTTTAGTTTCCTAGTATTACTTGAGAACTGGACGTGACCAAGGGTCACTGGAAATGTACTTATTTTCTTTGAGCTTGCAGCACTCTAGCAGAATTCAATCGAACATTGTGGGTATGTAGGTCCTATTAAACCAAGCAACTTTGCAAACTTGCGTTTGAAAATTTATCTGGATTAACATTTAAAAAGGTCAGATTATTTTCACGCAGATTTTCTCTAAAAGGTTATTTATGCAGATTTTCAAATTAACGTGGTTTTTACGCGAATTTTTGAATTAAAGTGGTTTATCAAGCGGATTTCTGAATTAACATGGTTTTTTCACGAGGCATGTATGCCCCGCGTAAGAAAACCTAACTGTATTTGAACCTTTTTTCGCACCTTTTTCTTATGAATCAATATATCTTAGTAAAAATTATTTGAACTTTCATCCAGAAATATAAAAAAATGAGTTTAAGATCCTACTCTGAAAAAAATATAATTTTAAAAACAAAAAATGATTTAAGAAAATATCGGTGATCTCAGATTTTTTTAAATGAAGTATTTTAGATAGACAATTTAGTTGCCTAGAACGTTCTATGCGTTACAAAAATGTACACTTTGACACACACTCTTGAAATCCGAAACAATTTCGGTGTAGGTTGGTCACACCAAGTTACCAAGTAATACTAATTGTATAATACTGTTTTCCAGTGAAATGAAACCGGTTATCAAAATTGATTCATTTTTCGTAAAGTATTTTGTCTACCCCCTGTATAAATCAGAATACTTTTTTTGGCGCAACAGTTTCGTTGATTTGGATTTTTAGTGGAACTAAAAATTGTTTGTTGGGTAACAGATACTTTAAACTTAAACAGTTCCAAGTTAAACTAAACAATTACCAGAGAATTACCAATAGACTGCCGCTATGCATGTCCATCATATTATAGGAGCTGGCAAGCCAAAGAGAATGCATTTTATTACAATTTCGTATCATTGCTTTTTATGAGATGGTGCAAAGAGTTTGGATATTTTTTTAAAGTTCTCAAGTACTAAGTTGTCGAATTCATCTGTTCTTAGAAAACCAAAAACTATAAATACCTTTTTGGTTACCATTATTTCACAGAAACTCAGTGACACCTGGGGCGAACCTTTACACCACCCCCAACAATGCTAAATCTTGTCGAATAGCAGCACCCAACAAATACCTAGCGGAAAAAGCAACTTCTGAGGTAGGGTAGGTGAGATCTCCTTCTTTTGGGTCTCCTCCAGTAACCAGCCATACAATATAGATTGTTTAACATATATCCCGTGATTCATTCATGCACACGCTTACGCGTAGCATATAAATAAAATAAAACCTCAGACACGCTCAACAGCGTCTGAGTTCATTTTATTTTTCAACTATATCAAAAAGTTTTATTTGCGACCTCATGAAAATCAAAAAATCTGTATGAATCTGTATTATTTCCAGAAAATCTGTATATATGTGGCATCACTGGTGCTCACCCTTATAATATCGATAATTATTGTTAGCGTCAAAAAATTAACGATAATATCGATGTCCAGCATTTATCGATATTATCGATAAGTATCGATAAGTTTCCCATCACTAGTCTATTCGGTTTATTCGCGATGAAAGAGATTTCGAAGGCTGTTCGCACCTACGTGAACTCTCGTATGTAATTGTCAAAATGTGCGTGAAGACAAAAGCAAAAATATTTCCTTCTTTCTTTTTCGCACGAAGAAACCAAACAAATATCAGCAACACCGTCAACGCGAATTTACGAACTTACATGTGTTACAAACATAAAAACAGTTATGCTTACCGTTATGCGTCAAAACAAAACGATGGGTGACGTTTTGAAGTGAAACCAAGAAAACAGATTTCAACAAAATAGCAGTAGTAAAGAACTAATGATAACTTTTATCTAAATTTTTGTGCTATCTATGCCACAAGCCGATGTAAAATAGTAAAAAAATTTATAACTAATGTGCGAATCATGTTTTGCTGTCTCAAAAGTTGTTTAAATGGTGTGCTGCCCCCGCAGACGGTACCAATGCGCAAGGAAAACGAACCTATCCAGCTGGATACAGCACATATGGGTAAGTTCTAATTGAGTTTGCAGATCGGCTGTATTTTATTCCATAGAAAACATTGCAATGGTTTTTGTGTAATCGATAGTAAAGTTATGCACAGTAATTTTGAGCCAGTCGCGGATTTGGCTATGCTTGAGAAAATATTCTTCACTCTACAGTTTAAGCGATGCTTTATCGGTTTTTTTTATTCATTCTTCAAATGCAAGTCTATCGAAGGTCATTGGGATATAGGAGACACTACGAATATAATAATAGCGAACTGAACGCTGAACTAACAAAGCGTACCTCATTTTAAAACTTTCTGGATACATCGGAAATTTACTCATAAAATCATGTTTTTTTATCTGTTACAGGTCACGAAGTCGTGGTGATAAAAAGCGGCCAGAGGGCATGCGGTTCAGGTGGTGTCATAGCAAACACAGCATTACTGCAATCTAAATCCTATTTTGAAGTGAAGCTTCAGCAAGGTGGCCAGTGGTCAGTAGGGCTAGCTACGCTGCAAGCAGATTTAAACCAGTCCAAAGGAGGCTTTGATAAGGAGAGTTGGTGCCTAACATCGGACCATGTCGTTTATCATAACGCTAAACCATTACACAAGCTGGAGAGTAAAGCTACAGAGGAGTGCGATTCCAAAGTGGATCCGGCAGGCTTTCCGAAGTTGGAAACAGCAGTGAATTCCTTATTTGTTAATGACACAGGCCTTCCACAAGAAGGTGACACCATTGGTGTTGCCTATGACCACGTGGAACTAAACTTTTACTTGAATGGAGTCAATCTTAACGTCCCGGTGCTCAGTGTACGCGGAACTGTTTTCCCATGCATATTTGTAGATGATGGAGCTATTCTGGACATTGTGCTGAATAACTTTCAGTTCAGTCCTCCGCCCGGTTTCGAACGAATTCTCATTGAACAATCGCTTCTGTGATTGACCACGAATAAGAATTATTATTTCCTATTTAAATTGTACTATAAGGTCTAATTATTCTACACTCTCAATTTTAATATTCTTGGTTAGCACCAATGTTTGACGATTGCCCTTTCCATCCAAAGAGCACGCTTTAATGACTGTTCATATTAATGATTGTTATGTTTAGCTAATTGTGTCGATAATCAATATCAATAGTTTATCATATTTAATTTACTGTTCTTTTTGTAAAAACCTCCTACGAAACTAATAAATTAAATTAATTTAATTAAGACATTTACCTAAGAGAAACGTATCAAGTTAGGCATTATAAACAGGAATTTAAAACGTGACGAAACCCCATGAAATAAGGCAGTGCTTGCTACTACTTTTATTACTTACTTTTAGTTCTTTGTTGTACTTTATTATTCGTGTTAATTTTAAATGGCAACTAGCTTTAATTTTTGAAACGGTCTCCCTGGCAGCAGTGAGTAAGATCTTAACCAAAACAACAAATACCTTGTACTGATCGTTAGTAAATAGCATTTATAAGAGATAAACCCACAGCGTCAACATTATTTAAAACAAAATCCCTCTTGTGAAAATATATCACATTTAAGGGAGAATGGCATCTAAAAGTTTATTATTTTATGCCAAATTGTGTTTACAAAACTTGTAAACAAATAGCTGTCTGTAAAATTGATGTCTTGAAAATGGAGTCGAACGGTGTGTATCGTAATGGGTTTTTCAATAAGTACTGTGCCTATGGATTCAAATTTTTCCACTAGACGCTCAATTGTTGATCTGGCAGGACGATGTCAGGAGAGCGGGAAAAAATATGGCGTCGTTTGCTGTCCCTATCAGTCTACTTTTGTAGCGCTCTCATTGAAAAACCCTTTACCTATGTAATTTTATATTTTGTTAAAAGTCACGTCACGACTTCGTTCCACTCTAAAGTTTACCTTATGGTTGTATTCGTACTTAAATGGTAGAATTCAAACGCAGGATTCTAACTGCAAATTGATACTTACTGTTCATCTTAGTTTACGAATATCTCCGATGTTTCCCAAAGCAGCAATGTGGGAATCCTTCTTTACACTATTTGAACGTGGATTTATTAGTATTTGATTTTGAATGTAGATCCAATAGTCTTCGATTAGCAAATCGATGATGAGAGTAGAACGCGTCAGCGATTTGCAAAGCTGCTCGTCAATCATTGTACGTTCAAACGACTTAAGCTTGGTGCTCTCATCAACTGATAAATACGCTTTGCATTGAAAAATCAACTCTGGCGGGTTCTGATCAACCTCCCTTCACGTCCCGACCATTATTGCCTTTCTGCTCTTTACAACTTTGGTGTGCCGTCACACAAGTTTGGGCCAAAATTATAATAGTATAGATTTTCACTAAATGATTATTTCTTATGTATATTTTCACTGTATGAATTATAAACAAATTTCTAAATTTCCACTCATTTTTTCGAACATAAAAGGAACTGTTTTCTGGTGTATTTATTCGAATACAGGAGCGAATTGAGAGAGCTCCCAAAACACATTTTAACCAATTTAATATAATTTTATAAAAACCAAAATTTGTTGTTTTTTATAGAAATCTTGATTACAGCATACCAATTTACAACACTTAGCATTGTTCCATAGAAGTGACGAATTACATTTTCATACATAAATTAACCATTAAACGTTCAACATTCTCGAGATTTGGTTGCAAGGTTTGGAATATTTCTAGCCTTAACTTGGTTCAAATTTCGGTCAATTAATTAATTTTACCAATGACATAAAAAATTCGTACATTTAAACAGTTTCCAAATGTCATTGAGCTTCACAAAATAATTGGTTAATTCTTAGTAAGAAATTCTTATACGTCAAGTCGTAATGAATTTTAAGAAATTTCTGATCGGACTTGCCTCTCAAATCGGACATTGTACATTTGCAACTCATTTATCTTGGGCACAGAGAGGTTACCCGTTGTATTATGCGCAATGTTTCCGTAGAATATAAAAATGTCAGCCAGAAACAGACATTTCACAGCCTAGAGCAATGTTTGATGCAGAATGCATAGGAACAGCATAATAACAATTACCACGCGAAGCGCGTCGGTGGCAACTGCAGCATGCAAATTTCTGTATTCTTATCAGCTGGAGTGTGAGACTTTGCCAACAGTTTTAACTCATCATAATCAAAACATCTAGACAGCCAATTGCTGTAGTTAACATGACAGACGAATAACAAGATGATGATAATTGTCTCAATTAATTGAGCTGTATCGTTTAATTAATATTTCTAACACGTTGCGTCGCGTTGAGACATCCTGTTTTAATTTTAACGATCGTAAATCAAACTTGCACACACACATACGTTTGCTTCATCTTTTCGGACAATGGAAGATGGATGAATATAGCGCTCACAGGTTTCGGTCTGAAATTGTTCTACTCCATTTTTGTATCACTTGCAATATATTCTAAATTGTATAAGTGAAAGTAAGTGGTTGTTTTTTGGATTGATCTTACTTGTAGAAAGAATTTTCAAATGATTATATGGGCCTTCCTAGTTCTCTCCTAACAAAATCATAGTGAAACATATTTTCTAGGGGCTATCGGACATGCACGATTATCGAATACCTATTTTTTACAAACGTGTTTCAGTCACCGTTTGACTAAGTGAACGTTGTTCTGGGTTGTTAACCAAGTTTTTTCAACTTTATCACAAGCGCAACACTTTAACTTCGTCTGTGTAGCATTATTTTTATTCCTTTTCAGTTTGCTTGTGTAGTTGCATTGTTTTTGAATGCACAATTACGCTCTAACGAGCTACGTGAGGTAAACCAGTTCAACACTGCACTCTTTTAACTTAGCATCTCATTTGCATATAGTTGACCCTCGTTTATATGTACCACGTGTTGATTTAATTAAAATCTAGAATTTTCTTTCAACAACTGTGAAACATGTGTTTGCTGTTTTGATACACTTTTCGCATGGGTGTATTATGTTTATTCTTACTTCTTAAGCTATTATGAAACAATGTTGCTTGTGTATGTATGTATTAGGGATAATATTCACATTCTGCGTCAGTGATAAAAATGCTAAAATCAGTATGCAAACAACACTCGGAGCTAACATTCTATGACTAACCAGCATCACTAGTTGCTGCTGTTGTTGCTCAGCTTCCATGTCTTTGACGGCGGGCCATCACGCAGCGTTTGCATTGTTATCTGTTGCTTGCTAAGTGTGAAGGACCGTCTTCCGTCATCACGATCCTGCAGTCGCGGACGTTGAATTTGCTTCCCTTTATTCGGACTAGTGGAAGCGTGAAATTTGAGATTGTAGGGCATTGGAGTAGCGCCCGCTGCCATCCCTGTCGGCTGGTGACTTTCGGCGGGAACATCAGTAATGCGAGACAATAAGATGACATTGGTGTTAACGGTCAGCGAGAAGGGTGGCGTAGCAGAGCGATTGCGGAAACGACGTGATGACAACTTTTTCAGAACCAACTGATATGGCGATTTGTGCGGGAATGTCGCTTCGGTATGACCCCCTACCCTTCCGTATCAGTGATGCTCACTGCTGGGTGACTCGTCAATATTACTGTCCCAGTTGAACTCGGTAACACCGGTCTTAACTCCTAGGTTACCCAAATGTGAAAATCTTACGTTAAAATCATTATCTTTGGCTTTAAGTCTTTCGAATCTGAAAAAAAAAACAATAGAAATAATTCATGTGAATATCAATTGTATAGTAGGTATTATAAACATATTGATTGCAGAATAATACATAGTACAAAGATGCGCTTCGTCACTGCACACCGAAGTAGCGGCAAAAATTTCACACACGCTTGATTTCCTAGACCCATTAGCACTCATCTTGAGGAAATTATTTCATATAAATAGCCACCGACCGCAACTTACCCATTGTATAACATCCATCGTTGTATAACATCCATCGTAACAAATCGGTCGCGTGTTTGGCCGACATTAGAACGCTTTTGTTTTCCCTCATTTGAGCTCCTCCTTCTAGCTGTTTTCAATTAATGGGGCAGTTTTTCTCATCAGATATTGCGAGAGTTTACCGAACGAAGAACATATACCTGCCAGCCGAAGGCCGTTCAGACTGAAAGCACTACATTTTGCTCTAATGTGTGTGTATTATCAGACGAACAGGGCAATTTTGATCCTTAAAATAAGTTGTGTGAACGTTATACAAAAAGTATTTATGGTAAAAAATTTGAGTAGTTCGATTATCGTTCGACGAAAATGGCAGAAGCCAACAATAACATGTAGCAATCAGGAGAACACAAACTTCGGGATGCAAAAGCGTTCTTGTCGTTAATTTGGAAACAAACGAAAGGGAAAGGTTCTATATTTAAGTTTCGATGAACTTTTGAAATAGTTAAAACTTGCCACTACTACAGACCAAAAAATTCACTGCGTCATCCACAATTATATCATAGGAACAAGTGTTAGTGGGAAGGTACTAATCTGAATTAACCGAGTCTATAATCGCTGGGTATCCGATCACAGTGAGACAACACATTTGAAACCGTGTTAGTTTCGGCCAGCTCATAAGAAACATTATTTGTATCGCACAAAACTACACATTTCAATTCATTTTTCATTTTCGCGTTTTAGTCGTTACATATAGGCCAATTGGAGGTCGGCATTTCTCAGACTCCATTGATATGCAGACCTTCCGAGAGTTATGATTGGACATTCAGGACAGTAGGAGTTGCTGTTGAATACACGCAGAGAGTCGATGGGCGTGATTGGAGTTGAAACTTCGCCGCGAATGCCGTACCTCCGCCACACACATACACACCAATCAGACAAGAGCCGTTGTGGCTCGTGCTGTTTCAAGAAGTTGTTGCCATGTTCCTCGGCTTTGGGCTGTGTCTCGCCAGTTCTCCAGGCGTCTTATCACCTGCAAGTCTCCTACGATCTGGTCGAGCCATTGTGCACGCTGCGCCTCTCTATTTTTGGTGCCAGCAGGGTTGCTGAAGAAAAGTGATTTCGAAGGGTTGTCGTCCGGCATCCTTACGACGAGACCGGCCCACCGCAACCTATTGACTTTCGCCAGATGTGCAAGGGCGTTCTCACCAAGTAGCGTGTGCAGCTCGTGGTTCATGCGCCGTCGCCATTCTTCGTCGTCCGTCTGTACTCCACCATAGATGCAGCATCTTCCGTTCGAAAACTCCAAGGGCGTTAAGGTCCTCCGCGAGAAGCGTTGTTGTCTCGATTCCTTAGAGGATTCCGGTCTTATCAGGGTTTTGTACACCGTCAACTTCGTGCGTCGTCACACTCGACCCAATCAAAGTGTCTTCCGAAGTGAAAAGTAGGCACGATTTCAAGCCAGGATGCGTCTCGGGTTATCATTGCTGGTGTTATTGTCAGCGGTCACCACCCCAGTAACAATATTGGTTTTATCAAAGTTTTATAGCGCTCAAAACAGCGCTATAAAACTTTGATGAAACCAGTTTTGTTACTTGGGCAGTGACCCCAAATACACGAACTCGTTGCCGCCTATAGACTTGAGTTGGGAGGCTGATGTTGTTCTCCTTGGAGCCTTCTCGCTCGCATTTATTTCGTTTTCGACGCATTTTTTCGCAGTCCGATTCGTCCGGCTTTGGCTTTCAGTCGTGCGTAAGTTTCCTCCGGTGTCGCAAAATTACGTGTTATGATGTCAAAGTCACCCGGAAGCCCGGAAGCTGAACAGACCTTGGTAAAATCGTGCTCCTCGTGTCGATGCCCACCATGCGGATCACACCCTCAAGGACGATGTTAAACAGCAAACAGGAAAGTCCATCACCTTGTCTTAACCCTCTGCGCGATTCAAAGGGGCTTGAGAGTATCCCCGAAACAATCACGTAGCACATCACTTGCGCCGTGGTGACCTTGATCAGTCGAGTCAGTTTATCCGGAAATCCGTTGTAGTGCATGATGAAGCTGTGATGTGTGGGCACGTTGTACTCGCGACATTTCTGTAAAATCTGTCGGATAGAGAAGATCTGGTCCGTGGTGGCACGGGCTCCCATGAAACCCGCTTGGTTCTGGCCCACGGTTAAAGGTGATAGACGACGGAACAGGATCTGTGAGAGTATTTTGTAGGCGGCATTGATTACCCTTACTAACACGCAGAGAATCCTGAGTAAGAATCCCCAGGATACCTTTAACTCGGTGACGGAATCGTGAAAGGAATCGCAAACACGATCCGGAGGATTCCCACTCAGGATTCTTATTCAAGAATCCAAGAGCCATATACAGGGCATTCCTGAGGATTATTTTTTTCAGGAATCCTTTTCAAGGACGCTCACGAATCCAATGTGAGGAATCCTAGAGAATCTATGCGAATCGTATATGTTCGTCCGGGTTGCGAGATACCGCGGTAGTTGCGGCACTCCAGCTTGTCGCCTTTCTTGTAGATGGGGCGGACGATTCCCTCCATTCACTGGTCTGGCACTTGTTCCTCCTTCCAAATCCTCGAAATGACCCATTGCAGCGTTCTAGCCAGCGCCTATGGCCCATGTTTAAAGATCTCGCTCAGTCTGAGAACCTCTGCCGTGATGTTCAATAACAAATATTTTTCTGATATAACAAACCCCTTGTAATTCCAAAATACCTCTGAAGACGATTCCATTCTCAAAATACTCATATTAGCTGGTATTTGGTCATTTTAGGCAGTTTCCGGAAACCGGAAGTCTATCTTGGATTTTAAAATGATATCTGAAGTCGATTTTCGACTTCTGGGCATCATTCTTTTTAATGTTTTTCATGAATCGGAAGCTGCGACCATGCATTTCAAAATTGTGTCCAGGGTCGATTTTGATCTCTAGACATCATCCCGGTTCCTGAAGTACTCATATATTTATTTTGGCTGTTTTCCGAAAGCCGGAGGTCACCAATTTGAATTTTAAAGTGGCGTTTGTGGTTGACTTCCGGTCTCTGGGCATTATCTTGGTTCGACAATACCCATTCGATCATTTTAAATTGTTCTCCAGAAACCGCAAGTCACCATCCTGCAATTCAAAATGGCGTCCGGGTCGATTTCCAGTCTCCCCAATTCCAATATCACCCATTACGGATAGTATTTGGCCTTGTTTTCAGCTTTGATTGAAATCTGCGTTCAAAACAAGGCTCTACATTTTTCAATAGTACAATAGTTACCCTTATAAATTTCCAATCGAATGCTGCAAGAATGAAGAAAATCCGTTGAACATCCGGAATCGGACAATTTTCTTGATGCTCCGATGTGGTATTTCAATTTCCACCCCTTTCCTAGAATACTGCCATAAAAAAGTAAATGTACGTCAAAAATGCAAATGGATGAAAATGCATATGGACCAAAATATAATTTAATTTTTTTTTTGAATGCGGTGAACTTTTCACATTTAGGAGTTTTCATGACACAAGGTTTGATAATTAATATTCAAAAAATGTCTAATAATATCGAAAAACACAAAATCATTTTTTTTTCGGTTTGGACTCAACACTGCGGCCAGAGATTAGATCTATTGTGATATTGCCCAGGTGTTTTCTGTATTCCACACAGTATGACAGTATCACTATTGAAATAAGTGATACGCTTATTATTTATATCCGTGCTTGTGTGTAAGTTGTACCTGTCCGTTTCAAGCTTATTGCTCTACTATACCGAGCCTCTGTCGATCCTAACAATATCACCTAATTACAAATTCTCTGGAGAGAACTTGCATACGTTACTCGCCACCCGCCACAAAAACATAATGTTCAATTGAAATTCTTAATGTCAAAGTTTTGCAAATATTGAAAAAAATCGTGAAAAAATGCTGAAAACCTGATTGATTTGAATTGCTCCAAAATTTTGGTTCTAAAATGTCTCTGCCTAATCCACCGTTATGACATAATTTTCCGTTAATTGCTGGTCGCAATTTTGTCAAAATTGCTTGCCGCTACTTGTTTAGCAAACATATATTCTATATCATGCCCTTGTTCCAGTATTTCAGTTTCAGGTTTTTACTGAAGCAGCACTCTTAGTAGTCCACAAAATGTATCACTCTTCGTGATTCACGGAATATTTTTGTTCATTGCTCGTGCAAAAATTGGTTGTCATCATCAGTTGAGCAATATTGGATGCAGTGATGCCAAATCTACGGGACCGTAGGTGCATCGACATTTTTTGTTAAATGTGTCTATGAATTTTAGGAGAAAAATCCACAATTTAATAATTATTATTTCCTCAAAAGTGGCGGTTAATTAGGAAAAGCTTCCGAAGGCAAGACGGCGAGTTGCAAAAGTGAAATTGGTATCTGCAGAATTGATACCAATGACTAATGAATTGATACCAAGAATGAACGAATGAGGCTAAGGGGCCATCCACATTCCGCGTGGACAGCCTTGGGGGAGAAGGTGGCGGGGGTTTGTTGTTTAATGTCCACGGTCCATACAATTTTATTTAGAATTTATATAAGCAACGGAGGTGGAGGTCGAAATCGTTAAAAATCTGTCCACGTGCATTTGGTGTCCTTGCTCGAAGCCGAGTGCGAAATTTAGACAGCACGAAAATTAAATCACTTGAGTCTAAAGCCTGTAGTACACTCTTTGACCAATGGTCAAATATTTGACCTTCTGACATAACGGGCAAACTTATTTGACATTATGATTGTTGTTTGCCCGTGTTTGCCACATGTAAAAATTGAAGAGTGACAAACAATTATCTTTGACCAAATTTTTATCTGTCAAAAAGTGACAAATATTTGACGCTTGGTCAAAGAGTGTAATCCAGCCTTAAGTTGGGAAAAAATTCGCAATAGCTTCTCTTCTTAAAAGATCACGCAGAGCTAAGACGCAAACCATACAGAGTTACCAGATCTCTAAGGTATGTTATCAATATAACAGTCTAAAATAGAAATACTCAGAAAGAGAGAAAGAATTTTTTGTTTGTGCTCATTTTATACACCACTACAATTGATAACTATTTTGTTAACCATAAGAAAGTACGTGAAGCCCAGGTTGAGAAAGACTGAAATTTCTATGAAAAGATAAAAAGGTATATATGATATTTCCAGAACATCAATGAGCGGTTTTTGCTATGTCGCACGAATGTTTATGTGAGATTCTATAACCAAGCATAAAATAGAACGTATGAAACTATCGAAACGTATAAAACTCTTGCCCCTGTAAACTCGATGCGAAGTGCACCAAATTACAGACAGCATTCCCCATTTGTGACCAGGAAGTGTGAAAAATGTATCGAACGAACCAACGAACGATAAATGAGTCTTACCTTTGGAACATTAATTTCTTCGCGAATGCATACAGCTCGATGTCGAGTGCATTTAGCTTATCTATCCGGGTCCGCTGGTCAGCCGTCAGCCCGTTCATGGTGCTAGTAGAAACGGTATTGTTATGCTGCTCGAACGGGATTGCGAAACGCAAATTGAACGTCTCCTCGAAGATGTACTGCGAGATTTTCTGATACTCGGTCAACCCAAAATAGGACATAGCGGCAAGGTTGCGCTTGGCACTGGCCAGCATGATGCGGTCGCGCTCTGCCGATGGCATGTACGTTTTGTTGTAGCAGCCAACCAGCGCCAGATCAGCTAACATGCGGGTCTGGCGGTTGGCCGCAAGGTTACTCTCGCAACTGGCGAACTCATTTAGATGCACACCATTCCAGTTTTCACCTGCATGGAAGAAGAGAAAGCATAGAGATTGAGGTTAGAACAGTTGGTTTTATTATTAATCCGCTCATCGTCAGGAAATCTATACAGGACACTGACTACTATTATTAATGTGTCGAGATTTACATCAGACCTTTTTGATTTATCACCACGATGCGCAAAGCCATTGTTCTGTGATGACACAAGCATTTCCGATATTGTTCTTACCTACTTACAAAAATAAAAAAATCTCAAGTGAATGGGATTTTTAAGTAATACCTTTTATAATGATATAATCCTTTTATATCTTTTTTTAAAACAGAAATTAAATTAATTGTAAAGATATCTGCTATTTCCCGACAGGTTGAAATCCCTGCGAATCATTAGCCTTATAATATCAAAAATCCCATACCAATTCCTACTACACATGGCGTCTATATTTCGTGGTCACATAAAATAATCAACTGATAAATTAGTATTATTGAAAACTTCAGTAACAAATAAACCACATAATAAAAAAACAAATATTTTATTTGTATTTTTTTAAATATTAGCATTATTAAAACATAACTCAATCCACCAAAACAAAAGTAAAACATATAACTTTGATTCTTTATTCTTTAAAACAGTATAACTTTTATTCTTTAAGTTACCTTGTAATGGTTCACTGTTGCTTATGCATATACTAAATCGGGTTCGTGAGTCTTCGCAACAAGTGCTTTGAATATTCAAAAGGTTTCCCGCAAATTAATGCCTATAAATAATTCAAATTTTATTCAAATGCTATTGTCGTTTAGGAGAAAAAAAGCTATTTCCCTATTGTCGCTAGCTGTCACTCAACAAAACGCATCACCAACATCGTCACAACAGCTTCCGTACAGCATTTAGCAGAAGCACTGTTCGAAAGCCATTAATTTGATAAGTTAGCAACTACGTTTAAGCAATTTGCAAGCTAGTAGGGCGGAAAACAATTAAATTGCCGATTGCTTGCCCGGATGGTTACAGGTCACGTCACAAGCTCGGTTACGACGATGTTCGGTCGTTATCTCGTTGTCGTTGTTCTAGTTGCATCTGTTGTTATCTGTCAACCGGTTCATGAACGATTCGATTAATTAATGCACACATTCATCACTTGCACGGTACATTTGAGCAAATCCAGATACGAAATTGCAAACTACAATCACAGTGGGCCCGATTGATATCGTACCGACTGTGTGTATTATGGATGTCTAACAATCAGTTTTAGTGACAAAAGCTTCAATTTTACAACATTGATAAATCATTCAACCATTTCTGGTTAAAAAAAATTAAATACAACGATGAAATATTGAATCAGATTTTTTGATAGATATTAATAATTATTATCTGTTGCTCGTCCAATTTTTTTTCTAACTTTTGTTCCAACTAATCAGTTATTATCAGTTATTAGTTATTATAATTATAAAGAGTGATGTTTTTGCTATTTGGTTTTTCGTATATTCAGATTTGACAGTTCACGCGGAAATTTTGACAGCTGTCAAAGTCTAATGTACTCAGTTTGGTTTGCCATTTCACCATGAACAGACTTAGGCCTGAACAACGCTTACAAATAATCGAATTTTATTACCAAAATTCGTCCTCTGTGAAAAATGTTTTTCGCGCATTAGGACCATTTTATGGTCGTCATAATCGACCTACTGAGCAAGCTATTCAAGCTATTGTGACAAAATTTCAAACCAGTTTTACTCTGTTGGACATAAACCCACCAACACGTATACATAGAGTGCGCACAGAAGAAAATATTGCTGCCGTATCAGCCAGTGTAGTGGAAGACCGTGAAATGTCAATTCGACGCCGTTCGCAGCAATTGGGCTTGTGTTATTCAACTACATGGAAGATTTTACTGTGGTGTAAAGCCTTACAAAATACAGCTCGTACAAGAATTGAAGCCGAACGACTTACCGCAGCGTCGAATTTTTGGTGAATGGGCCTTAGAATAACTTGCCGAAAATCCACTTTTTTAACGAAAAATTGTGTTCAGTGACGAAGCTCTTTTTTTTATAGGGGGATTTGTTAGTAGCTTAAGTATTTATGATAAATATTAGTAAATAATGAGTGTGTGTGTCCAATCACAAATGGTGACTTCTCAACACTGTTAGTAATTTGTAATTTTAATTGTTAGGATTTGTTTGCTTTCGCAATTAGGACTTATTATTCGTAGGGATTGAAACCTACTTGTCAAGAAAGGAAAGTAAACTTACAACTGACTTAAATGCTAACTTATTGGCTATAAAGAGAGCTTATCGTAGCAATTGAGGATTGCAACGATTTTTGTCGAAAATTGTTAATAATTTTATTTGACATAGCTTCTAATGGTTCAACACCAGTAAGTCTATGTAATTCGAGTGTACCAAACCAAGGAGGACGCTTCAGAATCATTTTCAGAATTTTATTCTATTCCTTTGGAGCGTTTTCTTCCTTGTTGAACAGCAACTTAACCAGATCGGTACAGCATAAAGCATTGCTGGTCTAAAAATTTGTTTGTAAATCAAAAGTTTGTTCTTTAAACAAAGTTTAGAATTCCTGTTAATGAGAGGATATAAACATCTCGTACATTTGACGCACTTGGCTTGTATACTCTCAATGTGCTCTTTGAAAATAAGTTTTTTATCGTAAATTAGTCCCAAGTACTTAACCTTGTCAGACCAACTTAAAAAAAACCCCATTCATCTTGACAACGTGATTATTGTTTGGCTTGAGGAAAGAAGCCCTAGGCTTATGAGGAAAAATTATCATTTGAGTTTTAGAAGCATTGGGAGAGATTTTCCATTTTTGCAAGTAGGAAGAAAAAATATCTAAACTTTTCTGCAATCGACTGCATATGACACGAAGGCTTTTTCCTTTTACGGAAATGCTTGTGTTATCGCAGAACAATGACTTTGTGCATCCTGGAGGCAAATCAGGAAGAACTGAAGTGAATATGTTATACACTATACAGGACTGGGCCCAAGACAGAACCTTGAGGCACACCTGCTCTGACAGGAAATCTATCAGATTTTGAATTCTGATAGACAACCTGCAGAGTTCGATCAGTAAGATAATTTTTCAAAATTTTGATTAGGAAAATTGGAAAATTAAAAGTTTGCAATTTCGCAATCAAACCTTTATGCCAAACACTGTCGAATGCTTTTTCTATGTCTAAAATAGCAGCTCCAGTGGAATAACCTTCAGATTTGTTAGCTCGTATCATATTAGTAACTCTGAGCAATTGATGAGTTGTGGAATGCCCATGGCGAAATCCAAACTGTTCATTTGCAAAAATTGAATTTTCGTTGATGTGTGACATCATTCGGTTAAGAATAATTCTCTCAAACAGTTTACTTATTGAAGAAAGCAAACTGATTGGTCGGTAACTTCAAACTTCAGCTGGATTCTTATCCGGCTTTAAAATTGGAGTAATTTTTGCATTTTTCCATAATTTGGGAAAATATGCAATTTTGAAGCAGCAATTGAAAATTTTCACTAAAAAATACATTGTGCTCATTAAAGATTCCATCGTCACCAGGTGCTTTCATATTTTTGAAATTTTTAATAATTGATTTAATCTCATTCAAGTTAGTTTCAATTATTTCTGCAGGTAAAAAACTCTGGGAAGAAATTAAATCAAATTGACGTGTGACTTCATTTTCAATTGGACTCACAAAATTCAAATTTGAGTTATGAACACTCTCAAACTGCTGAGCAAGTTTTTGAGCCTTTTGTTCATTGGATACAAGAAAACGTTCACCATCGTTCAAAACTGGAATAGGCTTTGAAGGTTTCTTAAGAATCTTCGACAGCTTCCAAAAGGGTTTTGAATATGGTTTCAATTTTTCAACTTTAGTCTCAAAATTTTGATTTCTCAGAAGAGTAAATCTATGTTTAATCTCTTTCTGTAAATCTTTATAAATAGTTTTGAAAACAGGGTCACGATAACGTCGATATTGACGTCTGCGGACATTTTTCAAACGAATTAGAAGTTGAAGATTTTCGTCAATTATTGGTGAATCAAATTTCATGTGAATCAAATTTCAGTGTGATCAAATCACTACATACATGACTTTGATCTGTTAGCACCAAATCAATTGTTGAAGGGTTTCTTACAGAAGAAAAGCATGTAGGACTATTCGAAGACAAAATAGAATAGTATCCTGAAGAACAATCATTGAATAAAATTTTGGCATTGGAATTACTTCGAGAATTATTCCATAAACGATGTTTAGCGTTAAAATCACCGATTATAAAAAATTTCGAACGATTTCTGGTGAGTTTTTGTAAATCACCTTTAAAATAATTTTTGTGCTTTACTTATTACATTATTTACTGTTAAAAAAATAAAAAGCTCATTCTCATTGGCCTTCAATGAGCGAGCATTCCAATTTAAAATTTTGATTGGTTTATTTAAAATCATTGCTAAATTTCAAATTAGAAACAATTTTAATTTTAAATTTGTACCTATTTGGATGGCTTCAAACATTGATTTTGCCTTCAACATGGCGTTCATAAGATCGAACATTGCTTGTTGCAGAAAAGAAAGTTTACCTGCCGTAATAGGCCCCAGGCAGTTGACATTAGAAAAAATATTTTCGGTAGTAATATTAGCTGGGGTAATAGGTGTACAATTATTTTCTAGCGTGTTTTGCTTACCCATATTAACGGTCATTTTCGAACTACCAACATTAGGCCGTAGAATGTTCGAACTACCTGTAACCTGTGCATAAGTTAAACGGGTATGCAAAGGAGTAGGTTAACTATGCGTCACTGGTACGCTTGGAGAATTTTGTTTTGAAGCTTGTTTTAATTGGGAAATTGAATTTTGTTTACCTTGCCTTGCCTTAACAATTGCTAAACGGACTGGGCATTGATAAAAATTTGACATATGATTGCCGTTACAATTCGCACAGCGAAAATTTTTACTCTCTTTCACAGGACATGTGTCCTTTTTGTGAGAAGAGTCTCCACAATTAAGACATTTTTGGTCCATGTTACAGAATTTGGAACCATGGCCATAACGTTGGCAAGTACGGCATTGGGTGATATGCTTTTCACCTCCGCCATACTTCCTATAAATTTCCCACTTTACACGCACATTATACAAAGCATGTGCTTTTTCAAAAAATTTTAAGTTGTTAACCTCATTGCGGTTAAAATGAATTAAATAATTAACAAGGGAAATTCCAGTTCTCTGACTGTTTTCGCCTCGTGATTTTTGTTTCATTAGAATTACTTGGGTAGGGGCTATGCCAAGTAATTCTGTTAAAGTAAGTTTGATCTCATCAACGGTTTGATCGTTGGTGAGACCTTTCAAGACAACCTTGAACGGCTTGGCGTTCTTGGTGTCATATGTAAAAAATTTGTACATCTTGTCAGTTAAATACTGAACAAGACGATCACGACCCTTTATTGAGTCGGCTAATAAGCGGCATTCACCTTTAACGTCAGAAAGAAACGTTGAAAGTTCCTTTTTGGATATATTAAATTCAGAAGAAATAATTACCACAATAGGTGGAACTTTCTCCTTTTTTTAAGATTTTACATTTTGTATAGTTTCATTATTAATAACTTCCATTTCAGCAGCTTCTTGCTCAGGCAAAATATCAAAAGGATTGCCACTACAGACACTCGAAGTGTCAGAAAGAGATGCCTCTCTTTTCCTCCCGCAGCGATGCGTGGTTTCTGTTTTTCGTCCAGCCATTTCAGGTGATACGAAAAAGGTTAAAACAAATGTTAAATTCAAAAGTAGGTAGTCTTGAGAGACTGATGGGAAATAATTTTCAGGTAGTCTTTAAAGACACACTGACAAAACACAAACTTTGAAGCTATAGGCAGTCAAAGACCAGTCCACAAGCAACCGAAAACACGTCTGATCTGTAGAACAGTTCAAGACGCACTGAAGTGACGAAGCTCATTTCTGGTTAAATGGGTATGTTAATAAGCAAAATTGCCGCATTTTGATCGAAAAGCAACCAAAGGCCATACAAGAATCGCCAATGCACCCAGAAAAACCCACGGTTTGGTGCGGTTTACACACTGGATGCATCATTGGTCCGTACTTCTTCAAAGATGATCAAAATCGCAACGTTACGGTCTGATTTTCTGATTTTTTTGCCGGAAATGGAAGAGCTGGGTCTTGTTGACATGTGTTTTCAGCAAGACGGTGCAACGTGACACACATTGCGCGAATCAATGGACATATTGCGGAATGAGTTCGGTGAGCAATCCATTTCACGAAATGAACCGGTGAATTGGCCGCCTAGATCATGCGATTTAACACCGCTAGAATATTTTTTGTGGGGCTACGTTAAGTCTCTCGTCTATGCGGATAAGCCAACAACAATTCCAGCCTTGGAAGACAACATTACACGCTTTATTCGCGAGATACCAGCCGAAATGCTCGAAAAAGTGACCCAAAATTGGAGTTTTCGTATGGACTATTTAAAACGTAGCCCTGGCCAACATTTGAATGAAATTATCTTTAAAAAGTAAATGACATAAACCAATTCATCGACTCAAATAAAGATTTCATACAGTTTTGTAATTTTTATGCGTTTTTTTCAACGAAAAACCAAATTCCTAAAAATCACCCTTTAGATAAATACATATTGTGAAAATTAAAACAAGAATTTTTAGACCTGTAAGTCGAATAAATAGTTTACTATCAGGTATCCAAATTTGATTTTTGCATGGCCAAAGGGAGGAATGAATACGTTGCTTTCAGTAAAACCTCAAACTGCGTATGCTCTCAAAGTACAAACGGCGTCTGTGTTCTTGAACATTTTGGAGTATTGTCTCTATAAAGTATTGAATTTTTTACGGAAAAATAGATAAGCATTTCTCCACTTTTATAGAATTTTCCGCGCGATAAGATATCTGAAAAGTACATGAAATTTTCGCATGACGTATTAGTATTGAATGAAAATCTCAACTGGCACTTCTACATTGCCAATCGTAAACAATTGTTTCGAGAAAATTTCTGTAGTTGTTACTAATAAGATTAGACGGATTGTATGTTAAGCCACGACCCCAAGATTGACGTAGAACTGCATAAGGTGTGTGTTGTTGCATTCGAGAGTGATCGCAAGTGATAAGTTCGAAACAAACTTCCCCTCTTCATTAATTATTCAAATTATAGACGCCGTGTCAAATAAACGATATGTATAAACAAATGACAATGTCAATATTTTTGATCTAATAAAAAAAAACTCTGTAAATAATATGGTGGCTTTAAAAAGATTCAGTATGGTGACTAGAGTCGATTTTTGGCTTCTGTGCGTCACCTCAGTTACGGAAATACCCATCTTGCGTGGTATTCGGTCATTTGAGACTGATTTTAAAATGGCGTGTAAGGCTGGTTTCCAGCTTTTGAGCAACATCCCGATTACGGAAATATCCATATTGGGTGGTTGCCTTATACTTACACTTATACTTGCACTGATTGATTTAATAATAAATGAAGGAGACTAAATTTGGTATCCGAAGCGACTGGTATACTCCAGTTCTAGACGAACCGGAAGGGCTGAAACCGGATCCAAGTTCTGCCACCGGCAAATAATAATACAACCTCCCGCTCATTTTAAGCTGTTTTCGGAACAATAAGTTGTGTTTTATTACTATAGGTCTTCGTTTAAAGACAAATCCAGGCAAGATTCCGCAAAACACACCGAACGAATATGCGTTGAAGTACAGATAACAGATATCCAAGCTAGAACAAAAAACTCCAGAAATCGTGTGTAAGATTTCAAATTCTTACTCGTTTGAATACTACCGACATCTTTCTGCAACTTGCGTCTTTAACCACTTTAGGGATGGCAGTGCTGGATTATAGTCAAAGCTGCCAGACGAATGAAAATTCTCACAGATTATAGAGTCGGTGTTTTTGCAACGATATAACACTGTTTTTGTGAGGGTTGTGTATTTTTTTTTCATATCAACACTAAAACAAACAAATTTATCGCAAATATTAACTGGGATTGATTGGGAAATTGTCGATTATGCACAAATTAAAACTGCTCAAAAATTTTACATTCAAAAACGGCAACGCTCCTTATTTCAATAATATCGATAAGAGCTGGGAAAATATCGATTTTATCGAATCATTGACCACTAAGTGTTCTTAGCGCCACCATACTGTGTATTGCGACATGCTAAAAAACCGTTGCGTCTTTTTACACATGAAGCAAAATTAGCTTGGATGTCTGTTATCTGTGGTTGAAGTATTTATCTATTTATCCTTACTGCTTGATAAGGCTACCACACAATGCTGACGAATTGCCCAAACGTCGACCGAACAAGTGTATAGTACAGCGCTTTAAAACAGAGCAGGTCTACAAATGTTCGAGCAATTTAAAATATAATTAGAATATAATTAAAATATAATTGTTCAATCAGTATCACGCCCCATTTTTCACTTGTCAAACTTTTTAGGTTTTGTACCAGAAATCACCTAATCATAGGACAAAGAAATTACGATGGTAGCTAATTTAAACCATTTCTCAATGCACTATAACAAGCAGTTTACCGAACAATAAGCTTTGCAACTCGTCACAGTCACCTAGAGGACTTTTTTTTTTCCTCATCTATAGTTTATTTGACACGGCACAAATACAATTCAATGTTTAACGGCGCCAATTATATCTGGTAGCTTACTTTCTAAAGTATCTTAATAACTAAAAGCAAATTTTTTATCCTCGCTGCCGACTACGAGCTGAAACTAAATCTAACTTAAGCTAGAATGTTTTGCATGAAAAGCACTGGTTTGTTGTTTGATGGTTTTCCATCGCCATAGGTAAGCGGCATATTGAATATGTTCCGCTGCTGGGCCAAGATATTACGGACTGGCATATTGGGTTGTCTCCCTCGGGGCCTGAGAGTATCGTGCGGGTCTAGTTGCTGTTTCCGGATCCGGGGTCTTAACGTGTTCTTGTCGTTTGGTTGGATGTAGGCGGAAGGGGATAGGACTAAACTGGGGCGTGGATGGATTTCAGGAAAACGTATATAAGGGACATGTAGGATAGGTCACGGCTCGCCAAGACATCACGAACAGGAATAGCCGGCTGCCTACCTTCGGCCTGCAGGGAAGCTATTAATCTAGACCTGGCGTCACGGTGTACAGGGCATGACCAAACAACGTGCTCTATGTCGTGATAACCTTCACCACAGGCACAGATACCACTCTCCCCGAGCCCAACACGACGGAGATGCGCGTCAAATCTATAGTGATTGGACATAAGCCGGGACATCACGCAAATGAAATCCCGACCTACATCCAACCCCTTGAACCACGGGTTCGTCGATACCTTGGGGATTATGGAATGTAACCACCTTCCCAGTTCCCCCTTGGTCCAAGAATTTTGCCAACTGATGATCGTATTCTGACGTACAAATGCGAAAAATTCATAAAAGGCAATTGGTCTTTCATAAATATCACCGTTTATTGCGCCCACCTTAGCCAAAAAGTCCGCTTTCTCATTACCCGGTATCGAGCAGTGAGAAGGGACCCACGCTAAGGTAATCTGAGTAGATTTTTCGGATAAAGCACTCAGATGTTCCCGTATTTTCCCCAGGAAATACGGAGAGTGCTTAACATCTTTCATCGATCGGAGAGCCTCAATGGAACTGAGACTGTCCGTAAAGATGAAATAATGGTCCGTGGGCATTTTTTCGATAATCCCTAGGGTGTACTGAATTGCAGCTAATTCTGCGACGTAAACAGAAGCAGGATTATCGAGCTTATGGGAGACGGTTAAATTGTTATTGAAGATACCGAAGCCAGTGGACCCATCAAGAAGTGATCCGTCAGTGTAGTACATATTGTCGCAGTTGATGTTTCGATATTTATTGGAAAAAATTTTAGGGATCTGCTGCACGCGTAAATGATCCGGGATTCCACGAGTTTCTTCTATCATGGATGTATCGAAAAACACAGTAGAATCAGAAGTATTTGATAAGTCGACACGATTTGGAATATTCGAAGAAGGGTTAATATTTTGGGACATGTGATTGAAATACAATGTCATAAAACGGGTTTGAGAATTAAGTTCGATTAACCTTTCAAAATTTTCAATCACGGGACGGTTCAAGACCTCACATTTGATAAGAATACGAGAAGACAGGCTCCAGAAGCGGTTTTTCAATGGTAGTACTCCAGCTAAGACCTCCAAACTCATCGTATGGGTCGACTGCATGCAACCTAAGGCGATACGCAAACAACGATATTGTATTCGCTCCAGTTTGATCAAATGTGTGTTTGCTGCGGAGCGGAAGCAGAAACACCCGTATTCAATAACAGACAATATCGTTGTTTGGTAAAGCCTTATAAGGTCTCCTGGGTGGGCTCCCCACCATTGTCCGGTTATTGTACGAAGAAAATTCACTCTTTGTTGACATTTTTTCATCAGATACCTCACGTGACAACCCCAGGTGCCTTTAGAGTCGAACCAGACACCAAGATATTTGTGTACCAAAACCTGAGAAATCGTTTTACCCATTAATTGTGTTTGAAGCTGAGCAGGTTCATGCTTCCTAGAAAAAACTACTATCTCAGTCTTCTCCGGAGAGAATTCGATACCTAGTTGTAAAGCCCAAGCAGACAAATTGTCCAAGGTATCTTGCAATGGTCCTTGCAAATCGGCAGCTTTGGCTCCTGTAACAGAGATTACACTGTCGTCTGCAAGTTGTCTTATCGTGCATGAGTTTGCCAGACATTCGTCGATGTCATTTACATAAAAGTTGTAAAGAAGGGGGCTTAAACATGAGCCCTGGGGAAGACCCATGTAGCTAATGCGAAAAGTTGCCAAATCGCCGTGCGTAAAATGCATGTGCTTTTCGGACAACAAATTGTGCAAAAAATTGTTCAAAATTGGAGAAAATCCTTGTCGGTGAAGTTTACCCGAAAGAATGTCAATAGAAACGGAATCAAAAGCCCCCTTGATGTCCAAGAACGCAGATGCCATTTGTTCTTTGCGAGCATACGCCAGCTGAATATCTGTTGAAAGCAACGCAAGACAATCATTCGTCCCTTTGGCACGGCGGAAGCCAAATTGAGTATCTGATAGTAGACCATTTGATTCGACCCAATGGTCTAAACGACGGAGTATCATTTTTTCCATCAATTTCCGGATACAGGATAGCATTGCAATCGGCCTATAAGAGTTGTGATCAGAAGCTGGTTTCCCTGGTTTTTGGATGGCGATCACCTTCACTTGCCTCCAATCCTGCGGTACAATATTTTGCTCCAGGAACTTATTGAACAAGTTCAACAAGCGCCTCTTGGCATTGCCGGGTAGATTCTTCAACAAGTTGAATTTGATTCTATCTAACCCAGGCGCGTTATTGTTACAGGACAGGAGGGCAACTGAAAATTCTGCCATCGTAAAAGGTGATTCAATCGCGTCGTGGCCCGGAGACGCATCGCGAACAATGTTTTGCTCAGGAACAGAGTCCGGACATACTTTCCTGGCAAAATCAAATATCCACCTACTTGAAGACTCCTCGCTTTCGTTGACCGTTACGCGATTCCGCATTCTTCGGGCTGTGTTCCAAAGAGTGCTCATTGATGTCTCCCTCGACGTCTCGTTTACGAACCGACGCTAATATCCGCGTTTCTTTGCCTTAGTCAAGCTTTTAAACTTGGTATCAAGCTCCGAATAACGTTTAAAGTCGTCGGCATCGTCTGTATCCCGGAAGGTCAGATACGCGTCGGATCTTTGCGTGTAGACATCGGAGCACTCTTGGTCCCACCACGGAGTGGGAGGCCGTTCTTTGATCGTTACGCCGGGATATTTCTTCGTTTGGGCTTGCAACGCGGCGTCGAGAATCAAGCCCGCGAGGAGGTTGTATTCTTCAAGTGGTGGATGATGTTGAATCGACTCGATCGCTTTTGAAATCATTTCCTCGTATAACTTCCAATCGACATTCCGTGTGAGGTCATACGGAATGTCAATTGGTCGCATGCGAGTTGACCCGTTATTAATTGAAATAAGAATAGGCAAATGGTCGCTACCGTGAGGATCAAGGATTACCTTCCATGTGCAATCCAACCGTAGCGACGTCGAACATAAGGATAGATCCAAAGCGCTTGGGCGCGCTGGAGGTTTCGGGATACGTGTCATTTCACCGTTGTTTAAAATAGTCATGTCGAAGTCATCGCAAAGGTTATAGATTAAAGAGGAGCGGTTATCATTGTATGGGGAACCCCAAGCCACGCCATGAGAGTTGAAGTCTCCCAAAATCAAACGTGGCGAGGGAAGAAGTTCTATTAAATCAAAGAGCAGCCGTTGCCCAACCTGTGCTCTGGGAGGAATATATATTGAGGCAATACAAAGCTCTTTACCTTGTATTGTCATTTGACATGCGACAACTTCGATGCCTGGAATCGAGGGGAGGTTAATACGATAGAAAGAATAGCACTTTTTAATCCCTAAAAGTACTCCTCCATATGGGGTGTCTCGATCAAGGCGAATAATATTAAAATCATGGAAGTTGAGATCAATATTTGAAGTAAGCCAAGTTTCACAAAGGGAAAATGCATCGCATTTGTTTTTATTTATCAAAACTTTAAACGAATCAATTTTTGGTAAAATACTTCTACAATTCCACTGTAAGACAGAGATAGAATCCTTCATATACGCAGTTGAATTAGGCATCGAAGGATACAATCGCTGCAAGGAGGGGCCATTGGGCAGTCAACTGCTTCAAAAATGATCTGTTGGGAGGAATGCTGTAAGAAAAATTTTAATTGGATCGGGTACATTGAAATTTTCAAAAATCCAGTCCACAATGTCAGAAAATTTCACTAATCCAGAGTTTGTTTCATCAACTGGATGTGCAAAAGGAACAACTGGGGTTTTAGATGTTCCTGGCAGTGCTGGGAACTCCTTCTGGGACTTTAAGTTTGCAAGCCCAGGAGGAGTTTGCATCGGTTTTTCCGCAGCACTGTTTGGTTTGTTCGTACTTTTCATTACACTTTGGAAAATCTTAGGACCTTTACGGGGAAGTTTAGGAGAAGAAACATTTTTCCTCTTCCTAGACTCCCCAGGATTGGCATAAGATGTTCCCGCTGATGAATCGTCAGAATCGGTTTCATCAGAGGGCAACAGATCAAAGGGGTTCGATGTTATGGTAGAAGTGGTCACGGTCTTCTTCAGCATCTCAGCGTAAGAACGCTTTGAACGGTCCTTAAGTGACCGCTTGATTTTATCTCTGCGCTGCATGTACACCGGGCATGTGGAGAGCTCATGCTGGTTTTCCCCACAGTGAATACATTTTTCAGCATTAAAACTGCAAGAATCTTCCGCATGAGTCTCCCCACACTTGCTACATCGTGCCTTATTGCAGCAGTAGGCGGCTGTGTGGCCTAACTGCTTGCAATTGGTGCAATTCATAACACGGGGTACATACAATCGCACAGGCAGACGAACCCGGTCGATCGAGACGTGGCTAGGGAGTGCAGATCCGGCAAACGTAACGCGAAACGAGTCTGACGGAGTGTAAACTTTTTTACCGCCGACGAGAGACATGGACCGCAATTGCTTACAATCCAAAACCTTCGCCTGTGTTTCGGTATTTTTGAAGCATCCGGTTGCACTTTTTAGGATACACTCGACAGACAGACTCGAATCGGTTATGACACCGTCGATCTCCACGTCTCGTGCGGGTATGTAGACGCGATACTCGCGTGTGAAGAGCTCAGAGCAAGCGATAGCATTGGCCTGTGCCAGATCACTGACCACGACACGGAGCTTGTTAGGTCGGACCTTGGAAATTTCGGTCACGGCCTTGTACCCCTTCGTCAGGTCTTTAGCAATTTGCAGTATGTTTAAACGCTTTGAATTCACTCCTGCCTTTGGACGAAAATAAACAGTATAGCTGCCCTGTTGAGATCCGTCCGGGTAAAGCCTGGGGCGAGAGGGGACTGGAGAATGAACAGGGGAGGGGGTAACAGAAGGGTCAGGGTCAGGGGGGTTCGGGGATGGTGGCACGGGAGGCGAGGGATCTATATCCATTGCGCTAAATGTAGCGCACTAGCGCACTAGCGCCGACAAGAACACGTACCTCTTTACTTCTTCCTTCCAGCAGTGGTTGTCCGATCGTTCGAAGCTGCACTCAAAGCAGCCAGCAGCACCAGTACAGCAGCACCAATACAGCCACCAGCAGTGAGCCGGGTGTGAGATCACTCAGCACAGTGACACGGACTCGACTGTCAACTGATGGGCTTGGATTAAAAAGATCTATTCACGGTGCACAGATCAAAACTGCAGCTGGTATTTTGCACCAATACAGCCAAAGTTGTGAGCCGGGTACAGAACGTATCGACACAACTCACAATCTAGTTGGCCTTTAGCGCGAATAATACACTCTTTTGTTTGGCTATTCGTACACACGGACCGGATTGTAATAGAACGACCACTTTGCACGTCCGTTTCTGTCGAGTGTTCGACGCGGAATGACCTAGAGGACTTGACGACTAAGAATATTTTTAAGTCGTCAGCAAACATTTTTCGTCCTGAATTGAGTACCAGTGACGCATCGTTAGCGAAGATGGAAAATGACAGTGACCCAAGATTACTGCCTTGCGGCACTCATGAACCTTTTTGAGTAAAAATGGCAGAATGATAGTTTTCAGAACGTTCAAACAATTCCCTATGCACAAGATATGGTTCTATCCATCTACAGAAGCGGACAGTGCAGCCCAGTTTCTCTAATTAGGAAAAGAGAATGGAAAAGTTTACCGTATCCAAGGCAGCTTTTTTTATCAATATACACTGTATCAACTTGAGTTTTAGAGCCAATATTCTAAGTACAAAGCGATACGAATTTTACGAGATTCGTTTTTACTGCACGATGCAGCAATTTGTAATTTATCTAAATATTTTTCCAGAAGGAGGAGGAGAGTCTCGAACCATCATTATAACCTTTCCCGGCCCCAAAAACCTCTACGTGAAAATTTTCATGGCAATCGGTACAGTGATTTCCAAGTCTATAAGGATTAGACAGATGTTTGGGTGTGTGCTGTATTCCGTGGCGCCAGATCTCTACTTTTGGATACCCTCAGGGCCCGAGGAATACAACCCTATGTCCCAGTTCGTAATATCTTCGCTCAGCCAAACTTGCCATACATGCTACATGTGTATAGCTATTTGAAAAGCATCAAGGTGCCCATTTAACAGCGAAACGAATCTCTGATAAAAAAAAACATGTTAGTTTTAGTAATAGAATGGGTTTCAGCTCGTAGTCGGCAGCGAGGATAAAAAATTTGCCTCTAGCTTATAAGATATTTTGAACCATAAGGAATTAGATAAAATTGGCTCCGTAAAGCATTAATTTCTATTGTGCCGTGTCAAATAAATGTTGTGAACAAAAAAAAAAAAGGATTAGACAGACAAACAGACAGGAATCCATTCATATATAAAGATGATATTTCAAATAGAAGAGAATTAAATCAACCCCGTTCTCGCTCGCACCCGCAGAGCGAGTATAGATTCAAAGCACTACCTAGAAGCTGTATCTATACGCTCAAAACTCTTGCCGGTGTATAATACCCGCCGAAGTGGAACGCCGTGACCAAATATTGATCAACTGCGGGACGCCGCGGTTGCACATGATAACACGCAGCATCTGGTGGTAACGCCGCCCACGGACGAGCAAGTTGACGCAGCTACTCTCAAAGTTGGTTGGAGGAGCTTTCGATCTGCCATGAAACGACAGGGCGGCGAAAAAGTTTTCAAAATGAATTCCCTGATTTTTTCTGAAATATCACATTAATTTCCCTGATATTTTTCAGCATCCGGTACAAAAAAGTGCAACGTAGATTAACGCAACTCTGAAATCTCAGAGAAAAAAGTGTTTGATCGGATATAAAACTGAGGCGTAGAGTCTCGTACTAGCCTTTTATGCTGAAAAAATCAGTTTTTGCGCTAAAGAGTTAAAAAAGATTCGCGTTTCGACTAAAAAATTTTCCTTGAATATTTTTCAATTTTCCTTGATATTCCCTGATTTCCCTGAGCGAAAAATGAATTCCCTGATTTTCCAGGTTTTCGACACCCTGAAAACCTGGAAAAACCTGCAACACCGTACGAGAGCGAACGTGGAACGATACCGAGGAGCACGGAACAACCAAAATAGCAACAACAAGAGTACCAAGATCACGTAGCTATGGAAAAGCTGTACCAAGCTAACGAAACTAGGAAGTTCTAGGAGAAGCTGAACAGCTCCCGCAAAGATTACATGCCGCAAGCCGCTATATGCAGGAGCTTGGAAGGCAGTTTCTTTACGGACGAGTGTGAAATGATCGAAAGGTAGAAGCAACACTTCGATGGCAGTAGAGCATGAGGACGGTATGGCATGGCAATTGATCTTGGTGCACGAGCAGAAGACAACAGGATTCTAGCCCCGGTTGAGGAGAAGATTGCCCGGCTGATCTTTTGTGGTATAGAAATTAATATAATGGGGGGATATTGGGTGATCCAGAAAAGGGGAAAAATAGCGTCTTAGGTCAACTTTTGGCTTCTTGGGTGGCATTTGGTCACCTTTTGTTTCCAGAAACCAGGAGTCGCCATCTTGGAATTGAAAATGGCGTGTGGAGTCGATATTCATTCCGATCTGTTTTCCATAGAAACTGGTTGAAATATTTGTTTCATTCGTATGTAACTCCACCATTTGTGTTAGATTTGTATGAGAGCCTTCCTTTTCAGAAGTGGGAAATAAAAAAAGATGTTTCTTGCTCCCAAAAACTTTCAATTTACTGGGGAATAAAAAAAGATATTTCTTGCTCCCAAAAACCTTCAATTTACTTGATAAGTTCTTGAGCTGTGCAGAGATTCGTGTTTCATTCATACAAGACCCCTCCCTTCAAGAAGATGGGTTTAAAACTGTCATGAAAAAATTTTTTGCCCAAAAAACTTCCACATGCCAAATTTGGCTCCATTTACTTGATTAGTTCTTGAGTTATACTGTATTTCGTGTTTCATTTGCATGGAAGCACTCCCTTTCAAATAATAGAGGAGTGTCGTACTACCATAAAAACATTTCTTGTCTCCAAAAACCTTCACCTGTCAAATTTGGTTCCATTTGCTTGGTCAGTTCTCGAGTTATGCAGAAATTTGTGTTTTATTTGTATGGAAGCCTTCCCTTTTAAAGAAGGAAGGGGTGTCAATCTACCACAAAAATATTTTTTACTCCCGTTCACCACCACACACCAAATTTGGTTCTATGTGCTTGATTAGCTCTCGAGTTATACAGATATTTGTGTGTCGTTTGAAAAGGTCCCTTCTAGATGAGTCTCTAACTACCATAAAAATATTTCTTGCTTTTTAAAACATACGCATGACTTGGGTTCCCTTTTTTTTTTGTTTGATCAGTTCTCGAGTTAGTATTTATAGTTAGTTAGTTTTATAGTAAAACAAATATATAAGTAATACCTCTCATGATGAGCTGGTAAAGCCAAACCTCCGTGATACATTCTGTTTTAAAATTCGACCTTCCG
Source organism: Wyeomyia smithii (assembly GCF_029784165.1). Lineage (NCBI taxonomy): Eukaryota > Metazoa > Arthropoda > Insecta > Diptera > Culicidae > Wyeomyia > Wyeomyia smithii. The sequence continues at coordinate 188,490,571 of NC_073696.1, forward strand.
TTTAATCGAAACGGACTTTACAGCCAACTGTGAGGGTACAGAACACTTGCAAAGCAAGCGCCCTCTCGAACAAACAACCAGAGTGGCATCGACTCTTGACACATACTGGGAGACATCATGAGCTCGTAAAGCCTAAATTCCTTATGCGGCTGTCATCAACATTAGCGCAAATTCACTAAATTTGTTACTAAAAACAATCACATAACACGATGTAATGTCAAACCGTATAGTGCAACATGATTAAAACGGGTAATTTCACATACGGTCCAGTTAAGACCCGATCCTCGTTCTCAATTATATTTAGATCTCGTCAATATAGATAGCAATGGTTCAACCAAGCGATAAATTAAATCATACTCATCCGTGCATTCTCTTTGATTGAAGGTGCTTGAACAACCAGACATTAATGGTGATAATGATGACGACGATGATGGTGACGCCTATGATTAAGATGATGTTGACTGAGACTTCAAACGAAATCAATTCATGAGAATAGTCAGCAAATTAATGAAATAACAGGTGCCATGACCTCAATACATAATATCATGAATGCATCACATCTACAACGATCCATAACAACACATGAATATTCACATGATGAATTGATGCACTCAGTAGTTATCATCAAAATATTACATTTTTTTGTTGAACTACCTTTGTACACAACTAAACGTCAAATTTAAACGTTATGTGAAAGCGCAATAAAAAATGGCAGACTCAAATTTTATATCTTCCAGTACTTGATTCATTAGCATAGGTATATTGACAAAGTGGTCTTACGGATGGGCACAATTTCCAGACGCAGCGAAAGCACATTTAAATCTACTGCTTCCGTTCTGGCAAACATTATGGAACGTGAAGCAAACGAGAAGTTTTCATGGCTTTTTTCTCTCTCTGGAAATGCGCCTCAAAATTATTTCAGCAAACAAATGGTTTTATTATGAAATTTTCATTTCACGTTTTACTGTTGTTTCGTTTTCTGTAGAACCTTTTCCCTCTTCTCTGTCGGGTCGACTCTACTTTTTTACGGTAAATCTGACTTACCCGCAGAACCCTGGTCTGTTTGGTTGAATAAGCATGCGAAGGCAAAATTTCTCTCTAATTATGTTTACTTTTCTGAACCCTCCAGGAATGAAATGTGATTCTCAGCGAGAATTATCATTCTATTGATTCCGCGCGAATAAGAATGGATACTTTGCTTTGATGAAACTATTCAATAAGGCGTATTGTTCTTGTCAATTATCATTATGAAAATAGCGTTCGCCATTAAAATATGAAATATGATTTTAACCTAATTCCGCTTGTCACTGCTAGGGACCACACGCTGGCGAAATAAGCCTCCTTCGTGTGCGGTTACAAAACGAAAACGTAATTGACGAAAGGAATCAAAAGAAACATTCATAAAACCTCAAATAATTTACCAACTTATGATGGAGTTTCCTCTTCATAAGATTAATATTGACTCAGTTTAGTGGTTGTTTTAATATATTACAAACCCAAATGTCGGATGGAAACTGTGTTATACTTCGTACCAAAAAAGTATTCTATACCATGAGAGCGCATCCGTACAAGCAATAAAGGCGACGACAAACTCCCACAATTCAATTACTCCCTGAACCAATTTAGGACGTGATCGGAAAATATTCACTTTCCCAACTACTTCGCCGAATTATTTCAACACTTTTTTGTTGCTAATGGTCCTTGTGACTTTAGGGTTGGTAGTGTCAGGCAGTTTTTTCTCAATCAATGCTACAACATTAATCTGTTTTTTTAACTAATATTTAACATCAACTCGTCACTAGATCTAGGTCTAACATCACAATAATGTGATTTGGTTGGTGTTATTGTTGTCCTTACAGGTGTCTAAAAAGTGTTATTCTACACACCAAATAATTCTTTGTCCATCGGGGATCCATTTTACCCAATATATCTCTTTAGGTTCATTTCAACCTAGAATGCAGACAGATCCCGGCCGCAAAGAACGACAAGATAGTGAAAAGTTCGCGGCGGATCCGAGTAAGCAAAGTGAACACACAATAATGAAGATAAACATCATTTCTCTTACAGCTGCAAAGCACATCGACTCCGACGTTTTTTTTTCTATCCTTTGCGGTATTTGTTCTCCAAAGTCAACAACTTTTGTGTGTAGCTATATTTATACAGTATGCACCAGAGAAACGGAGATTCCGGCAACTGGAAGATATTCAGGATTTGCGGCAGGTATACCATTATAGTCAATGGATTAATAATTCAAAGTAGCTGCTACTAAAATTTACGCATAGTATAGTGATGTTTGTGCGCCGTTATAAAAAAACACATCTAAAAAAATGTGCGCAATAAATCTCATCAACTGTAATACATTGTCGATTGGGAAATTGATGACTGTACTCAGTGTATTTCACGAGAGGCAATTATGAGTGAGATTACTCATTTCACATTTCCCAGGGTTCCAAAATTTTGCAGCACACTGTGCATAAAATAATGTCCTCTTCGTTGCGTTCTACAATTATACTTTGACAAATTCCAATGCTACGTGATCTAGAAAAGACGACAGAATTCATCGGGCGGAATTGACGAGCAAGCTCACGGGAAAATATTGCCTTCGAAATGAGACTTCTATAAGAAACCACCCATGCTTGAAATATGAAACTGTAAAATGAGATGATGGAGTCGGCTTTGCATTCTATACCTAATATTACATCCAGCACGAGTCCTACTAATGTGTCACTGGCTCAAACGCAGATTTCGGAATTACCGCGGTTTTTTTACGCAGATTTCCCAGCTCGGTTTTCACACGGTATGTTTTGAATGTTTTTTTTTTTTTTCAAATCGTGAGTGTTGGTTGAGATTCTACAATACAATTGCCGACTATTTACCTTTTTACCTGATTTTTTATTTTTTTTTCTCTGATTGCCGGAGACAGATTAAATTTCGTTGTGTCAGTGATTTATTCACCTTCATTGACTATATTCCTAGACATCTAGACTGACACTTCATAACCAAATTTGGAATAGAGTCATGTAAACGCAATAGAAAAGAAAGTCATTTTATCTTTTTGTGGTTTCCTTAAGGAGTCTTAGGCCTCTCGCTTCTACTATAGATATGTCGATTTGTTTTGCAAATTCTTTTGCACAATCTAACCGCGTCTTGTACAGGCATTTCGTATTTGTCCTTCTCGACCGATGTTTTCCACCTCTTCGCATTCATTGATTTCCTGGTGACCAGGAATCCAGCATAGGGTGATTTGCTTATCCCAATGGAAAGGGGTTTTCTTTGAAAGTAAGGATAGTGCGACTTTCCTTTTTTCAGATCCTGTTATCAGTTTGCTGAAACTGTAAAAATAACAGTTCTGTTTTGAATTTTTCTTGCTGCTTTCGCAATTCCTGCAGCTTCCGCAGAGTACACTGAGCATTGCTTACGAAGGCTTTTACTAATACGGCAGTTTGGGCCTAAAATTCCAATTCCAACTTTGGATTACGATCCGTCCGTGAACCAAATGTCATAATCAGAGTATTCATCTTGTACATGAGTGTTGAATAAGTTTTGGGCAATCAATTATCCTTGGCTAGTACTAGTATAGTTTAGGTTTGGGTCAGCCAAATCAAAAATAGTCATTTAAGGGGTAATATCCACCAAAAAAATGTTTATCTTGTCATTTTTAAAATCATGCATAAATCATGCTAAAACTATCCTATAATCAAAATCTACATCGCCCAAGTACTGATCTACACTCAAAATTCATTTAAATCAATCTATTTTAAAAAATTTTTTCTCAAATTTACCTTTATAACTATACCCTCGCTAGCTCGATGATTCCTGTCCCTTCGAAAGCGAGTTAGGGAGAGTTAACTGTAATACCATGGATGTTTACTTGTATGAGTGACACAAGCGATTTCACAAATTTCTACTCATATTTAAATATTTCAATAAAAAGGGAACAAATACTGTTTCATTGCATCATTGTTTACTTTTAAAGAATGTTTAGCAATGTCATTCGTGCTAACGGAATTTCAACCTGACCGCATAGCCGGTGCTCGTGAAGCAGGTGCTGAGCAAAATCATTTCAAATCGCCTGGAAATACGCGAAAATTTAATCGACCATTTTTGATTTGAATGAAACTTTGCACACGTATTTGGTTTAGCAAACTGAGCATTTTTCACAGGTGAGTGATTTTTTACACCCATGAGTTACATTCTAAAAGGGCGTATGCCTTTTGGCACAGGTTTTATTCGAAGCAGCTAACCGTTGGTTGTATAGAACAACTGTCTGAGAATGATTTGTAGGGAATTAAAAATGCACCATAAAAAATATACACTGTACAAAAAAAGTTACATCTCGATGGTCCCTTGACGGATTTTCAAACTTTGGGTATCAATGAACTAGTAATAAACTCTAGTTTATTGGCAACATAGAAATCTACAAGAAACTAACTGTCAGAAAAAGTTCAAAGCGTTGCAAAAATGAACATTTTGACACACACTCCTAGAATCAGGAACACTTCCAGTGTCCATTGGCCGCATCAAGTCCTCACATAATATTTGAAAATTAGGATAGTTTTCCAGTAAAATGGAACCTTTTTCGTCAAAATTGATTCATTTTGCGTAAAGTTCTGACCTTTTGAAAATTGACAAAATTTTGCCTGTCTCAATCATTTTGTCTACCCCCTGTATTTCCCATCACCTATCAGTATTTTTAAACATTTCTTACGCCCGTTTAGAGACAATTTCAACAAGCAAAAAAAATTTTTTTTAGTTTATGCAAGACTGTGAATTGTTACTGAAGGATGCGTGAAAACCTATTTCCCATCACCTATTAGTATTTTTAAACCCTCTTTATGCCCATTTTGGACAATTTTCGTATTGGTTTCATTGATTTCGAAACTTACTACAAACATTTTTTGAAGCAATTCATAGCCCAAAAACAGTTGTTGTATCATTTATTTTCAATTTCAATACATTTAAAAAAGTTACGTTATATCGAGGTAAAAGTTACGTTATATCGAGTTACGTTATATCGAGGTTGCCTTATATCGAGATATGACTGTACTAATAGAAGTTGCCTATGATCGATATCGTGTTTCAAATTTGAAGTATAGAGGTTGCTGCATCAATTTTCGACCGTTATAGCGTTTCTACAGCACGTGTTTACTCACAATTTCTCTTCGTTTAGTCGATCAGCCGTTCTCGTTGTGTACGTTCTTCGTTTGAGTTTTTATATACTTTTTAACTGTGAGTTATATTCAAAAGTACTTAAGTATGAGTTATAAAAAATTAAAGCGATACTTGTGTAGATAATGAAAAAATTTTTGTTTTGGTTATAGGTGGAGTTGGCCACGACTTCTACTGTTCGTCGCGGAAGAGCTTTAAAAAAAATGGTTCACGGCAATGCACAGCCGCCATTTTTTTTAAAAAAAAGGGCAATAATTTTTTTTCTATTCTGTGGTTAGCGATGTCGGTCGGCTAGCTCTCCCACACAGGATTGTGATGTCGGGTTCGATTCCCGATCAGGTCAAGGATCTTTTCGAGCTGAAAATTTTCTTGATTCAGCACGGTGTATCGTTGTACTTATCCTACAACATGCAAAATGTGCCAAAAACAATATCGATAACGAATACTCTCAACTAATCTAGTTGATCGAGATCGCTATTAGCCCTCCAGGCTAGCGTGTGATATTGGATTTTATGTATAGTCGTACATGCTGGCCAAACAGAGCGAACATAAAGTGAGCACTAGAACAAATTTAAAAAGCTTATTTCCTAGATTTGAACGTCTCAAGCTCGTTATACAGCACAAAGAGAGAGTGCGCCCAGCTAATATGTCGTAAAGGTTCTCAATAAACACTGCTTCAGTAAAAATTGATTGAGGAAAGAATATCTCGTATTATCAGTTTTTAACACATTTTTTAAGTGTTTTCGAACTTATTGAATACTCTCCTGCCTTTACTATGTCTACTTTCACTGCATTTATTTGTACAACTAGCTGACCCGGCAAACCCGCCTATTCTAGTGTTAAATTTAACAATTTTAAACATTTCAAATTCATGCGATTTGTTTATATCGTTTGAAATGGTTGGTTTCATCGGAATGACAACATGCTCGACTTTTGGCTTTTGTACATCACCTCTATTCCGGAAATACCCATGCAGTTATTTTCGTTGTTTTCCAAAAACTGAAAGTGGTCATCTTCGAATTCAAAATGGTGTTCAGGGTCCAGTGGCGTAGCGTGACCGGGTGACACCCGGGGCGGGAACATTTCGATTACGGAAATATCCATATATAGTAGTATTCGGTTATTCCCGGCTGTTTCCTAGAAGTTGCCATCTTACAATTCAAAATAGTGTCTAAGGTCAATTTTTAGCTCCTTGCATCATTCTGGTTCCGGTTATTTTATATTGGGTGGTATTTGGTAACTTTAGGCTATTTTTCAGAAACCGGAAGTCAGCCATCTTGGATTTTACAATGGCATTTGGAGACAATTTCTGGTCTCTGAGCGCCATTCTGGTTTAAGAAACACTCATTTTGGTGTTATTTGGTCATTTCTGGCTGTATTCCAAAAACCGGAAGTCACCATCCTGGATTTCAAAATGGCACGTAGAAGGTCACTCTGCTAACGATATGTAGAGAAATAAAGCTTATTTGGAATGATGTATTCAAAATGATGTCTGTGATCGATTTTAGCTCCTGTGTAGGGTTTGCAATATTCCCGGAAAATGATTTCCCGGGAAACGGGAATGAAAAATCTGATTTCTCGGGAATTCCCGGGATCCAGGAATGGAAAAAAAAGTCTTAGCAAGAATGAGGTTTAAAATATAGGTTTTTAATAGAAGATAACAGAAAATCGTATATAATTTCATCATCAATTCGCATGAAAAAAAATTGAAAAAAATAAATCATATTCAAGTTCACATCAGAAATTCGCGATTGATTTTTGTTGCAAATATTTGCAGAAGTTCAGGTTTCAGAGTTTAAATGTCATCGAACAATCGCTTCAGATCCGGTGACAATTTTCCGTTAAGCTCAAAAAAGATAATTTCCTGCTGTAAAACTTTGCGGACTTAAGCTGAGTCATCGATGGTGTTTGATTTCAAGGATACTTCCAAATCACCGATTCCAGCTCATTCTTTTTTCTATAGAAACTGGAGTGTATAATTCCTTTAGTTTGTTGAAGTGAAAGCTGAGTATTAAGTAGGCTTACACTATAGCAAATTTTTGCTCAAAACTCTGTTTCCTTGAACGGCAGCGAAGTCTCTTCGCTCATTTTCCATCAAATATATTTGCTATGCCATTACACGATGTAAATTATTTTCGAAAATCCATCATTTAAAGAGTATGATATCGTGTAGGAATTTTCTAAAGGACTAATTAGAAAGGAACTAAATAATCAGTTCAATACAACACAAAATAAGTTCTAGAGCGTTTAAATACCTGCGTGATTAACATGCAAAATAATTTCGATGAACAAAGAAGAAATCAAGCATTTGCTTAGTGAACTTACTAGCAAAAACAACATTAGAGGAAGTAAATATTTGCCTCAATTTTCGTTTACTGAATGACACTGAATGACAGCAAATGTTTTTGACAAATAATTGATAGCAAATAATTACATGACAAACAAATATTGACCGTCATTTCAAGCAAATATTTGCTTCATATAATGTCCACTTTAGCGCTGCTTCACAGTTTGACGACGTCAATTTCGTTTTATTAGTTTTATTGTATTATTTTATAGGAAAATATATTAAATCTTGTAAAATTTTTCAAGAAACTCGGGAATCCCGGGATCCAGGGAATCAATATGTCTGTTCCCGGGAACCGGGAATCCCGGGAAAAAGTATTCAAGGAAATCATTCCCGGGATTGCAAACCCTACCCCTGTTTATCATTCTGGTTCCGAAGATACTCATATCGTATGGAAATCGGCCGTTTTGGCTATTTTTTAGAAACCGGAAGTATCTTACAATTCATAGTGGTGTCTGAGATTAATTTTTAGCTCCTTGCATCATTCAGGTTCTGGAGATACTCATATTGGGTGGTATTTGGTCACTGTAGGCTGTTTTCCAAAAACCGAAAGTCGTCATCTTGAACTTCAAAATGGCATGTGAAATCAATTTCTGACCTCTGGCTCCGAAAACATTCATATTGAATGTTATTTGGTCATTTTGGCTGTTTGCCAGCCACCGGAAGTCGCCATCTTTGGATTCAAAATGGTGCCTTTGATCTATTTTTAGCTTCTGTGCATCATTCTGGTTGCGGACATTTTAGGCTATTTTCCAGAAACCGAAAGTTGCCATCTTACAATTAAAAATATTGTCTGAGGCCGATTTGTGGCTTCAGTGCATCATAACAATTACGGAAATACTCATATTAGGGCCATCCACATACCACGTGGACAGCTTTGGGGGGTTGGCTAATGTCCACGGTCCATACAACTTTTGACGTGGGACACGTCTTTGTTTACTATACTGGGATGCATTCTGTAAAATTGGAAATGAAACGGGCAAATGTTGCGTCAGATTTCAAACGCTAATAACAGCATAACCACATGATGGATAACAATAACCAATATGTTGTTGGATAGATAAAATGTATAACAATTTTGTAATGTGTTAATTATCACTCTAATTTCATTGCTAAGCGGTAAAATAAATAATAATTTCAATAACAAATTTACGCGAATAATGAACCAATTACATGCGAGCATTCCTAGCACAGACGACGTGAATGGACACCATCCGTTCCCTGTGATATTCCCTGTATCAATTTCGAAATAAAAATTGACAGAGTCTCCCCGTCCCAATAGGTTAATTTATTTTTGCTTCCAAGAGCTTAGACTAATATGATGTCTCGAAGGTAAAAGTTTTCCTAAAAGTTTGAAACAATACCCATCCTTGAACAATCTCTAAACTTGCGTGTTAGGTACTGTAGAACCTAATAAAAACTGATGTCTTGAAAGAAAACATGCCAGTAAAAGCAACAGTACCAGTGGAGTATAGAAGCGCAGGTCTCTCGTCGTCTATGATTGCAGTGGTACTCTTCTATTCGTACTGCAGCAGTACTATTCGTATTGCAGTGGTGCACTTTTGTTCGTACATTTCTATTCGTATGCAATTCAGGAAAAACTACAATGCTGCTGTTGATGGTGATTGAAAGTTGTTTTCATAAATATGATTGCCATAAATTACTCAGCAAGAATTGTAAATTTTTGCAACTGATATTTATTTAATTTTATCTTCGATATTCACTAAATAATCGTGACCGAATAGTATCGAAAACGTAAATTCCTAAATATATACATTTATAGAAGAGTAAGAACCTGCGAATGCTTGTGATTTTTTAGTTGATTTAGTAAGATTCGTACAGAATCTCTTTTTACATTTCAAAATTGTTAGATGATATATTATTATTCTAAGCGTAACCATAATAAACGTATATTTCCTATCTTCGTAATACAGCGAATGTAGTTGCAGGCAAATGAAACAATTGTCAAGCAAAAAATAAAAATGTAATTGTGGATTTCTACGTTTTTTTGCTGGAACTTGTTAGGAATTTTGTTCAAAATATTTTCTTATGTTTTCCAATTGATGAACCTTTGTTAGGGCTTCCATATTATTTTGAAAGTAAGATCCATACTATAGATTTGATTTAGTTAGAGTTAAATAAGACAAAACCATTCATTATGATAACGTAAGCATTATTGGATTTGGTTTTTGAGGATATAGAGATAATTCTGACTTTGACGCATTATGAGAAATTCTTGGTGCTTCTTCGACAAGCACGATATGCTTGTGCCTTGTTAAATACATATTTTTTTGCACAAAAAAACAAAATACTAAAGGCATAATATCGCCAAATATAAATGATCTTTCTTCGAGTGCTGTTGAGTGTATTCCAAAAATTGATTTCCAGGGGAGGCTGAAAATAAACACATTGATTCTGTCTGCAGACTCTGTATATTTTGTAACAAAAAATCCCCTAATTACAGTGTTTAGTCCCACGTCACCATTTCATACAACCCTAGGGCTGTATACCTTGTAGTATTTTTGAATTTATATGGGCAGTTGTCCACGGAGGAGGAGTGGGGGGGGGGGTCAAAATCGTTAAAAATCTGTCCACGTGGTATGTGCATGGCTCCTTAGGTGGTATTTGGTCATTTGCAGCTGTTTTTCAGAAACCGGAAGTCGCCATCTTGGAATTCAAAATGGTGTTTGGAGACATTTTCTGGATAGAAACCGGAAGTTTCCATCTTAAATTTAACAATAGCGTCTGAAGCGAGTTTTAGCTCCTGTGCATCGACCCGATCATTTTAAACTGTTTTTCGGAAAACCTGAATGAAATATCTGTTTAGTACGCATGGGAGACCTCCTTCCCATTCCGGGGGAGTGGCAAACCACTATCAAAATTTGTGTTTGATTTGTATAAGAGCCCTCACATCAAAAAGTTGGAGGGGTGTCGAATCACCATGAAAATATTTTTTGCTCCAAAAAATCTCCACATGCCAAATTTGGTTTCATTTAGTTGATTAGATCTCGAGTTGTGAAGAAATTTGTGAAGAAATTTGAGTTGAAAACCTCTACATATCGAATTTGGTTCCATTTATTTATTTCTCGGGATGTGCAGAAATTTGTGTTTCATTTGTGTGGAACCCCTCCCTGCCAGAAGAGAAGAAGGAGGGGTGTCGAAACATTATGGACATGTCTGTTACCCCTAAAAACGTTCACCTGCCAATTCGGTTGTATTTGCTTGATTGGTTCTCAAACTGTGCGAAATTTGTGTTTCATTTGTATGGGATAGGAAGAGGGAGTGGTGTCTTAGCATTATATATATATATATATATATATATATATATATATATATATATATATATATATATATATATATATATATATATATATATATATATATATATATATATATATATATTGTTACCCCTAAAAACATTCACATGCCAAATTTTGTTCCATTTAGTTGGTTAGTTCTCGAAATGTGCAGACATTTGTGTTTCATTTGTTTGTGGAACCCCTGTTTGTGGAACAGAAGAGGAAGGGGTGTCGAACCATTATGGACATGTTTGTTACCTCTAAAAACATTCACATACCAAATTTGGTTGTGTTTGCTTGATTGGTTCTCGAGCTGTGCGAAATTCGTGTTTCATTTGTATGGGACCCCTCCCTTATAAAAAAGGGAGGGGTGTCAAACTATTATGGATATATTTGTTACCCCTAAAAACATCCACCTGCCAAATTTGGTTCCATTTACTTGGTTAGGTCTCGAGATGTGCAGTAATAAGTATTCCATTTGTAAGGAAACCCCTCCCTTCCAGAAGAGGGAAGGGTGTCAAACCAATATCAAGATATTTGATACTCCTAAAAGCATCCACATGCCAAATTTGGTTCCATTTGATTGGTTAGTTTTCGAGATGTGCATAAATTTGTATTTCATTAGTATGGAACCACTCCCTTCCGAAAAAGGGAGGGGTCTCGAACTATCTTAGTCACCTTTCTCGGCCCCTAAAACCCCTATATACAAAATTTCACGCCAATCGGTTCAGTAGTTTCCGAGCCTATATCAGGGTGGCCAGCAGATTTCCAATTTCAAATTCCCGGTTTTTTCCCGGTTAAAAATTGATGTTTTTCCCGGTTTAAAAACACATTAGTTCAACCACTTTTATTTATTGCCAAAATAAATTTGTGAGAGAATTTTGTTTTTAATATCATTATTTCATTTCAAAACTTGAAAAAGGCTAACTACTTCGGCCAACATCTATTTGCTGTTGATTTTTCGATTTTTCATGGCTGAGGAATGCAACTCGGCCCATTGTGTAAATCCTAAACGAGGGATTATCTGGTGTAATCTTATGTTTAGTAGAAAGGGCACACTTGGGGCTTTCCGAAACAAGTAACGTGCAGAAAATGTCATTCTCTCAAAATTTCCATAACTTCATTCAGCTAAAATCAAGATATCATTTAGAATCAACTTGTTCATGTTTCAGAATATTTTCACATATATTTATAATTCATTTTGAACCGTTCTTTGGAACAATTTTTACGTAAATCAATTACTGGTTTAAATAACTGTTTAACTAAAGCGTTATTTGTAACTTTCTGCACTCTTTGGTTGCGATTTTCGCGTTTTGTAGAGCAGGTTTGAAAAAGTCAAAGCTTTATTATATATATTTTTACAAATTTAGAATTAAATTCAAAATTGTTCTGGCTGCTGTTGAGCTTCGGAAACGACAAATTTTGAAATTATTTTCTATCATTTCAAGCCTTGAGAAATTTCATCAATTGTTGATTTTGTCCTTATTTGTGCTTATTTAAAAATAAAATATAAAAATAATTTTTCACTAGTTCTGAATTGAATTTTAAATATGATTGTGGATTTTTTTAAATTCAATTTGGAATCTTTTATAGGGTTTCTTTTTTGGAATTTTCGTCAGACTTAAATTTAGCAACTTTTTAGCTAAATTCTTCATTTCTGACAGCATTTTCTCTTTTGAAACTTAATTTTAAATTGAATTGACTTTAAAAAATTTATTGGACTTTACAAAAATTTTCATATATTTTTTTTTAGTGAATGAGAGTTTTTTTTTCAGAGTTTTTAAAATAATTAGAGCACATTTTTTTGGCCCCGAATCGAGATATTTTTTCGCCTTGCCTAAATCTGCAATTAGCGAAATAGCCGTTTCTGGCAATTTTAAATTTGTTTAAGAATAAATTTTTGCATTTTTCAACCTAATTATTACCCATTTTCTGGTGTTCACACACCCTTCTAGATTCAGTTTTGAAATTGATTTTAAATTGATGTTGTTAGTTTCTTTTAGGCTTTAATACAATTTCATTGCTACTTAGAAACAGTTTTTGCCTTTTTGTGCTGAAGAAGAAGTTTGTTTTGTGTTTTCTGAATCCGCGTTATAAATTTCGAAATTTTCAGCAAAAATCTATTTAAAAAAATTGAATTTATTACTTTTATAATTTAATTAATTTTTTTTATGTTTTAAATTAAAATCTGATTGCCGACTTTTATCGAAGAGCTTTAGAATCATTTGAACATATTTTTTATCTTTTTCTAGTCTCTGTAAAAGCTTCATGGCAATTGTGAGCTGAATTATAAACAATTGTGAGTATTTCTGTCGTTCAAAATATTTTTTCCGTTTTCTTAAGGATCTCTTGACGCTCAGTTATTGCCTCGGTATATCTTTAATGAGTATTATAAATGAAGGTACTTTCGTCAGAACTGTCAAAATGGTTGCAGATCTCTATTCGTATACGTAACGAAAGGTTCAAGAAATGAACGCAATCAATCGTACAAACAAACGCTGCATAATGTAAATAGTATGAAAAATTAGTAAGCTTATGCAATAACATGTACATTATACGAAATCAAAAATAACAGAACACAAAAATTTCGTTCAAGTAAATACTCGTGCTTCCGTTTTTTTTTGCTCGTTATTATCCATGTTTGTATGAATGTACATTCGTGAATTGTACAAATTATGCGTAAAGTTGCAATTCTATTCGATAACTTGCAGTACGAATGTTCTATACATCCAGCAAAAGTGCTGTACAATTTACGAATTTCATGTTTACGAAATGTGCGTGCAGAGAATAACGATAAAATATTTTCAGTGGATTCAGGACTAATTTGATACCATTGTTATCCTTACGTGGTATTGTTCCAAGTTTATTTTAGGTGAATAAGGGCCATACCCTTATAGTTTTGACTTTTTTATTTGGAAAATATGTCTTTCTGATTTTTGAGGATAATGCAAGCAATTTGAGAAAAAAACAAAGACAGGCTCTGCATTTTTAAGCCTCTAGAATACTATTTGATGTATTTTGAATTGAATTTTAAATTCTTTTCGTTGCCTCTGATCTTTGAAAACGCAAATTCCTCAAAATCAATTTCTGAAATTTCTGGCCTCAAGACATTTTCTCAAGCGGATTTAAGCTTAACTCATTCCCGGTGGAGAAAAATTAGTTTTTACCTCAAACAATGAACTTTAAACTCTTATTACTAATCAGCTATATGCATAATTAACATAAACTGTACTGCATATTAAACTTCAATCTATTCTCTAACGATGCTGAATAGTATCGTCGTGCAAATTTTCAAGTATAATTGTTGAACTCGAATCAAAGTTTGAATGTCAGGCCGGGAATGGGTTAGGTTACGATTTTTTTTATTTCTGCTTATTTTCCGTCGGTCTATTTCCGCCACTATTGTGTAAATTCCCGACAGCCGGGGAAGCGACTCCAACTAGAATCTTAACTAACGGACCGGTACCAACTTAACTTAACTAACGGACCGGTACCAACGGCTTCACTTTTCTATGCGATAGAAGAACCCAGAGATTTTTCGCCTCAAAAAATCTCCGGAGGATTGAATCTAGATCAGTTTTGGTTGATTGTGAGTGGATAACGTCACCACGTCGACTCAGATCACAACCAGATTAGAAGAAGCCCGTTTGTACCGATGTTTATATCTTTCACTCCTACGACAATTCAATTCGATAAAAAAAAAATTTACTGTCACGACATCAACGCCTGCGATTTTAACACTTGAAACTCGATTCAACGCCATGCCTACTAAAAACACAAAGAAAATTTAGGCATTTCCATATTAAATCAGAGTAAAATTGATCGATAAATGCATTGATTTTGAACGAATAGCTGAAGTATAAAGAAAAAGTCTGTGGTAGGGAAGCAGCTGAATTACACATATTTCATATGTGGAAATTTTTTTTCTATGAAAGATTCCAGATATGTACTCATATACAGAGCTTTTTCGATTTTATCACGGCCAAAAAAACCGTAAATTTGTCGAAACCGTAATTTTTGCGAAATGATAAAAATTGGATTTTTTGTGTTGGATTCAATTGAAATTTATGATATTTTGAGCAAAATGATGCACTTTCATAGTTCAATTGAATATAAGTTCAAGATGCAAATGAATAAACATAAAAAAATAGTTTATAATATTTTTCTCCGTAGCATTTTCGCGAACTTTCTCCCGGCAATTACATGCGCAATAACAAAATAATTTGTACTGCTCATTCTTCAGCATAGTAAGGAGAGTCTAATGCTTGTTTATGTGGAGTTGTGGGACCACTAGATTTTATAATTTTTAAATCCACGTTCTGTGAGCACCAAACTGTAGGGTTATTTGAGCTGTTAACTGGTTTTCTTTCTCAACTGCTCGAATAATATACGTAATTTTTCCAAAGTCAATGAAATACGCATGTCACGGTTCATTTTTCTCAAAATTATGACAAGAATAAATTGTAACAGATATGACACTTGATTGCCACAAAAAATTAATCTAATCAACTAAGTTCACAAGTACATTATTTTTTATTAAGATTTTTTTTTTCAAAAAAGCGTGATCAAAACGAAAAAAAGCGTAAAAAAATCGAGTGTGAATTTGGCGAGTAGTGATAGAAACGACTGTTGATAAAATCGAAGCACTGCACTGTAATTTTTTTTTGTTCACAACATCTATTTGACACGGCACAATACGAATTAATGTTTTACGGAGCGAATTATATCTAGTGCCTCATGGTGAGCACTGTAATTGAAAAAAAATCATCAGCAAGCCAATTAACTTGAACAACCAAAATTCTCGTTGCTTGTTTAGCATTATTAAAAATGCTTAATGATTTGTAAGTGCTTCGACTCCATGATGCAAGCAAGTCTGTAGCATATCTGCATATCACTGTCCAAATCTAACCGCATTAAAGTTCTCTGTAACTAGTTACTGTACATGTCGACGGTATTTCTAAAAAAATATTCACGTGTTAATCCAATGTGTTCAAAGCATTGAGCATATCAACGAATGAAATATTTTATTTCAGAATAGATTGAAGTTACACGGTAGAAAAGCTGTAATTTCCTTGAAAGTTATTGAAACTAAATTTCAAAACGTGGGTCATGAAAGTAACGTACAATTATTGCCTGCACCACAGTGGCGACTTCTCATTCATCGCTCGGCCAACAATACCACACACATTAAAATTCAGGACCTTATCGAATGCGTTTCCACAATTATTAAAACCAAAAATAAAAGACAATTGATAATTTATCACAGCAAATACCCGGTGTCAAGACGTTTCCAGCTGGCAGTCGACACAAAGAGCGTCGATGAAAGTCGTCATGATAAATTAATCACATCAAAGCAAAGATAAATTCCCATCTCAACACTTACCATTATAGCACGGTGGCAGCTCTTCCGGTGTGGCTGTCCGCCCGAGACACCAGTGCCGAGAGTTCTTCCAAGTTGCCCCGCGTTGCACGTGTCGGAACTCGGATAGATAGCGAGCGATCGGTTCACGCAGCAGAGTAATGTAGAAGTATCGTCGCTTGGCCGTTTCGCCTTCGTTCTTGTCCAGCTCCTGATCGACGCATCCGGTCAGTTCGGTCCAATCTGCATGTAGCCCGCATTTCCAGCCGGTCGAGTAGCGCGAGAAAAGCCAATTTTCATTGCGATGCGGCCGGAAGCAGTAGCACCGTTTCTTCTTTCGCTGACATGTGCACGGTCGCTGCAGCGAAAACAAACAGAAATAGCAAACGAAACATTTACCAAAACGGAAAAGTTGAAATTTGTATTATTTATATACAATTTGTGCATTGAAATAACATACACGTTCATTCAGGTCCCGAGCGAGCGTAGTGAAGGCATCAGCAACTTCCAAACAACAATAAATGCATAATTTAAGCGTATTTTTCATTTCGACCGTATTGGATATGATACTGCTGGAGGAACCGTGAATTGATTGCCCAAGCGGTAAATGCAGTAGAATATCTACTTCTCGTCCGTAACCCTTGCTTAATATTACCAAGAAAACCGGTGAAATGAGACAATGTCGGAGAAAGTCTGCAGTAACCGGAATCGATTGAAATTAATTTGAATAACAAAATTCAAGACTTATTCGTGATTTACAGCTTGGGAAGGGTTTCTATCATTCATATACGTTCAACAGAAGGAGAAGCAAACTTGTGTATATTTTTCTATGATTTATTTTTCATTCTTGTAACATAAACAACCGGTCGGTTGACTCGAATCCGAGAAATGAAGCAATACAAGAAGGGCAATCGAATAAAATGTAGTACATTTGCAAGTGCAACTGAAAATGCATTGTTCGGTGCAATAACATTGAAGACAAACAATTCACTCATTCATGTTATTGCTACCAGGCATGAGCAGTGTTCGATTAGACGACGATTATCAGATGATGACAACGCAGAACGTGCATAGCAAATAAGGTCAAACTGCTGTTGTCAATCGGTTACCACCGCCTTCAATGGTGTTGTGGTATGAAAGGTATAAAAGGGGTTATACGAGATATTGTGTTTAAATTTAAATTTATTTATTCCATTGAAAGTGACATCTCGAAACAACGTAAAATTAGGCAATTACGATGTATTTTTTTAACAATTACAGAGTCTCCCAAGTAACACACGTTGGTATAGAATAGTTGACGTTACCTATTCCATGACATCCATATCACCAGAAAAGCGCAAAACATGAAGGCTAGTAGAACAAGTACCGATAACTGCATGAAAGCAAGCCAACTTGATATAATTAAGTGGCAAAATACATCTCGAGTACTAATACGGCAATGCGCAAATCTGTTGCTATGACAACTGTTAACCAGCGCATGCGCAAATGAGTTGTGTCTGCGCAGTGCAACTAGATCGGCAATTTCTTTTATCAGTGGCAGTTTTAATTGATAATAAAATGATGACAAAAATTAATATTCAACCATTCAAAAAGAGTTGTTCCTTTCGCTTGAATATTGAAATTGTTTTCGCATAGTTTCAACGTTATCTGAATATGAAATCTAACAAAACTAGAAAACGTTGTTAGATGTACAATAACAAAAATCTAAAGAGATATTGGTTACACTGCAAGCGTTTTGTTTATCTTTTGATGGCGCGTCAAAACCGCTTCGAATAAATATAGAAATCGTTCATATAATTTAAATAATAATTTGATCAAGTAATTTTGAGTTAGGTGTTGAATGCTTCGACTACTGTACGAAGGAAAAGCATTCTACAGGTACGTAGTTTTGTTATTAGATTGTGTAATGTCTTACGAAAAGACCAAGTGATAGTGATTGTCATTCTTGAACTCATGTTATTAAAAACATCTCCAAAACCAGAAAAAAGAGCTTGTTTTCGAAATGCGGTTGTATTACTGATGAAAAACAACTTCAAACACAATATAATAACACAAGTTTTCAATTGCGCTTGTAGTACACTTATATGACTACTTTAGTTGTTACTTATTTTCTAACATGTTTTGTGTGTTACTTGGGCTGTAATATTTTGAAATCTAAATATTAGTTGTTAGAGAAGTATTTCCTCAGAAATTAATCCGAGAATTTTTAGCTTGGATAGTAAACAGATCGATTTCGCGCCAACTCGACCAGATATTTGCAGCACTCACTCAGAATTCAATTAAACTTTCTGGGTGTGTGGGCCTTACTAAAGCAAGCTACTTTTTCTTGAAAATTTATCTGGACCAACACATAATCAATAATATAAGCGTCTTTTTACCCATCTTTAAAAAAACAGATCTTAAATCGGACAAAAACTGAGCTCAAAACGGAGATTCTACGAAAACGGTTTGGGTTTCTAGTATATGGTTCTAGTATATTTCACAAAGCAAAATAACATCGAGCGTATAGAGCTTAAATGGTAATGCGCCAAGGCGTCGTACACAATTTACCTAACGCATTAAGGGGGGAGGGAGTTGAGTTTGCGATACTTATTGTGACATAGGGAGGAGGGGGTAGTTGAAACAGTTACGTAACTGTGATTTTGCTTCGAAATCAAAATTTGTTGGGGGTTAAGCGTTACGTAATTTTAGGGGGGGAGTCATACTAAACGTTACTTATCGTTACATAGGGGGGAGGGGGTCTAAAATCCGGGTTTTTAGCGTTACGGAATTTGTGTACGACGCCCAATGTCTAGAAGTGATAGTCTAATTATGTCTTATATTGTGTAAAAAATCCTCAGAAATAGATTGGTAGGTATCTGATATCAGCAACATGTTAATTCTGCCTCAATTCCCCTATACTGCCGTGAAACGCATATCAGTCCCATCTGCGAAATCATCGAACGGAGAAAAATGCGATAAAAGATCTCGAATAATTCAATAAAATACGATCCGCTCGGAATATTAATGTTTTTTCTTCTCAGATTGATGGATTTTAATGTTTATGTTACTTTCGTTTCATAACAAGTCAGTTTATAACAATTACAATCGAATAAATTATAGTGGGACTAATATGCGATTATTTTGCATTACAGCGTGTGAAATAATCGTTTCACAATCCCAGTCTTTATGACCACTGAGAATGAATCAGTTTGTCGCTGTTTATAGTTATCAAACTTGTTAATTTTGCTTGAAGAGAATCATTCTTAAAGTGCAAAAATATTGTTTATTCTCGTGTAAAATATCCTCGTCCTCGTGTAAAATATCCTCGTGCTTGTTACGCATATGAAGATAGCTTTGTTGAAAATTGTCTCAATTTGGATCTGGTTCTTTTTGATGACCTTTTTTTTATTTTTTCGTGTAGTTTTATTCAACATTAACAAGAAAGAATAGAATGTCATGGAAAAAAGAATTTGAACTTTGAATATAAGCGTTATTTTTTATAATATTCATTGTGGGACTGGTATGCGATTACTTTTAAGATAGGTCAAACTGACCTGATATTTTTTGAAAATTTTTCAGAACAAACTATGTTATTTTTCACATTTATTTTGTAAAGCATTGCCGATTCTAGCCTCCGATGGTTATAACTCAAAATCGACGAAAATTTAGATGGGACTGATATGCGTTTTACGGCAGTATACTACTAAAATAGGATTATCTCGACGTTAGATTGACTTATTTGCAATCTGTTTAATGAAATATCAAGAGTGTAAGCGATACTCAAAGATACAATAACACGTTGCCTTCACATGATCCTCCCCCTTTTACGGGGAAGGGATCGCATTTTTGGTCAAGACCGGTCAGAACATAAAAATCTCTATTTAAGTTGCATAGTAGGCAATGTATGTGATTTCGAGGATGCGAAAAATGAACACGGATTGAGGGTGTAATTTAGACTTAGAAAAAATTTCCCTCGTCCAGAATTCGACACGAACCCGCAATCTGCACTGTCTCCGGTATGGTGTTTTGGCCAATTAAACTACTGGGAGAGGTTTTTTCCCTAAGACCAATATCGATCACCCTTCACAATTGCATCGTCGTTTGGACGAGGGAAATTTTTTCTAAGTCTAAATCACACCCTCAGCCCGTGTTCATTTTTCGCATCCTCAAAAAAATCACATACGTTGCCTACTTTGGCTGACAAACAATAGGTTTGAATGGCACAATCTCACCCCACTGACACAATCTCATTACGGCTTACGGTACTCAACTGATGTAATATTCGGTGAAATTCCCGGTTTTTCCCTGTTCTAAACAATTCCAGCTTTTTTCCCGGTTGGGTGGCCATCCTGCGTTTATATGTAGGAATTCTCTAAAAAGAGGCATTCTGGAGGGAAAAGGCGTGTTTGAGGAAAATAATACATTTCATGTTTTTTTCAAGGCGATTTTTTTCTGAAAAGTTGTTTAATATTGTGAAACCTAAACTTTACGTCATTTTAATCAAATAAAAACACTGAAATGTGGTTAATTCAATTTATTAGGCATTCCATCATATTGACATGGCCTGATTACAACGTTTTTTTCAATTCACTCGCTTATTGGCTGCCGCTCCCTAATCCCCGGGATACCGTCTACTTCCCGCCAAATCTCGCTTCACCTGGTCTACCCATGTTGCCGCTGCACCCTTGGTCGTCCTCTTTCTACCGGTTTCGAGGCAAACACTATCTTCGCAGGGCATTTGCCCGGTATTCTTGCAACATGCCCTGTCCAGCATATCCGTATAGCATCTGTTAGACCGTCACTGCGTGTGGAATCCCTAGTAGGCACGACTTCCGCTGATAATACGACTCCGGATCTCACGACTGGTATCATTGTCCTAAATTACCAGTGAGCCAAGATAGACAAACTCGTCGACTATCTCGAACTCATCGCCGTCCATCGTAATGCTACTGCCTAGGCGTTTTCGGTCGGCTTCGGTTCCACTGATTAGCATAAAGTTCGTTTTAGACGTATTTATCTGTAACCCAATCCTAGCTGCTACTTGTTTTAGTCTGGTGTACTGGTGCCACCGCCGCAGCTGTTCTGTCGATAATGACCATGTCACCAGCAAAGCAAACAAATTGACTGGATTTGTTGGGAATCGTTATCTACGTGTTGATGTTCGCTGGATTGATTAAACCCTGTAGCGCAATGTTGAATAGGAGGCAGGAGAAACCATCACCCTGTCGAAGCCACCTGCGGAATTCGAATGGACCCGGCAATCAACCCGAAATCCGTCCTATCAGCTTCCTCGGAAAGCCGTTTTCGTCCATGACCTTCCATAGCGTTCTGTTCGGTCGGTACTGTCATACGCGGCTTTGAAGTCGATGGTTCTGTATTCACGTCATTTCTGGAGGATCTGCCGTTTATCGCCTTTCTCATAGATAGGGCAGATAACCCCGTGTCCACTCCTCTGATAGCTGTGCTGTATCCCAAATTCTTGAAATCATTAACTTTGCCTATCGTTAAGGCTGACACGTCCACTACGTTTGTCGCACCATTTTTTTCGCCGTCATGGTCCTCGGCGTTTATCGAAGTGCTGCTTCCACCTTTCGGTCACCTCACGATTGTCCATCAGAGTACTACCATCTTTATCCCGGCACATTTTGGCTCGCGGCACAGAGCCTCTACGGAAGCCTGCAGGCGGCATTTTTTCACCTGGAAGATTTGCGTTCGCTACATCTTTTTCTGTCTGTGTCTTTCTACGTTCTGACAAGTGGCACTGCGAACCTTAGCCGCCCGAAGACGTTCTTCTCATCAATCACCCTCCTACATTCGTCGTCGAACAACTTGTTTCGTTGCGTTCGTCCCACATGATGTTCTCCGCTACGCTTTTGATTGCTGTTTGGATAGTGTTCCAACAGTCCTCGAGAGGAGCTTCCTCCAGATGGTCCTTATACGGAAGTGCAGCTTCGAGCGAATGCGCGTAGTTTTCGGCGACGTTTGGCTGCTTCAGTCGCACGAGATCTGACCGGTGCGGGTGTCAGTACCAAATGTTGTTAATAACGGAGAGTTTTGAATGCATCTTAACCATCACCAGGTAGTGGTCCGAGTCAACGTTAGCGCTCCTATAGGATCAGACGTCAACAATCAATCAGAACGTGGTCGATCTGTGTTTCTATCTGATTTGTGCTGGAAGCTGGTACTACGTACCATACGACCATGTTTTTGGAGGCGGCAAAGTCGATAAGTGTTGGACCCAATTCGTTGGTCAGCTGGTGTACGCTGAACCTTTCAATCGCCGGTTTGTGCTCCTTCTCCTGGCCGATCTTAGCGTTGAAATCCTCGATGACGATCTTGATATCATGTTTTGGGAAGTAGTCGTACTTACGCTCCAACTCCGCGTAGAATTTATACTCCCGAGGTGAGGGTTGCGCAGGTTTATGATAGTGATGTTGAAGAACCGGCCCTTGATTTTCAACCTGCACATTCGAGGGCTGATTGGCCACCACCCATTTACTATAAAAGCTGTGTCCAGCTCATGTGTGTTGCCGCAGCTCTAGTAAATGGCATAACCATCCCAGAAACCCCGGAACGTACGTACCATTGAGCCCTTCCAGCACAAGTGCTACAACGTCGAACCTGCGGGATTCCAATACTTCGGAAATTGTGCTCGCATCGCATTATTGTGCTATCTTGGAGATCAGCAGTTCCATGTTCCATTCCAATCGTTAGTCCGTTTTCGTCGCGTAGATTTATGCCGATTGTTCCAGTCCGAATTTCTGTGTTCCTCGATCACTTGTGAGTATTTTACGATGGTGGCTTGTGAGGCCCGCACACCAATTCCCTGTCTCGCCGGAGAGCCATCGCACAGTGGGGAATCGCTGGCCATCAGCCAAAAAAAAAATTTATCGTTAGCTGTTTCATAATATTTTTCCTTTATTGCTATAACATTCAAGTGTCTAAATCCAAAATTTGGGCGCAATATCATGAAATCTGAATTTTTTTTATGACTTTTCAAAGCTTGGCGAATTGACGTTTTTTGTCTTTTTTTTTTAAAGTTCATTACTTTGAAACGCTCTGTAGCTTCAATGATTGCTTGGATTTGTTTGACGTCAAAGGAAAAGTTGTTGTAAATATTGTGCAAAACAAACCCTTTTCATTAGATATTGCAAAATTTGGTCATAGTAAGCCTGACACTAGAAAAACATTTAAAAAACGTGATTTTTTGTAGAAAGGTAGCTAAAAAGTTTAGTTGCCGCAGTTTGCCACGGTTGTGACTACATTCAAAATTTAGGTAAAAACGTAAGCTTTCAAATGCATATTGTCCGCTGTAGCGCAAAACTGCGCAAATTGTCACTTTAGTAAAGGAAGCGATAGCAGATTTTTTTAGTTTTTATTTTTGAAGTTGAAATTTCATCCAGGATTATTTTAATCATAACCATGACACCCCAATAATGAAAATTTATGATATCGAACTCAATTTGTAAGGATAAAATATAAATTTGGACAAAAATCACAAAATGTATCAATGAAAAGTTATAAAATAAGTGATAAACAAGAAAATAATAAACAAATCTTTATGAAATTTTAATTATGTCAAACTTTATCACTTTCTGCAAATTTAAAACAATATTAAAAACATTCAGCCCTTTTCAATTTATGATCATGAAATTCGCTAAACTGATGGAAGTGTCAAATACTAGCAGCAAATTCATACCATCAAACTTCGGCTAACAATAGCCCGTTTGAAGATTGCACTCGTCAGTGCGTCTTGAACTGTCCTACAGATCAGACGATTCTTCGGTTGCTAGTGGACTGGTCTTTGACTGCCTATAGCTTCAAAGTTTGTGTTTTGTCAGTGTGTCTTTTAAAGACTACCTGAAAGTTATTTCCCATCAGTCTTTCTCAAGACTACCTACTTTTGAATTTAACATTTGTTTTAACTTTTTTCGTATCCCCTGAAATGGCTGGACGGAAAAAGAAACCTCGCATCGCTGCGGGGAGGAAAAGAGAGGCATCTCTTTCTGACACTTCGAGTGTCTGTAGTGACAATCCTTTTGATATTTTGCCTGAGCAAGAAGCTGGTGAAATGGAAGTTATTAATAATGAAACTATACAAAATATAAAATCTTTAAAAGAGGAGAAAGTTCCACCTATTGTGGTAACTATTTCTTCTGAATTTAATATATTCAAAAAGGAACTTTCAACGTTTGTTTCTGACGTTAAAGTTACCTATCAAATTGGCCGTAGAGGTGAATGCCGCTTATTAGCCGACTCAGTAAAGGGTCGTGATCGTCTTGTTCAGTATTTAACTGACAAGATGTACAAATTTTTTACATATGACACCAAGAACGCCAAGCCGTTCAAGGTTGTCTTGAAAGGTCTCACCAACGATCAAACCGTTGATGAGATCGAACTTACTTTAACAGAATTACTTGGTATAGCCCCTACCCAAGTAATTCTAATGAAATAAAAATCACGAGGCGAAAACAGTCAGAGAAGTGGAATTTCCCTTGTTAATTATTTAATTCATTTTAACCGCAATGAGGTTAACAACTTAAAATTTTTTGAAAAAGCACATGCTTTGTATAATGTGCGTGTAAAGTGGGAAATTTATAGGAAATATGGCGGAGGTGAAAAGCATATCACCCAATGCCGTACTTGCCAACGTTATGGCCATGGTTCCAAATTCTGTAACATGGACCAAAAATGTCTTAATTGTGGAGACTCTTCTCACAAAAAGGACACATGTCCTGTGAAAGAGAGTAAAAATTTTCGCTGTGCGAATTGTAACGGCAACCATATGTCAAATTTTTATCAATGCCCAGTCCGTTTAGCAATTGTTAAGGCAAGGCAAGGTAAACAAAATTCAATTTCTCAATTAAAACCAACTTCAAAACAAAATTCTCCAAGCGTACCAGTGGCGCATAGTTTACCTACTCCTTTGCATACCCGTTTAACTTATGCACAGCTTACAGGTAGTTCGAACATTATACCGCCTAGTGTTGGTAGTTCGAAAATGACCGTTAATATGGGTAAGCAAAACACGCTAGAAAAGAATTGTACACCTATCACTCCAGCTAATATTGCAACCGAAAATATTTTTTCTAATGTCAACTGCCTGGGGCCTATTACGGCAGGTAAACTTTCTTTTTTGCAACAGGCAATGTTCGATCTTATGAACGCCATGTTGCAGGCAAAATCAATGTTTGAAGCCATTCAAATAGGCACAAATTTTACTATTAAAATTGTTTCTAATTTAAAATTCAGCAATGATTTTAAATAAACCGATCAAAATATTAAATTGGAATGCTCGCTCATTGAAGGCCAATGAAAATGAGCTTTTTGATTTTTTAACAGTAAATAATGTGCATATTGCCATTATTACTGAAACATTTTTGAAACCTAACATAAAATTAAAATATGATCCCAATTACGTGGTTCATAGATTTGATAGGATTCAGGGTTCCGGCGGTGGAGTTGCAATTGTTATTCATCGCCGAATCAAACATCGTGCTCTTACCCATCTTGAGACGAAAGTTATTGAAACTTTGGGAATTGAAGTTCAAACTGAACTTGGGATTTTATTTATTGCCGCAGCATATTTACCATTTCAATGCACACGCGAGCTCAAAAATTATTTTAAAGGTGATTTACAAAAACTCACCAGAAATCGTTCGAAATTTTTCATAATCGGCGATTTTAACGCTAAACATCGTTCATGGAATAATTCTCAAAGTAATTCCAATGGCAAAATTTTATTCAATGATTGTTCTTCAGGATACTATTCTATTTTGTCTCCGATTAGTCCTACATGCTTTTCTTCTGTAAGAAACCCTTCAACAATTGATTTGGTGCTAACAGATCAAAGTCATGTATGTAGTGATTTGATCACACATGCTGACTTTGATTCTGACCATCTTCCAATAACTTTTTCTTTATCACATAAATCAGTTTTAAACCCTATGAGCTCTGTTTTTAATTATAACAAGGCTAATTGGGAAAGATACAAAACTCATATTGAGAGAAATTTCAATAATGAGCTTGATTTGCAAAACGAAGTGAATATTGATTCCGCTTTGGAAGCATTAAAATGTGCAATTGTTGATGCCAGGAATTATTCTGTTTCAAAGGCTCAAGTGAAATTTGATTCATCAATAATTGATCAAAATTTTGAGACTAAAGTTGAAAAATTGAAACCATATTCAAAACCATTTTCGAAGTTGTCGAAGATTCTTAAGAAACCTTCAAAGCCTATTCCAGTTCTAAAAGATGGTGAACGTTTTCTTGTATCCAATGAACCAAAGGCTCAAAGACTTGCTCAGCAGTTTGAGAGTGTTCATAACTCAAATTTGAATTTTGTGAGTCCAATTGAAAATGAAGTCACACGTCAATATGATTTAATTTCTTCCCAGAATTTTTTACCTGCAGAAATAATTTAAACTAACTTGAATGAGATTAAATCAATTATTAAAAATTTCAAAAATATGAAAGCACCTGGTGACGATGGAATCTTTAATGTACTAATCAAACATCTCCCTGAGAGCACAATGGAATTTTTAGTGAAAATTTTCAATTGCTGTTTCAAAATTGCATATTTTCCCAAATTATGGAAAAATGCAAAAATTACTCCCATTTTAAAACCGGATAAGAACCCAGCTGAAGTTTCAAGTTATCGACCAATCAGTTTGCTTTCTTCAATAAGTAAACTGTTTGAGAGAATTATTCTTAACAGAATGATGTCACACATCAACGAAAATTCAATTTTTGCAAATGAACAGTTTGGATTTCGCCATGGGCATTCCACAACTCATCAATTGCTCAGAGTTACTAATATGATACGAGCTAACAAATCTGAAGGTTATTCCACTGGAGCTGCTCTTTTAGACATAGAAAAAGCATTCGACAGTGTTTGGCATAAAGGTTTGATTGCGAAATTGCAAACTTTTAATTTTCCAATTTTCCTAATCAAAATTTTAAAAAAATATCTTACTGATCGAACTCTGCAGGTTGTCTATCAGAATTCAAAATCTGATAGATTTTCTGTCAGAGCAGGTGTACCTCAAGGTTCAGTCTTGGGTCCAGTCCTGTACAACATATTCACTTCAGATCTTCCTGATTTGCCTCCAGGATGCACAAAGTCATTGTTCTGCGATGACACAAGCATTTCCGTAAAAGGAAAAAGTCTTCGTGTCATATGCAGTCGATTGCAGAAAAGTTTAGATATTTTTTCTTCCTACTTGCAAAAGTGGAAAATCTCTCCCAATGCTTCTAAAACTCAAATGATAATTTTTCCGCATAAGCCTAGGGCTTCTTTCCTCATGCCAAACAATAAGCACGTTGTCAAGATGAATGGGGTTATTTTAAGTTGGTCCGACAAGGTTAAGTACTTGGGACTAATTTATGATAAAAAACTTATTTTCAAAGAGCACATTGAGAGTATACAAGCCAAGTGCATCAAATATACGAGATGTTTATATCCTCTCATTAACAGGAATTCTAAACTTTGTTTAAAGAACAAACTTTTGATTTACAAACAATTTTTTAGACCAGCAATGCTTTATGCAGTACCGATCTGGTCAAGTTGCTGTTCAACAAGGAAGAAAACGCTCCAAAGGATTCAGAATAAAATTTTGAAAATGATTTTGAAGCGTCCTCCTTGGTTTGGTTCACTCGAATTACATAGACTTACTGGTGTTGAACCATTAGAAGCTATGTCAAATAAAATTATTAAAAATTTTCGACAAAAATCGTTGCAATCCTCAATTGCTACGATAAGCTCTCTTTATAGCCAATAAGTTAGCAATTAAGTTAGTTGTAAGTTTACTTCCCCTTTCCTGACAAGTAGGTTTAAATCCCTACGAATTATAAGTCCTGATTGCGAAAGCAAACAAATCCTAACAATTAAAATTACAAATTTCTAACAGTGTTGAGAAGTCACCATTTGTGATTGGACACACATACTCATTATTTACTAATATTTATCATAAATACTTAAGCTACTAACAAATCCCCCCTTAAAAAAAAAAAAAAAAAAGATTTCACTCGTTTGCATACAAAAGTAAAGCACACATTTTGCTTTATGAGAAAAAAACAAAGAACAATCGTCGCCCTCCGCATCTTTTCGTATTCATTTAGAACGTTGTGTCATTCCAGTGTCGTGGTTTTCAAATTCATAAATTCGTTGAATTTTATTATGGAGCCTTCAACTTTAGCGGCACCTCCTAATTTAATGTCTAGTAAGCTGTCAATGCATGGTATTATACATGTATTTAAATATCCTCTCTCAACCATAGAAACCGGATTAGGAAGAAAACATATATATGAAACAATGAAACATCGAAAATTACTAGAAGAAATGAAAATTGCAGCGAAAGAATTTTTTCCTGCTGATAAGTATAATGAACTGAGTTTAAGTATAATGAAATTTTCTGGAAACAATTCAACACGAGATTTAAGCGATCACAGCGGAAGATGATGATGCTGATGATGATTTTTACAATTTGTAATTAGTTTGTATCGCCTATGTTGTTTTGGTTTATTAAAAAAAATATTTGTATTTAGGCAAATTTGTTTAATTCAAGGGGTCGTCCATAAATTACGTATTTTTTATGAGGAGGACGCCCGGTGGCACTACTTGTAGTCAAAGATCATATAATTCTATAAAGAAGGAAAAAAGTGCCAAAAAATATTAAAAATTGGGTTTCGTGCTTTAAGGACGGCCCCAAACAAAAAATGGATGCCAATTTCGTGTTCAGCGCCCTAAAGTTATGTAAATACCAAGTTTTTGTCGCATTTATCGACACTTTTTTTGCTTGGCCAGTCTTTGTATGGAGTCGCCCCACTGTGCATCGTGCACAACGGCGGTTCGAGGACGGTAATCGGTAGCCCCTAACCTGGAGTATAGACGCCGTTTTGAACCGCTCCTAACATGGAGGATAGACGCACGGAAACTTTGTTATGTATATCTGTTTAAAATATATTGTTTTTCTTTTTATTTTTGACGAAAAAAAAAAATCAAAATGCAATGGAAAATAAAACCTTAAAAGGAACCCAAAATATCAGCTAAAGTCTAATAAAAGAGACCCTGTAAATCAGTAAGTTAACAAAGTCACCTTAGGGTTATTTCGATTTACTTGGCCAACTGAGGTAAGTGATAAAATAAATTTCACGGAAGCGCAGTGATTTGAATAGAATTTCAATATCCTAGGTTCGAGATCTTACTACTTGAGTCGAGTTTTTCGAGCAAGTTTACACTTTTGTTATCAGTACGACAATAGCAAAGAAATTTGGACAAGAACACTCATTTTTTTAGAATTTGATTCAAATAACTTATGAAAAATAAAAAAACGAAAGAGATAGGGTATCGAACGTCTTCGTCAGTGATTTTCTTCGGCCCCCTTTTGCATAAGATTGCTGCAGAAAAACTGCCGAAGAAAACCACTGACGAAGACGTTCGATACCCTAGTTTCGAGAAAATAAATGCTGCATTATTTTCAACATAATTTTTAAATAGTGTGCCAAAATTTTTGTGTATGAAAATTTAGTAAACATAGTGCACAGAATCTGTATTTCAGATCATCCCGTTGAGAAACTATTTTTTCACGACATGCTTGAAAAAAGGAATATGAATTGAACGACTTTTTTATGTTCAATTTATTTTTTACCAACAGTTAAGATAAAAATTCTGTTTGATTACTATTTAATATGATTTCATAGGAAACTCTTGACTTTTTCTCTTCCACATGTTTTTGCATGAATTGATTTAAATACTTACAACGTTTTCTTTGTGATTATTTCTAACGCATTTGCAGTTTTTAATGTTTTGCAAAATCCCATCCGGATCAAAGATAGTTGTTGACAAAGTTTGGTTTAACTGTCAAATAATTAACCTCAATTTGATTTTAAGTGCAAATGGTTTGCACTGATGTTATTATGCTTATTAAGAAAATTAATTAATTATCAAGTAACTTCCAGACTAGTAAATAAACATGCAGCAAAGTCACATGTTGACATTAGCAAATTTAAAAATCGCAAGGCTGGCCGAAATGTAGAATTCGCCATAACGACAACAGTTATAGAAGAAAATAATAGAAACATAAAACGGTGCCGTATACGATCTGATTTTTGCTGCATATGTTTCATTTGGGTGCTCACACCATATAAATTTAGATTAAATTTATACGAACGCTATTTCACATAACAATAAACAGGAAACGAGATAGTTAGATATGTATAAATAAGCAGTAACGAATCCGTCACCACAAATGGCTGTTCTAAGCTCATAATATGATAATGTGAGATTTTATGTCAACTTCAACTTTCAGTTGGATGATCTATAATGTAGTAAAATTTATATCGCATGCTGCGTACATGAAATGTTTACTTTCCTAAGGCTACTTGAATTTACATGTATTACCCATTGTTGTCTTTGGTTGAATTATAAAGCAATATCAACATGCCTTTTCATAATCTAGTACACATTTCAGAAATGATCTCTAAGGTTTTGATAGACCATTTCCGAACTCCATATAAATAACTGGCATATTATAATACATAAATCATATCATATGCTATTCGTCACCTTTTATAACAATAGCTCATTCTTCATTTCCTCTGCCATTCGTTGGAAATATTGACGTTTCCTTAGCTCGCGGTGCACTTAAAAAATATCACATTCGCACAATCTGCCGTTCTATGCATCTATTATATTCTCTCGTACGAATCGTCGCAAGTGTACTAATTTGTTCCCTTCTAGATTACATTTTCAGAGAAGCAATAAATTCAGCACCATTAACCACCTGAACTGGGTTGCACGTAATTGCGGTTGTGTTGAGGATGCGCTACTGGTGTGTACTGATAAATCCGACAAAACCGAAACTAGCAACCATGTGTTATGAGCTGTAAAGAACCAAATAATGCGCTACCGACAATATGAGAACATAACAACAAGGGAAGAAAAAGAATTGGTGCACCAATTGACAAACGAATCACGTCTCAATACTCAAAATATTCAAATTTGATGCAGTCTACATTTGCTCATGATCACCATAAAATCTGAAGATGGTTGTGTCGTTCGCGGTAAACCCGGCACCCATAACGCAAAAATCGTCATCATAGCGTTGAAGGAGTCTGAGCGGGTGGCAGGACAAGAATCAGGCAAAGTGCATTAATGTATGCATGAGTCGGTTGCATCCGAGCGTCGTTCGTTGCAGACATCGTTTGCATAGTCTCGGCACCACTCGCGCCATCACTGCAATGCAATGCGATGCAATCGATCTTTATCATTCTCTGAACTCTGATCCGTGTGGCGTGCACTTTCATAATATTTTAACGGAACGAATGCCGCGTAGAATACATTCACGACTAGAAATTGTTTTGCGACCGTAAGGTAATTTTCCGCTCACAGGTATATTGGTTGCATATTTTTACATCATCATTGGCAGCTATGCTTGTACATTTTTAATGCCTTGAATGCTTTCGTGTGCCATTCGAAAACCACTTCGAATAACTCTCGATGACTGCACCTGTCAGCATTGGATTGTCGGCGTATTTTGACATTAGATTGTTTCGTTGCCATTCATTCATTATGAATTATGAATAAGACTATGCTAAGAGAATAGTCTGCTTCAACATACTAATTTAAACAATGAAATTTCATCTAAACGACCGGTTTTGATTGAATATGTGTTCTGCTACTGTTATATTTACTCTAGTTTTCTGAGAAATTGTTCTCATAGACATTTGTCAAACTAAAATCACTGAAATTCGATGATTTATTTCTGCTTGCCACCATAGAAAATGCCAACATAGTTCATCTCCCTGTCACACCCACTTGTCGTCGGAAAATGCCAAAACCAATTTGGGGACGAAGAATTCTTGCGCTCACAACTTCACCGAAGGGGAGCAACACACAATGTTCTACCGAAAGTTGTCGATTTCTGTTGCCAGAGGCCTTTCAGTTTCAGCATATTGCTTGTTACGGTATGAAATAAAAACACGAATTAATCTACCTAGCGATGTGAACTGGCCTATCTTAAATAAACTTTAATAATGTTTTGTGATTATTTTTTCAAGGCCTGATAAATTTGGATCTAAATAATTGTTTCAATCAAACAAAGGAACTAGTGCACGGCTACAACTAATGTTTATAATTAAAATTGTCCGATTTGACTATTAGAGACGAAGTTGTGGTGCTTGGTGTTTCTTACAATTCTAGTGTCTTTTCGCTAAACCTAAGTTTTAGTTAGCGGTGTAGTAATTTCGTTAATTTTTTTTGAACTGGTTAGCGAATTTCTAGCGTCGCTCAAACTTTGGCCAACACCAACACCAATCACTAATTCGCTAAATTTGTAGAGAAGTGACTCAACTTAACAAACTGTGAAATAAAAAAAATGTCTCAATTTTAACACTTTTCAATTGTCATTCTCGATTTCCAAAAAATACTCCAGAATATTTTTTTTTCTAGAACAAAAGTTAGAAAAAGAAAACCCGTGGAAAACCGCGTAAAGTTTAAAAAACGCGTGAAAAACTCCAAAAATAGAGAATCCGACAAATATAATATAATTACGAAACATAGAAAATACGTTTTTTAGCGCATCCAGAATAAAATTTCACTGAAAATTAGGGCAATAACTTCTTCATAACGATTTTGTTACATTTTTAAACATTCTGCATTCGTTCTTTAATTGAAAATTATTCGCATCGAGCTTGACTCATATCGGTATACAAAACTCAAATTGCAGCAGATATGCTTACTATTGAACTGCCATCCTACGCATAATTATGCCATTGTCCATCAGTAAACACCAGTGCCGAAAAAAAATTGTTTTATTTCGCATATTTTACAACAGCACTATAGTAAACCGGGGGACTTGATTACACAGGGTAAAGTAGATCTTTTTTTTCTCAACCACTTCGCCGAGGTAAATAGAGATAAAAAGTTAAAGTCTTTAGCAAAGTTTTTGACGAAGATGTCCCTTACGTAATGGTAGCGTATACAACAATAATTACATTGATGTTAAAAACTGTAAGATGGTTTAGTACTCACTGCACAGTTGGCCAAACATTTCAAAGTTAACGATCAATATAAGGCTCGCGTTGCTTCATTTACAAATGACTAGCTTATTCGGCAAACTTCGTTCCGCTTTCTAAATTGATTCCGAATACAACCAAAAATTGACCTTACGATTTGTTTATAGTCTGCAAACGTATGATAAATCGGACATTGGCAGGGCCGGATTAAGGGTTGTGGGGGCCCGGGGGCCAAGTAATATGTTGAGTCCCCTTCTCAGTTGTCAAAATTTCAATTAAGGAACATGTCACACAAAAATAAAAGTTAAAGAAAGGTTATAAAAAGATTGTGTTTGTTTTGTCTAAATTCCAGTTTTTTTTTAAGTGTCACAAATTTTTTTGTTGGAAGTGAACTTTCGTGGGAGCCCGGGGGCCATGGCCCCCTTGACCCCCTCCCCCCTAAATTCGGCTACGGACAAATCGTTTGAAATGATTGCGTTTATGTGAATGAGAACATCCTCGCATTTTGGTATCTGTATACATCACCTCGATTTTGGAAATACCCATATCGGGTATCATTTTCAACTGCTTTCCAGAAACAGGAAGTCATCATCTTGGATTTCAAAATGGCATGTGGAATCAATTTCCTGCTTCTGCGTATTAATCTGATTTAGGAATTATCCATATTGTGGGTGGTATTCAGTCATTTTTAGGTGTTTTCCAGAAATCGGAAGACGCCATCTTAGAATTCAAAATGATGTTTGAAGTCGATTATTAGCTTCAGCGCTTCATTACGATTCCGGAAATACCCATACTGGGTGATATGCGTTTGGTAGTCTTCCAGACATCGGAAGTCGCCATCTTAGATTTTAAAATAGCATGTGGTGTCAATTTCTGGCCTCTGAGCGTCATTCTGGTTCCGAAAATGGTCATATTTGGTGGTAACGTTTGCATTTAAAAAAATTGATGAAAATTTCCGATTTTTCATGGGTTTTCCTTCACACGTTCTGACGAAACTACCCATGTAGTATCAATCATAGTAACTCATGAGTCAGCAGAAAAAAAAATTAACAGCTCTATCAGCCGAACTCTAACCGTGATGGCGTTTAGTTTGTTTAGTTAAGCTACTCCGTTCAGAAGTATGCGTTTAAAAGAATGGTACCCCGCTGCGTCGAAAACGGACATCGTGCGGCACTTTGTGGACACCGAAAACGCCCGTCCGACATCTACATCTTGGCACTATTGGACAACAATCAGAGCATCGATCAGGGTGGCGTAAAAATTTTCAAAATCATATTCCCTGGAATATAACATTAATTTCCCTGATATTTTTCAGCATTCGGCACAAAAAAGTGCAATGTAGATGAACACAAATCTTAAATCTCAGTGGAAAACGTATTTGATTAGATATAAAACCGAACGGTACTGTATTAGCCTGAATTAGCCTTTTATCAGTTAAACAAATCAGTTTTTGCGCTAAAAAGTCGTTCAAAGGAGAATCGCGTATCGGTTAAAAAATTTTCCATGATTATTTTTCAGTTTTCCCTGATATTTCCTGATTTCCCAGATCGAAAAATGAAATCCCTGCTGGACCATTCTCTCGTTTTCCAGGTTTTTGCCACCCTGATCGATGGGTTCCGGACGGCCCCTGACTACCGGCTCCGGAGCTGTAGGCAATGACGCAGCGGCAGCGACTGAATAAGATGATCAAGTCGATTTTCCCTGCGAAGTGCGAAGTGGAAGGCAACGACTGGCAGGGCACTTCGTATTTTAGAAGTGAGCTCCGAGGTAAAGTTCCACTTACCAAAATCCCCAAGCAGCTGCTACTTTGGCTGACAATCAGCGAGAAGGGGGTTTCAAAGCCGCTCTTCTTTCGCTCTGGACTGGCCGTGAACGGGAATATTTATAGTACGAAATGCATGCTAGATATTGCGTCGTTCATCAAGAAATACCATATGGGCAAAGACGCGGTGTTCTTGCCGGATCTGGTGGCGCCCACTACTTCACTTTAGCGTTAGTTGAAAAAGATGAAGCGGCTGAATGTCGAATAGTCGGCGAACCTGCCCAACGTTCTCCAGCTGCGACCCATTGAGAATTTCTGGGCAAACCTAAAGCGTAATAACTACTTCATCAATTGTATTATACGCATGTTCTCGTCCGTCATGGCGAATGGACTAGTTAACTGCCGGAAGACCGCCCGCAAGGGCATAGCTTTTTTTTGCAAGTAAGCTAATTTTCACTCCAGATAGTCGAGTACTCCAGATAATCACTAAAAAAATCATTCAAATTTGCTGTCAACGAACTTAAAACAATTGTTTTTTTATTATTTTATGGAGCAGTGGCGTAGCCAGAAATTATTTCCATGGGAAAAAGAGGTGAAGTTTTGAGTAGTAAAAAAAAAATAACCATTGATTGATTTCACTTTTCTCGAACATGTCTCAAACAAAGGGACAGAACTGGTAACAAATAAAAGGGATAGAAGAGCTAAAATTTTAAAATGAAAATTACAAACAAACAAGGGAAAAAAATATTCCGGATAATTGAGTCCAAAAATTCGGATAATCGAGTCCGACCTGTGTGGGGTTTGCAATATTCCCGGAAATTGATTTTCCAGGAAACGGGAATAAAAACTCTTATTTACCGGGAATTCCCGGGAATCGAGAATAAAAAAAAATCTTAGCAAAAAGGAATTTAAAGTTTATTTATGAAAGGTAACAAATAAATAATCGTTTACAATTTCATTACCAATTCGCATAAAACGAATTGAAAAAAAAACGGAGCATATTCAAGTTCAGAACTTTGCGACCGACTTTTGTTGCAAATATTTGCAGAAGAAGAGGTTTCAGGAATTTCATGTCGTCAAACAATCGCTTTCGATCCGCTGACGCTTCTACGTAATGTAATTTCTTGTATGTAATTGGATAATGTAATTTCTTCTGTAAAACTTTGCTTAAACCCATTTAATCACCGCTGGTGTTTGAATTCTGGAATACTGCCAAATCATTGATTTCAGCTCTTGCTACATTTTATAAAAAACTGAAGTGTCCAATTCTTTCACTTTGTTGAAGAGAAAACTTAGTGTTAGGCAGGCTGGTGTAAATATTCGCTCTATTTGGTACGGCATTTTTTGGGCAAAATATTTCTTCAGGATAATATTTGCAATACTATTACACTGTTACAAATATTTAAACAAAATTCTGTTTGTTTGAACAGTAGCAAAGCCTCTTCGCACATTCAAACTTTTTTGAAGTTGCTCTCACCATTGATTAGAGAGTAGGATTCCGTGTGAAAATTTGGATTGATTAACTGAACCGTTATTTCGCCATTTCCTGGTTTTCTATGGGTTTCAAAATTGTTTATCAAGTTACAGGTATATTTTTTATCATTTTAAAAATTCGCTCATTAACTAGCAAAAAACGACATTAGAAAGCAAATAATGGCCTAATTTTTCGGTTTCTTTATAGAACAGCAAATATTCATGACAAAAAAATTGGAGCAATTAACTCAATATTACAAGGCGAACAAATATTGACCGTCATTTCTAGCAAATATTTGCTTCGTGTAATGTCCACTTTAGTGCTGCTATACAGTTTGGCGACGTCAGTTTTGTGTTTTGAGAGAGTGTTTAGTTTTATTGCACTTTTGCATAGAAAACTACAGTAAACTTTCCGGAATTTTTCAAAAGACTCGGGAATCCCGGGAATCAATATTTCTGTTCCTGGGATCCGGAAATCCCAGGAAAAGGTATTTCCCGGGAAATCGTTCCCAGGATTGCAAACCCTAGACCTGTGTATTGAAAATATAGGGTACTGAACATATTCTAAGCAACTTTAGGTGTATTGAGACGAAATACTCGAGATGTTTTGGGTGAAATTCAAAGAGAAGTACACTAAGGTCGCTTTTTACGCGGGTTTTTCTTTACGCGGCTTTTTTTACGTGGATTCCGGAATTTACGCGGTTTTTTTACGCGGATTCCGGAATTTACGCGTTTTTTTTTTACGCGGATTCCGGAATTTACGCGGTTTTTTTTTTGGATTTTGGTTTCCCTTCACTCGGAATGCAAAATTAACGATGGTTTTTTTTTACGCGGACTCCGGAATTTACGCGGTTTTTTTACGCGGGTTCCGGTATTAACGCGGTTTTTTTACGTGGCAGGTATCCCCCGCGTAAAAAGCGACTTTAGTGTATATCAATCTGTTCTCTATCTTTTTCTTTGTCAGAACTTGTCTTCAGATTGTAAAACTGAGTTAGCAAACTTTAGCAATAATCAATTGAATTTACCGATTGAGGGACGCTGTAATCACCCCGAACCTATTTTAAGCAGTTTCCATCTGTTTTGCAGGGGAAGTGGCTCCTGAGTGGCTGCAATATAGGTCGATTTGTTTCGAATGATGTTTGTTCACAGATTTCTTTGTGATTAATGGTATTTCTTATATTCGTAGGACAGCTAGACAATTAAAGTTTTCGTTTCCATCATTGAAATTGTTGATATCGATCAAAATTTAGGAGTTCGAGGCCTGTTTTCTTTGACTGATAGGCGCCGCTGTTTAAGCCGTTCCTTACCCTACATTGGTCCTATGATTTAAAAAAAAGCAGAAATTCTGAATTTCATGAACAATACGATCTTTTCATTCTTTTCATTTCAATCTCCCAGATGGTCTCGAGGTACGATGCTGGCCTAACAAGCCAGTCGTCGTAGGTTCGAATCTCGTCTCGGGAGAGACTGTTAGTGTCAGTAGGATCGTAGCGCTAGCCCCGCAATTGTCCTGTACACTAAATAGTCGGCTGCGAAGTCTGTGTATAAATAAACAGAAGGTCAAGTTCCGAATCGGAATGTAGCACAAGGTAAAAAAAACGATCTTTTCATAACTTTATTTTACTTTTTGTAAGTTTGAATATATAAAAATATAAACCATAAGACAACAATAACTTTGAACTTTTGTTTTTCCAGCAAAAACTTTTTTGTGTCCTCCTGGTATTATGGTAATGATAAGAGTTAGAGATAATTTATCAAGAAATGATTTCTAGGATATTGTCTGAGCTTTCATTTGAAAATACTGAATTGAAAATTCTACACTGAAAAAAAAATTGTTTCAAAAACAAAAAGTGATTTTAAAAACATCAATCATCTCATATTTTTATTAAAAAAAGTTTCTTAAATAGACAATTTATTGAATAAAACTCTTCATTTTTCTAACAAAAACTTCTTTATGTCAGACGCGATTTCACGTTTTTCGCTTATGAGACTATAACCGTTTCGTAATGGCAAGATTTAAAGAAAAGTTGTCAAGGTATTGGGCAATTGTCCAAATTTTCATTTTAAAACATTAAAAAAAAATTTTTGAGACTCTGCACCGAACTTTTTTTGTTTTAAAAAACAAAAGGAAAAAAAATCGGTCATTTCAGATTGCTCACAGAATATGTTGTTTTCTGAACAAATCCAAGTGGGCATTCTTTAGGAAAAAAGTTTCTCTCACAAAAAACATCTTCAAGCATCTCCATACAAGGTAGTTTAGAAGCCGTAATGATTGATGGCAAATTTTGATTTCGAAGTTGCCGCTTCGGTGCGTAGAAATTTAGTATACAAATGACACTGTTGCCAATTCACGACGCTCTTTTTATGATTGTATGTTCATAGGCATGCAACGTGCTTCATATGATGGTAGAGGAAATGATGTCCAGCCTAATTCACGAAAGACATACAATAGAAATTGCTTTTGTACTGATTCTCTTCTGTACAACAAAACAATATCACACGCAGGGGCGACTCATGGCTTTGAAACTTACCAGTTCAATATCAAATTCATAAAATTACTATTTTTTTTTTTCTTCACATAACATTTATTTGACACGGCACAAATACAATTTAATGTTTAACGGCGCCAATTATATCTGATGACTTAAAAACTAAAGCAAATTTTTTATCCTCGCTGCCGACTACGAGCTGAAATTAAGTCTAACTTAAAACTAGCATGGGATTTCCAATCAGTGTTTTGTTGTTCAATGGTCGTCTGATAATCGTCGAATGGCATGTATGGATTCGTTCTGCTGAGCCACGATGTCGTGAGTTGGGACAGAGGCTCGTAGTCCTTGGGTCCTGGTTCTGTTGTGCGGGGTCTGGTTGCTGGTTTTGTGCTTAAGGTTCAAACGTGTTCTTGTCGTTTTGTTGGGTGTAGACGGAGGGGAACGGGACTAGACTGGGGCGTGGATGGATTTCAGGAAAACGTATATAAGGGACATGTAGGATAGGTCACGGCTCGCCAAGACATCACGAACAGGAACAGCCGGCTGTCTACCCTCGGCCTGCAGGGAAGCTATTAATTTAGACCTGGCGTCACGGTGTACAGGGCATGACCAAACCACATGCTCTATGTCGTGATAACCTTCACCACAGGCACAGATACCACTTTCCCCGAGCCCAACACGACGGAGGAGCGCGTCAAATCTATAGTGATTGGACATAAGCCGGGACATCACGCAAATGAAATCCCGACCTACATCCAACCCCTTGAACCACGGGTTCGTCGATACTTTGGGGATTATGGAATGTAACCACCTTCCCAATTCCCCTCTGGTCCAAGCATTTTGCCAACTGATGATCGTATTCTGACGTACAAGTGCGAAAAATTCATTAAAGGCAATTGGTCTTTCATAAATATCACCGTTTGTTGCGCCCACCTTAGCCAAAGAGTCCGCTTTCTCATTACCCGGTATCGAGCAGTGAGAAGGGACCCACGCTAAGGTAATCTGAGTAGATTTTTCGGATAAAGCACTCAGATGTTCCCGTATTTTCCCCAGGAAATACGGAGAGTGCTTAACATCTTTCATCGATCGGAGAGCCTCAATGGAACTGAGACTGTCCGTAAAGATGAAATAATGGTCCGTGGGCATTTTTTCGATAATCCCTAGGGTGTACTGAATTGCAGCTAATTCTGCGACGTAAACAGAAGCAGGATTTTCGAGCTTATGGGAGACGGTTAAATTGTTATTGAAGATACCGAAGCCAGTGGACCCATCAAGAAGTGATCCGTCAGTGTAGTACATATTGTCGCAGTTGATGTTTCGATATTTATTGGAAAAAATTTTAGGGATCTGCTGCACGCGTAAATGATCCGGGATTCCACGAGTTTCTTCTATCATGGATGTATCGAAAAACACAGTAGAATCAGAAGTATTTGATAAGTCGACACGATTTGGAATATTCGAAGAAGGGTTAATATTTTGGGACATGTGATTGAAATACAATGTCATAAAACGGGTTTGAGAATTAAGTTCGATTAACCTTTCAAAATTTTCAATCACGGGACGGTTCAAGACCTCACATTTGATTAGAATACGAGAAGACAGGCTCCAGAAGCGGTTTTTCAATGGTAGTACTCCAGCTAAAACCTCCAAACTCATCGTATGGGTCGACTGCATGCAACCTAAGGCGATACGCAAACAACGATATTGTATTCGCTCCAGTTTGATCAAATGTGTGTTTGCTGCGGAGCGGAAGCAGAAACACCCGTATTCAATAACAGACAATATCGTTGTTTGGTAAAGCCTTATAAGGTCTCCTGGATGGGCTCCCCACCATTGTCCGGTTATTGTACGAAGAAAATTCACTCTTTGTTGACATTTTTTAAACAGATACCTCACGTGACAACCCCAGGTGCCTTTAGAGTCGAACCAGACACCAAGATATTTGTGTACCAAAACCTGAGAAATCGTTTTACCCATTAATTGTGTTTGAAGCTGAGCAGGTTCATGCTTCCTAGAAAAAACTACTATCTCAGTCTTCTCCGGAGAGAATTCGATACCTAGCTGTAAAGCCCAAGCAGACAAATTGTCCAAGGTATCTTGCAATGGTCCTTGCAAATCGGCAGCTTTGGCTCCTGTAACAGAGATTACACTGTCGTCTGCAAGTTGTCTTATCGTGCATGAATTTGCCAGACATTCGTCGATGTCATTTACATAAAAGTTGTAAAGAAGGGGGCTTAAACATGAGCCCTGGGGAAGACCCATGTAGCTAATGCGAAAAGTTGCCAAATCGCCATGCGTAAAATGCATGTGCTTTTCGGACAACAAGTTGTGCAAAAAATTGTTCAAAATTGGAGAAAATCCTTGTCGGTGAAGTTTACCCGA
The DNA here is from genome assembly GCF_029784165.1 of Wyeomyia smithii. Classification (NCBI taxonomy): domain Eukaryota; kingdom Metazoa; phylum Arthropoda; class Insecta; order Diptera; family Culicidae; genus Wyeomyia; species Wyeomyia smithii. Next base: position 188,531,849 of record NC_073696.1, read on the forward strand.
AAGAATGTCAATAGAAACGGAATCAAAAGCCCCCTTAATGTCCAAGAACGCAGACGCCATTTGTTCTTTACGAGCATACGCCAGCTGAATATCTGTTGAAAGCAACGCAAGACAATCATTCGTCCCTTTGGCACGGCGGAAGCCAAATTGAGTTTCTGATAGTAGACCATTTGATTCGACCCAGTGGTCTAAACGACGGAGTATCATTTTTTCCATCAATTTCCGGATACAGGATAGCATTGCAATCGGCCTATAAGAGTTGTGATTAGAAGCTGGTTTCCCTGGTTTTTGGATGGCGATCACCTTCACTTGCCTCCAATCCTGCGGTACAATGTTTTGCTCCAGGAACTTATTGAACAAGTTCAACAAGCGCCTCTTGGCATTGCCGGGTAGATTCTTCAACAAGTTGAATTTGATTCTATCTAATCCAGGCGCGTTATTGTTACAGGACAGGAGGGCAACTGAAAGTTCTGCCATCGTAAAAGGTGATTCTATCGCGTCGTGGCCCGGAGACGCATCGCGAACAATATTTTGCTCAGGAACAGAGTCCGGACATACTTTCCTGGCAAAATCAAATATCCACCGACTTGAAGACTCCTCGCTTTCGTTGACCGTTACGCGATTCCGCATTCTTCGGGCTGTGTTCCAAAGAGTGCTCATCGATGTCTCCCTCGACGTCTCGTTCACGAACCGACGCCAATATCCACGTTTCTTTGCTTTAGCCAAGCTTTTAAGCTTGGTATCAAGCTCCGAATACCGTAAATAGTCGCCAGGTATACCTCCCGTCTGGTAGGCCTTAAACGCGTCGGATCTTTGCGTGTAGACATCGGAGCACTCTTGGTCCCACCACGGAGTGGGAGGCCGTTCTTTGATCGTTACGCCGGGATATTTCTTCGTTTGGGCTTGCAACGCGGCGTCGAGAATCAAGCCCGCGAGGAGGTTGTATTCTTCAAGTGGTGATTGATGTTGAATCGACTCGACCGCTTTTGAAATCATTTCCTCGTATAACTTCCAATCGACATTTCGTGTGAGGTCATACGGAATGTCAATTGGTCGCATGCGAGTTGACCCGTTAGTAATTGAAGTAATAATAGGCAGATGGTCGCTACCGTGAGGATCGAGGATTACCTTCCATGTGCAATCCAACCGTAGCGACGTCGAACATAAGGATAGATCCAAAGCGCTTGGGCGCGCTGGAGGTTTCGGGATACGTGTCATTTCACCGTTGTTTAAAATAGTCATGTCGAAGTCATCGCAAAGGTTATAGATTAAAGAGGAGCGGTTATCATTGTATGGGGAACCCCAAGCCACGCCATGAGAGTTGAAGTCTCCCAAAATCAAACGTGGCGAGGGAAGAAGTTCTATTAAATCAAAGAGCAGCCGTTGCCCAACCTGTGCTCTGGGGGGAATATATATTGAGGCAATACAAAGCTCTTTACCTTGTATTGTCATTTGACATGCGACAACTTCGATGCCTGGAATCGAGGGGAGGTTAATACGATAGAAAGAAAAGCACTTTTTAATCCCTAAAAGTACTCCTCCATATGGGGTGTCTCGATCAAGGCGAATAATATTAAAATCATGGAAGTTGAGATCAATATTTGAAGTAAGCCAAGTTTCACAAAGGGAAAATGCATCGCATTTGTTTTTATTTATCAAAACTTTAAACGAATCAATTTTTGGTAAAATACTTCTACAATTCCACTGTAAGACAGAGATAGAATCCTTCATATACGCAGTTGAATTAGGCATCGAAGGATACAATCGCTGCAAGGAGAGGCCATTGGGCAGTCAACTGCTTCAAAAATGATCTAACTGTTGGGAGGAATGCTGTAAGAAAAATTTTAATTGGATCGGGTACATTGAAAGTTTCAAAAATCCAGTCCACAATGTCAGAAAATTTCACTAATCCAGAGTTTGTTTCATCAACTGGGAGTGTAAAAGGAGCAACTGGGGTTTTAGATGTTCCTGGCAGTGCTGGGAACTCCTTCTGGGACTTTAAATTTGCCAGCCCAGGAGGAGTTTGCTTCGGTTTTTCCGCAGCACTGTTTGGTTTGTTTGTAACCTTCATTTCACTTTGAGAAATCTTAGGACCTTTTCTGGGAAGTTTAGGAGAGGAAACACTTTTCCTCTTTCTAGACTCCCCAGGATTGGCGTAAGATGCTCCCGCTGGTGAATCGTCAGAATCGGTTTCCTCAGAGGGCAACAGATCGAAGGGGTTCGAAGTAACGGGAGAAGTGGTAACGGTCTTCTTCAGCATGTCAGCGTAGGAACGCTTTGAACGCGCTTTGAGAGACCGTTTTATTTTATCCCTGCGCTGCATGTACACCGCACATGTCGAGAGCTCATGCAGATTTTCTCCGCAGTGAATACACTTTTCAGCGTTAACACTGCAAGAATCTTCCGCATGAGACTCCCCACACTTGCCACAACGTGCCTTATTGCAGCAGTAGGCGGCTGTATGGCCTAACTGCTTGCAATTCAGGCAGTTCATGACGCGGGGCACCTAGAGCCTCACAGGGAGACGAACCCGGTGGATCGAGACGTGGCTTGGTAGTGCAGACCCGGCGAACGTAACTCGAAACGAGTCTGACGGAGTGTATACTGTTTTGCCACCGATGATCGATGCTGACCGCAATTGCTTGCAGTCGAGCACCTTTACTTCGGGACACGTTTTGTTCTTAAAGCACCCTTTGGCACTTTGCAGTATACACTCGACGGACAGACTCGAATCGGTTATGACACCGTCGATCTCCACGTCTCGTGCGGGTATGTAAACGCGATACTCGCGTGTGAAGAGCTCAGAGCAAGCTATATCGTTGGCCTCTTTCAGGTTACCGACCACGACACGGAGCTTGTTAGGCCGGACCTTGGAAATTTCGGTCACGCCCTTGTACTCCTTCGTCAGGTCTTTAGAAATCTGCAAGAGGTTCAACTTTTTCGATTTCGGTCCTGCCTTTGGCCGAAAATAAACAGTATAGCTGCCCTGGGCTCCGTCTGGGTAAAGCCTGGGGCGAGGGGGGACTGAAGAATGAACAGGGGAGGGGGTAACAGAAGGGTCAGGGTCAGAGGGGTTCGGGGATGGTGGCGCGGGAGGCGAGGGATCTACATCCATCGCGCTATGTTTAGCGCACTAGCGCTGACAAGAACACGTACCTTTTTATTTCTCCCTTCCAGTAAGGTTGGTTGTCCGATCGTTCGAAGTAGCAGCCGTTACAGCCAGCAGCACCAATACAGCAGCACCAAACAGCCACCAGCAGCGAGCCAGGTGTGAGATCACTCCACACAGCGATACGACTCGCTGACACTGATGGCTTCTTCTTTTTCCTCGTTTGTGTCTCGTCCACTGCTGTAGCACAATCCAGCCAGCAGCCAAATCGGCTTACGCACCAGCTGGCAGTCACGATGCGAAACAGTTGCACAAAGGAACGACCTTGAACCCGGATTTATTTCACTCGACCAGGCAAACAATGCCAACACTTGTTCACACGTCTTTTGTTTTATACTCTATCGGACCGATCACCAAACACGTCCAGTACTGATGCGTGTTCGGCACAGAATGACGTCGAATTCATAAAATTACTATTCGAGGAAGTAATGACAATAATGTCCGCGAAATAACGCAATTTATTCTCCTTGTTGCTGTTGTAAAATAAAAGATGAAACATCCAGCTTTCAATGAGTTTTTACAATATTTTATACAATTTTGGTTTGACGCCTCCATGTGCAATGCACAGGTTGCACCCATGGACGAGTCGCCCCTGATCACACGCTTAGCCTGGGGGCTCATAGCGGTCTCGACCAACTAGATTAGTTGAGAGAATTCGTTATCGATATTGTTTTTGGCACATAAGTACAACGATACACCGTGCCCCAGTGCTGAGTCGAGAAAATTTCCACCTCGAAAAGATCCTCGACTCGATCGGAAATCGAACCCGATATCACAACCGAGTGAGAGAGCTAGCCGACCGACATTGCTAACCACAGAGCCATATTCTGTATTCGTATGCGATTGTAAAGGGTGACCATACAATGCAATCTCAAAAAGGCTATATATACAGGGTATCACCGTGAACGTAATACACTTTATTTATGCTATAAAAATTAAAGGCTTTGCATTTGACTACGGCTCACAAACGCTTCTCAAAATTATCACAAGCCGCATGCACGAATTCGATCGGCATTTCATCCCAGATTTTCAACAACCGATACTTTAAAATGTCCAAAGTCAAGCGTTTTACTACACCAAGCTTTCCTAGCATATATCCTCAAATGCTAAGGTCCAATGGATTTAAATCGGGGAGGATACGGGCTGATATAACACGGTAAATTTGCATTGCACCACTTCCGAACAACCCATGCCTTGTGCGCTGGCGCTGAATCTTGTTCAATGCAGAAACTTTCTTCTCCAAAAAAGCAAATGATCGTGTTGTAGACAGTGCTCTTTGTTAATTTTCACCCTCTGCAGATGAATAGCAAAGGCAACTGTCGGCAATATTTTTGCGAGGTAATCCGTGAATCTTTTGTTTCTTGAAAACTCCGTGACCAGAATCAAATTTGAATCTTGTCCGTTGAATTTAACTATTTGTTGGCGGTTGATTGAATATACAGTAAAGTTCTTTTTATACGATTCTACGTACCGTGCAAAAAAAATCGTGTAAAAAAAACCGCGTTATTTGGAAAAACGTCGTAAAAAAACCGTGTTATTTGGAAAAACGTCGTAAAAAATTCTTGTAAAACAAAAACCGTGTAAAAATGAAACTTTGTAAAAAACAGCCTATTATAGTTTGTTACCGTTACTGCTACTTACTGTAACAATTTTACGCGAAGACGAAAAATCGTGCAAAAAAAAAACCGTGTAAAAAAAATCGCGTTATTTGGGAAAACGACGTAAAAAAAAATCGTGTTATTTGGAAAATCGTCGTAAAAAAGAATCGTGTAAAATGAAACCGTGTAAAAAAAAAAAGTGTAAAAAAAAGACTTTACTGTAATTCAAGTCATTTCCAAAGCCCTGGCTCGAGCCCATTGTTTTGAAATTTGAAGAGTAGCATTGGTATGCCGAAGCGATCAAATGCCTAATTTCAAGTAAATTGGTCGATGTTGAATGACCCATGAAAAACCAGTTATTCGGTTGTTGATTGGGAGGAATAGTTTTTCGTTTACAATTGCTTCAAATAGTTTGGGATGCAAGAAATTATGGCTATTCCATGATAATTACACACGTCAAATTTCCGGCCAGATTTGAGAATACGCACAAGAAATTAGCTTTTCCATTTTTTCCAGTATCCATATTACAGTGACATTTTGAAGAGCCAAAGCAATGGAGCAGTAGGTTTCGTTGCAAGATTATTCATAAATACTGGAGGGATTCCAGCAAGTTCACGATCTGTTTAGACATCCAACTTATTCAAAGCCTGCAAAATATCCAATATCCCTCGAATTCCAAATAAAATGCAAAATAATCGCAGTTGCGATCTTGTTCGGAAATTGTTGCGTACATTTCTTGAAAGAATTTTGCAAATCCTTTCCGAGTCTTTCCCGCCACTTTCGTCAAGATTATAAAGGGAAAATTATCAGATTTTAGTTCAGTTTTTGCGTATTTTTAGAAGTTCTTCAGACAAGACTCTACTTCAAGTACAGTTTTTGCATTGCATTCATCAAATGCATTACTGATGGCAAGATTTAATTGAAGACAGACACGTGTATTTCACTGGATACGTGTAATTCCATCCATGCTAGAATATGTTATTTTTTGTTGTCATGATCAGGGCCGGATTTGGACGGTGGGCTCGAAAAAAAATAACATTAAAAAACAGTTGCTGTAATTATACATAGTTACACCATAATTTAACTATGTTTTTCATTGTAAATACATCAATTTTACATTGAATATCATTGTCCAGAACAATAAAAAACATCGTTTTTGCCATTTTTACCATGAAAAAGGGGGGTCGTTATGTATCTTAACAGTATTTTTTCAGGCATTATTCCCATACATTTAGAAGTCACTGACAATGTTTTTCATGGTAAAATTATTGTCGGTTGTAGATTCAACAACAAAAAACGTTGTTAAAACATGGTAATGACAACAATCGTTTACGAGCTTACAGTAAAAATATCGTGTTTTTTATGGTTACAATAAAAAAACATTGTCCGTTTGCTGTTCTCACCGCAAAATACATCGTAAATTTTTTATCGACACAACAATATACATTAGCTGAAACATATTATTTTTATGTTCTGGGATCGCGTTTCTTTCGTCATGAAATCTCTAAAATATTGGAATTTCGCTAATTTCACATTTTCATTAATGATATTTTAAGTCAGTGATTTCACAGTGATTGCTTTACCTTTCTAGGAGAAAGGTAAAACGATCTGAAGTCATCGGGAAGGCGTCGATGTGACTTAGTTATAAATAAACCCCAGAGCGACAATTACAGATGGTTTCAACTGCCGAAACGCGCGTGTTTTTTATCTAACATGAACTGCTGATGATGCGCGGCACTAACTAGCACTGGCTATCAGTCTCAGAGGAATTCAACGAATCGATACAGAGAATAGTAGCGATTAGCTATCAAAAAGAAAACAAGTGTACATGATTCAGATAGCATTCAATATATTTACCAGCATTAATTGGACCACCAACGCACTGTGGGGTAATCTAATAAAATGAAATGTTGTGATGTGTCAACGTAAAAATAAAATAATCCATTAAATTTCTGGCAAGATACAGTGGAGTAAACTGGATTCGCATCCGGACAAAATCTAAGAACACTGGTGGGGGCTTATCTCAAACTTTTACCAGTGATAGTTCACTGTCATGCAACTTCAACTATTCTCAATGTCCCTATACAGGACTAACAGCAAAATCAATAACAAGGGGAAGCAAGCAATGATTCACAGCTAAATTTAGTACCAATTAACCAATAAGTTTTCGTTCACTCACCTTCAAGTCTAAGTCGCGCACCAGATGTTTGCCGAAGGATGTGCCACCTGTTTTCTGAATGTGCAGAAAAACCATCACGTCGTGCGCGTTCATGTCGAACTGGAAATCATCGTTCAGTACTTCCTCATAGCTGAGTCCAGGATTCGACAGAAGATTCTGCTGCACCGGTTTACCCAGATTGTCATGAGTGAAGCCAGCCATCAGATCCTGGTTGCTGATCACTTCCCGCCGTGACAGGGCACACACCTGCGGAGTAAAAACGGGAAACGAAGCAAATCGGATGGTTAGGGTCGTTTTGCTGTGGCTCTTTTATCAGAGTACAGAACAGTTGAACATTTTGAAGCGAATGGTAATGTAATATTTGTATATTTTATAAAACACAAGCACTTTTGGTGAAGAAATTTAAATGATTCTTCAAATATAGTCGACAATAGTTGAGCCTGGGAGTTGAAATTTGTTTATTTCACTTGTAGGAACGGAATGACTATACAAACATACTGGATTTCACCTTTTTTTGGAGATTTGTGTTCAATACGTATCAGATGCACCGTGTCATTTTTTCACTTTTGGCGTAGATGCACAAATGATTAAAAATTTCGCAGAGCTGTTGGTGAAAGTTACATATATTTCATGTGGAAGTTACATACTTTTCACAGACGATTTGAAAAGAAATTTTTCGATTGTGAAACGTACTGATATCTTCTTCTTTTATAAAAAAATTTATCATTTTTATTAATGAATTTTTATAGCTACACCCATTAGATGACTTTTATTAAGACGCTTATATTCAGTGACGCCTATATATTGTGTGGCCAATCACAAATGGTGACATCACAAGAATAGTAAAGATGTGTAACTGGAATTAAGATTTGTTTACCTTTTCAACTGTGGCTTATCATTTGTAAGGATTGCAACCTAGTTGTCAAAAAAGGAGAATAATCTTGTAACTAACTAATTTGCAATTTTGTTGACTATAACAGGATGAGGATTGCGACGATTTTTGTTAAAAATTTATAATAATTCTATTCAAATATGTATTCAAATATTATTTTGTGTTGAGACTTTATGTTTACATGAAACAATTTATGACAAGTCAACATTTTATTGAAAATCTGAAGGAATTTACAGTTTATGCAATTTTTTCTTAACTTTTCACTATATTAAAAAAAAAACATTATAATATCAGTACCTTGGTTGTTTCATTGAATAAACATTTGACAGTAATTAATTATAACTTGTAAGATGTTTAATGAAGAGTATTTTTTGTCAAACGCGTACATGTGTAACCCCTTTACCTTTTTTCTTCACTTCACAATCCCATTTAATCCAAAATAAACATAAGAGAAAAATGGAAATTTGACACTGACCATTAGAGTTTCTCAACTATGTATATGTCACAACTGTTGCACATCTGCAACATTTCAGTGTGAGAAAAATCCACACTGAGAGTCCACAATGAACATAACAAACAAATTAAGATAACCAAAATCTATCTTTTATCTAAAACTGTAAGCAGATTGTTTTTTTCCAACTGCCACATGAAAAAAAAAAAAACTAAGTGTTGATAGTACAGGCGTACTGCCGTTCCAATCTTAGTAGTTCCATATTCTACACACTGGGACAACTATGCTTGGAACGGCAGCGTACTAAGTACAACATACCTGGTCTGGGCAGAAATATCCGAACCCTATGATGCCGGCTATGGTGAGGAACAAGCAGATAATCACAATGGGCCGGAGCCGCCTGCGAGGCTCCATTTTTTTTATTTCGTACACTCCACTCGATAGTAATAATGTCAGATCACTATCTACTTTAACCGAAATACTCTTTTTCATATCCAATGAAGGAATCATTACTTTTTTCATTTGGGCTGCTTGTATCTGCCTTTGCGACAATGAAAACTAAAACTATTACGGCACAATGTCTACAGGAGTAATGAGATTTATCTCAAAATTCAATATGTTCCATGGATATGTTCGGTGTGTGAGTTGTATTGATCCAGTCGTTTTTGGCGACTCGAATGCGCTTACTTCATTATCCAATCAACAAACCACGCCTGCCCTCCCGCTGCACGACTTTGTTAGCGGACTGTGAGAGCATAGGAATACACACAAATTGCTGGAAATGATACTTGCTAACACTTGGTACTTTCACGCATAATGGATAAATATATCCTGTGAGTTACTCGTCACAACGATAAACTGCGATACCGTCACGTTTATGGATCGTCAGATTCCATTTTCCGCAAATGACCTTCAGTTCAGACTTTTTGTGCCGAACTCTTTCAATGAGACAGTGCCCCTACCATTTCAGATGCAATTTTTCATTGCCACTAGGATGCAGACTAGTTGCATTGTAACTATTTCACAAGAATACCATTTGATATCTCTAATAAAAAAAACTTCTCAGCCCGTCGTAAAATTAGTTTCTATGTTTACGACGCCTTTCTGTTACTTAACGATTCGGTTCTTTATTAATGTACTTCCACTTGTAATGTTTTTCTCAGCATCTTCAACAGCACGCTCTAGAGACAAAATCGCGTTACACAAAGTGCGAAACCACAGCGTTTAAAATACACTTAAAGCCAAAAGCAAACGACAGCCACTTTAATTTCGACGAAAGGAAAAAAATGTACTACTTTTTCGTTAATACATATATGCTGTGCTATGTATATGCTACTACTACCAAACGGTAAAATGCTCTGACCGATGCTGCACCATGTTATGTTTTCTTCAGCACTTTTCGCACTGAGAAAATTTCTAGCTTTGTGTGAAGCCCGCACGTCTCAGCTTCGAGATGTTGTAGCTGAGTTCATGGATTTTTTGTCTGTTTATATGGTTTTTATGCTCGCACTGAGAACACATAAAAAAAACTTTGACAGCCGATTAAAACCTGACATTTAATATGGACTGTCAAAAAGTTTCGTAACGGTCGTAACGTTCAAACGCCGAGGGACACCTAGTGGTCGAAATCGAACTTTAACAACAGCGAACAGACCTACACGGACAACAGAATCTATCCAACCGGAGGGTACAAACTACCTGAAATGATGTAAATCTTATACAGTCGCCGTTCGATAACTGCAAGTCTTTTAACTGCAAGTCTTTTAACTGCAACGCTTTTTAACTGCAAGACCGATAACTGCAACAAAATTGCAGTTTTCGGACCGCAATCCGTCAAATCTAAAGTCAAAGTCATATTTGACATTGAAGTGACAAATCTCGCGGGGGGATTCTAAATGCATTCGAAAATGAAAATTGTTGAATCTCTAGTAACATTTCAGAAGGACTTTTTCATTTTTCTCGATTTTTTCGATTTCGTTTACTTGTTGTCTCTTCATTCTAAATGGGAGATTATAGATCTCCACTACTAATCAATGAAGCAAAATCACCATGTTATGTGGTTCACTTCCCGTAGTTATTATAAGAGAAAAAAAATCCTTGTGCATTGTTTGGCTAGCTTTCCCTACTCAGTGAGGCAGTGAATAGTAGATCACAAACAATATTTTGTGACCTAGCGTTAAATAGAACATTTTAGGAACTGACAGGTGTCACGGATCCTGCTGACATTGATGTTGCTTTTACTTGCGTTATGTTACCGGTTCCGAGCTTTCCGAACTTTATCTTCGCCTACATATTGGTTATGTAAAGTAGTTACTAAAACGCAATAAATAATGATGCGGAAATATGACTATCAAATTGATTAATCAAAAAGCTTGCCTATTTTAGTTTTCCGCTATTTTTTGCCACTATTCCATAAAAATACATTGCGACATTATTGAAAAATTGAAAACAAAAATGGCAGTGACGGACCCCCCTCCAAATTTTGGCATGTGTCAAGTGTTGCAGTTATCGAGCGGCATTCGATAACTGCAATGTAAACATGTTGCAGTTAGTGAAAGACGACTGTAGCTTGTCTATTTTAGTTTTTTTGCTACTATTTCATTAAAAAAATATATATATCGACATCATTGAAAACAGAAGTGGTAGTGACGGACCCCCCTCTAAATTTTGGCATGTGTCAAGTGTTGCAGTTATCGAACGGCATTCGATAACTGCAATGTAAACATGTTGCAGTTATCGAACGACGACTGTACCGGTAAAGTGAAAAGCATTTGATTGTCTGATAGGTTCTACGTTTCATACAACGTATAATTTTCAATTGTTGTTTCCCAAACTCATGAGAGACTAGGAATAGTTTTCAGAAATAATCCAAATATGTTGCTTGATAAGTAAATGAGTTAAACGACATACAAAATGGCAAAATGATATTGCGACATTCGCTGGCGATATCGCAACTGTTCATGTTCAGGAAGTTCCTCGCAATTTGAACTGAATCTTGTTGAACTTCGTTGATTCCTGGTATATTAGTTAACCACTAATATAGTAATTTAAGTTAAACCACTTGATTACTGTTTGGAAAACGATAAATATATTTCTATTACTTATCGATAGTCAGTATAATTGGACTTAGTCAAATAGCGGTATATAAACTACTTAACAATTATCTATGTATCTGCTAAACTGGTTGCACTGCCAGCGCAACTAAGTAGAACATAACAAATGAATCTATCTGACAACATGGTTGTTCTGTCACAGTTGATTCTGCTCTATTGCTATTGGTGGAACGACTGGAAAGAGAATTGTTTACCAAAACAGTGTTGTTGTGCTAACTAGAGACTGTGTTATAAAGAGATACGCAAAAAGAAAAGCAGTAAATATGACAACCCTTTGCTAATAATTTATTTTAAACAATTCTGGCAACCACATTTATTTTCGCATGACTTTTCATACACACTAGAAGGTGTAATGAAATTTCGAAACTTTGTAAGGATATATTACTGAGTTGAGGTGCTTGTTCATACAATTATAATAATTTCCAATGCATCACTCATAACATGAGCATGACGAACACATTTTTCGTTGGAACCATAATTGCAGGTGATTCACAGAATTTGAACTGATCGCAACACGCATTCTGTACGAAAAGTAACACGCATGTGTTTGTTTACTTTGCACACTTGGAGCCCCGATTTGACGGTTCACTTGGAGTTTTCGACCTCACTCTTTGCGTATCTGTTCATAACACCGTATGTAGTGATAACCTCACAGGTATGGCGTTAGTGCGCGAATATAAATTAATATTAATCACTGTTTATTTTCAGGTATTTCAACAAATCTGTGTGAAATCTCGTTACCGGATTCTTATGGCTTTTCTAAAGCTCACTTATTGGGAAGTCATAGAGGAATTCCTTTCATGTTCAAAGACAACATCAGACTACAGCTTCGCCATTTTGATTTCTGTGTATTTTCGCACGGAGAGTTCACGCGATAAGGCAATCCACGGGTGACGTTTTTTTGCTTGTACGTTTGTTAATGTTGCTGTTTTTCAAGCTGTAAAATCAAAACACGGCCAAAACCGAAATCTTTCAATGTCGGAAATAATATCAAAAGTGATTTTATATTGTTGTATTTAGGATTGACACTCGCGATACTAGAGCTACCGATCAGATAACATTTGTTTTTCACGCTTCTGGATCCGGATTGCACCCAAGTTGAGACCGATCGAACATACATAAAGCTGTCATAAGTTGAAAACAGACTGAAATCAGCTGATCGCAACTGTCTCGTGGATTGCCTTATACTTCACTCTGTTTGACGTTGCCAAGTTGACGTAGATGCTACTTGATAAAACATAGTATGCATGTGATTTTCACTTAGATGTTATGTTTGTCACATAAATCATGCAGAATGACAAAAAATGAATAAGTACAGGAAATTTCACGTAACAATAACGTAAAAAATATTTTGAGTGTATCATCGGACGTCGTTCTTACTGCCAAATATCGCCAATTATAATTCCCTGGAGAAGTTTCGTCGTGCGTCCTTCTGATCAGTTTTATCGATAAGAGGGATTTTTTTTTTTTGAGAGGAAGTCATGCAAAGGTATTGTACATTTCAGCGTAAAGGAAGAACTGGTGGGGAAGCCTGAGAATCAATCCATGTTCAATCTTTTCTGAAATCAAGTGGCCTAGTTCTGTTAAGATTCGAACCCACGACCATCCGCTTGACAAAGCGAACTTTGTAACCTGGCGGCTACGCAGCTCCCCCATTTACCAAATACTTACTTTACGACAGACCGATTATCGATCCAAAGCTGAACTGAATGCCCTGCTTTTACCCATGCTGAGCAACCTAAGCTGAACAGCTAAAGCCCTTGGTCTCCCCGGGACCGCCGTTAGGCATTACATCAGGGAGAGGGCCCGTCGTGCTTTTCGCACTTACCTCTATGGGTAGCAGAGCAGCCTATACAGGCCAGTTAGTTAACCGTTAACTAACTGGGGCACGTCGATGGTTTCCCGTCGATTGGTGCCCTGCAAAATACTAACGATCTGTGATGCTGCCGTGATGACCGCATCCCAGATTTCCCTATTTTCGCACATCCTACGCACTATATTCTCTGGCGTGGTGTCCATCCCACTTATTGCCAGCATTTCGTACCGTACCCGCTCGAAGCGCGGACATGTGAAGAACACATGCTCTGCGCTTTCTTCCGCACCCGTACAAGCGGGGCACATAGGGGACTCGGCGTACTCGAACCTATGCAGGTACTGCCTAAAGCAGCCATGGCCTGACAGGATCTGTGTCAGATGGAAGGTTACTTCCCCATGGTGCCTATTAATCCAGCCTGCTAACTCTGGAATGAGTCGGTGTGTCCATCTACCTTTTGTAGTGTTGGACCACTCCCGCTGCCACCTGGGCATTGAGGGTGACCGTATGGTGTTGCGAATACCCCTCGTGTCGCGTTGGTCGAAGCACTCTATATCCTCTTTGACGATGATGCTGATGGGCATCATGCCAGCCAGAACGCAAACCGCCTCGTACGACACTGTTCGGTATGCGCACGCGACCCTTAGGCACATTAACCTGTACGTACTCTCGAGTTTGCCGCGATGGCACGAGGTACTCAATACCTTGGACCACACTGGTCCTCCATACCTGAGTATGGACGTGGTCACGCTAGCAAGGACTTTGCGCCTGCTGCTACGAACCGCCGAGCTGTTTGCCATCAAGCGAGACAGCGCTGCCACAGCCATGGAAGCTTTCTTGCAGGTATAATCGACGTGGCTCCCGAACGTGAGCTTGTCGTCGATCATAACCCCCAGAAGCTTCAACGAGCGTTTTGAGGCGATAGTGCATGTACCGGCACTAATCGATGCCTCCTGCTCAGACTTTCTGTTATTTACAACAATAACTTCAGTCTTATGGTGCGCTAGCTCCAGTTTCCTGGAGTGCATCCAGTCTTCCACTACGCGTATTGATAGCGCGGCCTTTAACTCTACCTCTCTAATAGACTCGCCATAGACCTCAAGAGTTATGTCATCGGCGAAGCCCACGATCACCACCGCTGGAGGGAGTGTTAGTTTTAACACGCCGTCATACATAGCGTTCCACAGTACCGGACCCAGGATGGAACCTTGCGGTACACCTGCGGTAACCGGAACGCTTTTCTGACCCTCGTTTGTGTTATACACTAGCACTCGATTCTGAAAGTAGTTGCCCAGAATCTTGTACAGCGGCGTTGGCACTCTGAGACTCTGTAGCGCTAAGGCTATGGAGTCCCAGCTGGCACTGTTAAACGCGTTCTTCACGTCAAGCGTGACGATCGCGCAGTAACGAATGCCCCTCCTTTTGCGTTGGATTGCAACCTCAGCCGTTCTGGTGACGGAGAGAATTGCATCCACCGTGGACCTACCTTTCCGAAAACCGAACTGGTTGCTTGATAGACCGTTCTCACTTTCTGTATATTTCACCAGTCTATTGAGGATTACCCTCTCAAGCACCTTGCCCGCCGTGTCCAGCAGGCAGATTGGTCTGTATGCCGATGGGTCACCTGGTGGTTTCCCAACCTTCGGCAACAGCACCAGCCTCTGGCGCTTCCACACGTCCGGGAAGAGGCAGTCGTCAAGGCATTTCTGCATGACCGCCCTGAACAACCCGGGGGCTTCTTTGATGGCCGTCTTGATGGCCAAGTTTGGGATTCCATCTGGTCCCGGAGCCTTGCCTACCTTCAGGGAGTTTGCGATCTCGATCAATTCATCTTCCGTCACCCTTACCGCATCGTCAGCCTCTGCACGGCTGCCTTCACTCACGGTAGGTGGTGGCTCGTCAGCCGGAGGCCAGGGACTTGGTTCGTGGCTTGGGAAGAGGCCCTGAATGATCGTTTCTAGCATCGCTGGTGATTGTTCGGCCGGGGCTAGCGCACCTCTAGTCTTGGTCATAACGATCCTGTAGGCGTCACCCCACTGAACTGAATGCCCTGGCGTGTTTTATCCGCTTGACTGTTTCCGCCGATTTGTATGCCTGGTACACTTCATGGTTCATGCGTCTGTGCTAAACACCATTTTCCAGTTCGCGACCAAGGATTGAACGCAAGATCCTACGCTCGAAAACACCAAATGCCCACCGATCAGCCTTTTTCAGTGTCCATGCTCCATAACCATTGTCGCACGTCACCAATGTGTCAAATAAATTTATCAACTACTCACATAAATTCATTGACTACTACAAATGGTTCGCGATATGTATATATGTGAATGTATGTACGTGTACGTCTGTATATATTAGTATATATCTGTATTTTGTTTTTCCTCCTCTGTTCGCATCGCCTACCAGGATGAATCCAGATTTCCTCTCACCCTGCCATACTAACAAAAACATCCATCCCGTGACATACGTAGAGACGCAGAGGTGAACTCGTTCTCATGAAAACGTATGTCGAACTAACAATACTTCTCCTAACATTCCCTAACGACCGTAAGGACGTGGCTGGCGCCATTATTTGATTCTTATAGAGAGGAAGCTACTGAACTGTTGCTCATTGAGGATGGTGTTCTAACCCAAAAGCTATCTGTGTGGCTCTCTGTGCAACTTCACTAGCTTAGATCAATCACGGAGGTGCAACTACGATGTGTGCGGTCGTCAAAGCTCAAAGCTCATGCTCATGCTCATCGACTAGTCTTGAATAAAGTGGGCGATTTATAAGTCCGTTACCCTACTACAAATGATTCCACATCAATCACCACTGTAGCACCAACATCCGACGGATTATCATGCTCTCTTCTAGCTACTTTGTACCTAATTCTGGTATGTGTATGATAAGCCCTATTTACGTAACTTCCCTCTTGAAAGGCCCAAAGACCTCTTCCACCGGTCTACGGTTGATACCAATGATGTCGATATAGTCCACAAAACCTCGGAGCATGTGAGACTTTGTAATCATGGTGCCACTTCTCTGCACGCCAGTCATCGGTATAGCACCTGCTTCAAACCATCCAACTTCACGATAGCGTCCGATAATTCACCGGCTACTCTGACACATGATGTGGCTCCCTGAAGGATGGCACAAATCAGTCATTTATTACCTCTGTGTGGAATCATCACTGTAACCAGAGACATTTGATCTAATATGATATTGCCCAGGTATTTTCTGTACTCTGCACTTCATATTGGTAGTATCAATATTGACTTCTATCCGTGCTTGTGCATGAGTTTTACCCATCCGTTTCAAGCTCACTGCTCTACTATACCGAACCTCTTCCCATCATTCCAATATCGTACAATTTCCTGGTGAGACTACACCTAACGTTCCTCTTTGGCCAGGTTTATTCTAAAAGGGACTTATGATGGTAAGAAGAAGTTCTTCTGCCAACATCGCGTCACAATCACAATTCCCTGAAGGAGCTCCTAATGCTAAAACTGTGGTCAGTTTTATTATAGGTAGGATTTACATTTTGTAAAGAGGAAGGAGTCTTATCGAAACCTCGTTTCTCCAGCCGCTATCGCGCCATAATTCCAATTTCTTGAAGAGAAGTATTATACGTCCCGAGTGCTTTGCGCTTGTAGAATCGTAAAACATAAGAATAAGGTTTTGGTATGCAAGCGTTTAATTTTGGATTAGGGGAACAAGGGGCAAGATCGCCATACGGGGCAGAATGGGCATATGTTGTTTCTAGGTTTCTGGCAGTAATTTTGGAACTGTTATAAATTTGAATCATTAACATTAATCTAAAGATGTAATTTTATTCAAAATAACTGGAAAAAACAAATTCGCTTATACACAATAAACAATTGTAGCATTCATGCACGTCTTGCGTATAATATTATAGCTCACAAGCGCGGAAAATAAGGGTTTTTGCATGCGTATGTGTCGTTTTGGGCTCGAAAGTTTATTTTCGGTAATCGTTATTGATATTCAAACAGTTTCAATAAATAATGCAGTGTTTTCAAATGGAACATCATCTAAAAACAGCTCTTTCTCATAAGTGTTTCTCATGGGGCAGAACGGGCACTGTTGGTAGGGGCAAAATTGCCATACCTATGCACGAAAACATAACCTACAAACCAGAAAGTGCTGTCAAAAAAGTAAACATCGTGCTAGCAGCAGTTAATAGTAAATTGGTTTGGAATTACAAACGGTTGTCGGGGCGAAAAAAATGGTCACAGTCATCATTGGCCACTGCTATAGACGCGGTTATTTCTCATCGAATGTCAGTGAACCGAGCGGCTATTGCACACGGCATTCCACGGCAAACGGTAAGCCGACATTTAAGACTGCGTCGAACAGATTCGTTTGTTGACAATCATTAAAATAAAGTTACCTAAATTTAAATTTTGTCATGTTTTATTAATTCTTCATCCGCACAGTAGTGTTTTATGGTCCAAAACCTTTTTTTTATATGCGGGCAAATTCATAGATAATTTTCAAATTGAAAAAGGCTAAAAAATTATGCTGTTTCGGAGTATAAATAGTGAAACAGGAAAGGAAAACTTTGTTTCGGTACCTACGATTGTACGTTACATTGATACATTGTTTAATGTTTGCTTGAAATCGAAAAATATGAACATGCCCATTATGCCCCATAGGTATGCCCAATCTACCCCGTACCGCGACCAGCCTCATACTTTTTAGTGGCTTAGGAAATTATTTATAAATATTTAAATAACCTTTTTCTTTAGTTTCCAATGTAGCAACTTTTGAGTATTATTCTTACTCTATGTAGTAAAAATGTAATCAGTAGCTTTTTGCTCACTTTGCCCTAACAATTTGATAAGAAGCTTAAGGTGCTCATCTTGCCCCTTGTCCCCCTATGTACTTTGTAAGATCTTACTGAAGACAACAAAAGAATAAATGGTTAAATTGCAACAAATGTCTGCGCGTAACATCGAGTAGAGTGCCACCGCATTGCAATATGTGTGTAAAGATAGGGCAAAAACAAAAAGTAAATGAGTCTATGCCTAAGTGCGCAATTTTTTTAATAATATAAATTCATCAAACGTGCTAACATATTAACATGTTCTTCAATAGAAATTTGACATTTTTGTGTTAATTATTCACATTCGCAGCCAAATCTTTACATGCGCCGCAATTAGAAAGAATTACGGGGAATCGAAAATCACAATTTCATTGAGGGAAAATGGTTTACAATGAAACTAAATAAGAATAATTATCGATTAATTTACTAAAGAGTTTAGCTCGAGAAGAAAAATTTCAATATCTTTTTCTGCCATTAGCATGCAAGGGAATGCCCTTTATAGTTTATGGATTCATAGTTAACGGACAATTTCTATCGGAGAAATCATTTCATTTTCAATTTATTTAATAATACAATTACAATAATTTATTTTACTGCAGTTAACTACAACTATCATACACAACAATTCATTGTCATCAATATACAGAACATAGTGGTATAAATCATCTGTCGACCGCCGCTCTATTTTTTCTTTAAATTACTGCGCAACTCTCAAACACGGCTCACCTATACTGCCGTTCCAAGCATAATTGTCCCAGCGTGCATAAGGTTTCTGTAGAACATGGGACAACTATGCTTGGAACGGCAGTATAAGTACCAACAGAAACGTTTTCTTGAACAGATAAGTCCTAAGTTTTTCAGGGTTTCCAAACTATGTTTGGTTTCGATTGGAATGCTCAAGAACAAAAGTTACCACTTTGTGCTGTTTGCTCACTGGTATCAGTTATACATTGAAAAGTTATCAAGTTTGCACACATCTCTGGAATACCACTCCGCCAATAATCAGTTTTGGCCCAATGAATAATATTTATTATCTCGCACTGCGATATTGCTTCTAGTGAAATGTTGAATTTTAAAGAAACATGAGAAATAATAATACTTGTTTTCTTAAAGCGTATAAATGTTCGCTCCATTGTTACGTTAGTTATTCGACGTTATCCCAGCTGCACAGTGTCGTGCAACGATATTAAATTTGTTGAAGTTTAGGCTCCAAAATTTGTTTTAGAACGTCCTTTGTGGTCAATGTGAACCGTTAGCTTGTTCCTGGTTGTTTTCGTACGTTCAGATCCTTCGGTTAGGGAACTAAACGGCACGCGGCAGCATGGTTAGAGGAATAGATTCCTACCGGATCACAATAGTCAGTCTCATAAATGGCTTTCCCATTCAGCTTCTACCCTTAGTTTGTCCACGTTAAGAAATAATCAAATACGTTATACGTCGGACTACTCTAATGAGATATTTACAACGATTTGTCCGCTTCTAGCTGATGTTGTCAATAACAAGTTGGCAGCATGTAGCCAAATAACGAATAGTATAGTACTGAGGATTGTTTAACAAATATTAGTTACAGTCGCAGCTTAGAGCTCTACACTTCATTGAAATAAATAGGTTTGTTTTGAAATGGATGGAACTACAGTCTAAAGCTTAGTCGATACTACTTGTTACACGTTTTCGTTATCAGCGATGAACTGCGCTGAGCAGCGTTTGTCAATTTCGTCCTTCCGCATGTCTAGTCGGCAGAGGGCGAACAGCATGACGACCAGCATAGTCGCAATGGTGGCGATGATGATGAGTACCAGAAATTCGAATTCGGATTCTTCAGCGGCAGTCACCTGCGCTGGCGAGAGCAGCACACTGAGTTCTAGAGGTCGAGCTAGATTACCGGAGGTGATCTGGCATCTGTACCGGCCGTAATGATGCTGCTGTATATTTGGTATCGAAAGATAGGAGCCGATGATTTGACCGTCCTCCCTAAAACAAAACAACAATATTAAATCTATTAGCACCCAGCTATAAACATCAATCATGAATATGACAATTGACAGAGAAAGAGGGAGGAATTTGTACCTTGTTACGTTCATCTGATTCGCATCCAGTACGGTCGCTGGCTTATCGTCCGCCATCTGCATCCACATGATTTTATTGGTCGCATCCGGTAGGTCTAGTTTTCCCACAAACGCCTCGCAATAGAATCGCGCCGTCTCGCCCAGGTTGCTTATCATATCTTTCGGTTTGAACGTCGGTAGCGGGTAGTCCGGTTTGTCCTCTGGAAAATAAAGAAAATACGGAGACCGTTTTAGTGCGAAGGTGTTCGTATGTGACTGGAATTTCGAAAGGTGGCAGAAGGTAGTGAATGTATGAAGTGTATCGAGTGAGAAAAAAACTCTAGAATGAAAAGGCGATTTGTCTCTGTTAGGAAGTAAGCGTATGTTCAGAAACTGCTTACTTAACAAAAATAACCATGATAGAAAAAAATCATTGAAATGCTTCCGGATATTTGAAAGAGTATCGTGTTGTCAAGTATTTACCCCAATTAAGAATGATAAAAGGTACCATTTGCATCATTGTGTTGCAGTATCGTCAATCAGCTTCAAAGTTCTTGAAAACCACCCAAATGCTAAATGTGATATTCATGGTGAAAACATCAAGTGCTTAAAGTTAATGTTCAAAACAAGTGATAAGACATTTATTGCTAACTATATCAGCAATTATTCTCAAAAAGTGCAGGTAATTTATAAAAACCTATCAATGATTAATTCGAATTCGAACTTAAATCCGTAAATGATGATTCGACCAAACGTTCCCCGTAACGTCAATCGAGACTTATTCCCCACAAATTTGTCTCGAATAACCAGCCGTTAAATTGTTCAGACAAAAAAAAACCCCAATAATTACCGATAGCTCAGCATGAGAAAATTATAGCTTCATAGAGTGTATTCAAATGTGACGGGAAATATGTGTTAAGAAAAAAAAAAGATACCCCTGCTCTGTGTATACCTATATGGACCCATTGTTCTTACCTTGCATTCGCAACTCAATGTCATGTCGTATGATGCTGGTATCGTTACGCAACACACATGTATAGTTGCCAATGTCCGTCTCCGATATCCGGTGTGTGTAGATAGTTTGATTGGCTGCCTCTGGGTACACAATGAGCGACGATATATCACTGCCCCACGGATAAGGTTGACCGTTCTTGAACCTACAAAAGAACAGAGAGATGAAACAAATTAAAAAAATCGCTTACATAAATGATTTGTCTAATATCTCAAAAGTAATAGGTTTTCAGTAAGCAAAACCTGTTGTGGCTTCTCCCAAATAATAAAAATTTTAGGAAGAAATCGATCATTCGTTTTTGATGTTTTTGACGGAAATCGACACTAGCATACAGTTGAGGGATAAATTCTAGATTCACTTTTCAATCATTTTGGATTTTTGGAAGATTTTTGGTGTTAAAAAGTCAGATTAACCCATACTTCGATTAACCTAAGATTCGGTAGTAGCGAATGTGTCACATGTAAAAACTCTATTCAATGTTTGCTGTGGTGATGCAAAGAAAAAAATTTGACTACTTTGTGATAAGGTCGTATGTTTAAACGTAAACAAAACGGGTAAGAGTTATATCCCTTGTATTTCACAAGCACAAATCATCTCTCACTCGTTTTGTTCAACAACTTTTCAAAACTTTTTCATATACCGGACGGTTTAATATCTGTGAAAATCAACATTCGAAATATTAATCATGTTTTGGAAACTACGTATGCAACTATAATGAACGATTGCAGATTTATTTCATGAAAAGCAAGAGGAATCCGGAATATGTTGAAATTATGACCAGTTCAAATAAATCCAAAATATATCTTCAAATCAATTCAAGATTTATTGAGCAACCATTATCAAATAAATTATTTATAATTGAAACCCAAAACTTGAAAACCCCTAGATATCGATTTTTATTAATTAAATATTTTTGGCGACACTTGCAAAAATTAAATTGTTTTATGAGGGCAATTTCGAACGAAAAGAAGAATAACTTGTCACGTTCTGTCCTAGAGTTTACGTAGTACGTGGAGTAGAAGTGTCTTGTCTATTTTTTTTCCTGTATGAACTTCCTCACTGCGACCAAAATCGTTGATCTATTGTGAGATCAAAATCTGTCAACGTGAGATCAACGTTTTGTCTGTTAGTCTGTGATCAATTTTTGTTACCTCTATTTCTGCAGTACAAAACATAACGTTTCGACTTTATTATAAAATTCTGACAGTAAACATTACAATTTACTGTTAAAATACCGCCCCTAACCTAAAAGCTGTTATGTGAACGCTAGTTCAGAGTTTACTGAAAAGTCAAATTGAATTAAAACGAAGTACAACACCTTTTTTCACACATCATCCCTTTTCTTTTGTTGATATATCAATAATATGCCTAAGAGCTATCTCAAAATCAAATATCCCATCAGCTACGAAAATTAAAACTCACAGCGTATAGTAAAAGCACAGAGAACAGACGTTCATCTTATTTTCAAAGGATGTGTAAAAACTTGCAACTGTCATTTCACCTTAAGTCGTAATGCTCCCGCTATGCGGCGCTCGCGTCAATGATAAACCAAGCACTGATTTCGATAAAATATCGATATGGCAATATTTGGGCAGTGAAACTGGGGCACCACAAGACAGATGTCGTTAGTGTATTAACGGATTTTGATTCAAATTTTTACACACGATTTTCAAATTTATATGAATATGAAAGTCTGTTCTCTGTGGTAAAAGCATAAAATTGGCTTCAGAAATTGCGTTCCTAACTTCGAAGTTCTGGGAACCATTATCTATAAACGGAATGCATTCAGTAGCAGCCACTGAAAGATTCATCGGTAATTATTTCATTTACACCTCGGCAGACTTGAATCTGGCCGCAGCCATTAACAAACCATAAATGAAGTCAATTCACCCGTGTTATAATCTGCAATACACGGCCAGGTGACGCCAATCGACCGGTATGAACCAGTATGTGTATGTATGGAGCATTTTCTAAATAAATGTGCAGTAAAGCTATTGCGTCATACCGATAAGCTCCGATTGTCATTGAACACAAAGAACAGTCGCTTAATCCTACACTATAATTTCTGTACTTGTATACACAATAACATTTTTTGTTTGCTTTAAAATATTTTATATTCACTCCGAAAATCAACAGATAAATAAATAATGTTCAAGAAAGACAATCGCGGACACAATGGAAACTACCGTTAATATTTCTCAGAATTGCGATAATTTCGCATATCAACGACAGGTGGATTTGTTTTGCTTATAGGTTTTTCATTTTGTTCCATACTACGGTGGCTGTTTGACTATGGCTTGATATAATTGGTTCCGGGAATATTGTTTCGCTTCCTCTATTGCAGTTTTCCCTAAACGCGTGGGAAATAAATCGAGTTAATATCGTGTTCTTTGGAAAAAATTTCGTAGTCCCAGATTATGTGGATACTACTACTAATGTTTGAAATGAAAAAAAATGTGGAAAACAACATCGGAACTTCTGTGCGCAAAATAAATTTCAATCTGGAGCAAATTTTGTTCCATTGAAACTCCTACAAATCCCGCACGATAATCTCAGGGCCCGAGGGAGACAACTCAATATGCCAGTCCGTAATATCTTGGCCCTGCAGCGGAACATATTGCATATGCTGCTTATCTGCTGCAATGGAAAAACATAAAAAAAAACAAACCAGTGCTTTTAATAAAAAGCATTCT